>NC_092692.1:23391759-23748009 GCF_964275005.1 Diadema setosum
AGTTACCGTGCGTACGCTGCTTGAGTGTAGCAGCACGGTCGACAGCGCGACCTTTTGAAAGGGCATTCACATCACGTGACCACCCGATATCTAAACTTGGCCTGGCGCATGGGCGTAAATCCCGGGGGGGATGGGGGGATATATCCCCCCCTGAAATGGAGGAGGGGGGGATGGCCTGTACAATCATCCCCCCCCCCTGAATTTTGAAAAAAAAAATGGAGGAAGCAGAAATGTGATTGTATCAATTTTGGCATATTGCATGACGTTTGTACGCCGGCCTTCAGACAGGTAACAGAGCTGAACAGTATTTTATATCTTGTAGGAAAATGTATACATAATTTTCTCAAGCGCTCGCTCGCTTCGCTCGCTCGCGAAGAAAGTAACATCGACATACAGTGTAAGGTATGGCTCAGACGTTGACAACGTCAAATAGTATAGGCCTATATGTAAACATGCTATGACGCGAGTAACTGGGGACCATCTGCAAGATATGTACGAAAGCAAACAAACAAACAAACAAACAATAACAAAAACTATATTGCCATAATTGAACCCCCTCCATTTCCTGAATCATTCCTGAGAAACGACAGTGACTGGTGACTCAATCAGGATACATCTATGAGCATACCTTGAGCATTTAATCAAAGTGGAGAACGGCGCTATAGAAATTGTATGTATTATTATTATTATACCCAGGGAAGATCAGGGGCGTCGAATCTATCTCGGGGGGGGGGGGGGGGGGGGGCAAAGGGGCATTTGCCCCGCCCCTACGGAAGTGTTTAGGCAGACAAATCATTTATCCCCCAAGCAATTCCCGAGATGAGGACAAATCTCGAACTTTCTTAATGGAAAATTGTCCAAATATCGCCAGAACTACGCACCAGATCGTTGTATTGCAATCATAAACATGCAAAAGCTCCGCTATACAGGATCCCTTTCGATAGACTTTGTACACTTTTGAGATTGACGTTATATTTCCCTAATTTATCAAAGAGTGTGCAGCAGATCTTTCACTTAACAAAAGCACCCTCATATGCAGAGGCGTCGATTGGGGGGGGGATGGTTCCCCCATAAAAGTGGGACAAACAAAAGCGAAAAATGTAGCTACAAACGGCAGTGTTTGGAGTGTAAAATGTCAAAATTTTAAAGCTCGCTCGCTCCGCTCGCTCGCATTTAATCGCTATGCCATTCACCTGATGCTGCTGCCAGTGAATGGCAGCAGTTGCGCCCGATGCGCCCCGGCCCCTTAATTTCCAAAGCAGAAAATATAGCTACAAACGGCAGTTTTTGGACTGTAAAATGTCAAAATTTTGAAGCTCGCTCGCTTCGCTCACTCGCATTTAATCATTATGCCATTCTCCTGATGTTGCAGCTAGTAATTGCCAGCAGTTTTCGCCCGATGCGCCCCCCTTAATTTCCAAAGCGAAAAATATAGCTACAAACGGCAGTTCTGGGACTGTAAAATGTCAAAATTTTGAAGCTCGCTCGCTTCGCTCGCTCGCATTTAATCATTATGCCATTCTCCTGATGTTACTGCCAGTAATTGCCAGTAGTTTTCGCCCGGTGCGCCTCCTTAATTTCCAAAGCGAAAAAATACAGGCACAAACGACAGTTTTGGGGACTGTAAAATGTCAAAATTTTCAAGCTCACTCGCTTCGCTCGCTCGCATTTAATCATTATGCCATTCTCCTGATGTTGCTGCCAGTAACTGCCGGCAATTTTCGCCCGGTGCGCCCCATTAATTTCCAAAGCGAAAAAATACAGCCACAAAGGACAGTTTTTGGGACTGTAAAATATCACAATTTTCAAGCTCATTCGCTTCGTTCGCTCGCATTTAATCGTTATGCCATTCTCCTGATGTTACTGCCAGTAATTGCCGACAGTTGCGCCCGGTGTGTACCCCCCCCCCCCCTTTATTTCCAAAGCGAAAAAATACAGCCACAAACGACAGTATGGGGACTGTAAAATGTCAAAATTTTTAAACTCGCTCGCTTTCATTTAATCGTTATGCCATTCTCCTGATGTTGCATGCTGCCAGTAATTGCCAGCAGTTGTGCCCGGTGCGCCCCCACCCTTAATTTCCAAAGCGAAAAATATAGCTACAAACGACAGTTTTGGGACTGTAAAAAGTCAAAATTTTCAAGCTCACTCGCTTCGCTCGCTCGTATTCAATCGTTATGCCATTCCCCTGATGTTGCTGCCAGTAACTGCCAGTAGTTGCGCCCGGTGCGCCCCCTTAATTTCCAAAGCGAAGAAATACAGCCAAAAGCGGCAGTTTTGGGACTGTAAAATGTCAAAATTTTCAAGCTCGCTCGCTTCACTCGCTCGCATTATGCCATTCTTCTGATGTTGCTGCCAGTAATTGCCAGCAGTTGCACCCGGTGCGCCCCCTTAATTTCCAAAGCAAAAAAATACAGCCACAAACGGCAGTTTTTGGACTGTAAAATGTCAAAATTTTCAAGCTCACTCGCTTCGCTCGCTCGCATTATTTCAATCGCTATACCATTCTCCTGATGTTGTTGCCAGTGATTGACAACAGTTGCGCCCGGTGCGGCCCCCTTGATTTCCAATTAAGCGAAGAAGTATAGCTACAAACGGCAGTTTTTAGCATGTAAAAGCATTAGGGCCTATGTCAAAATTTTCAAGCTCGCTCGCTCCGCTCGCTCGCCTTTAATCGCTATGCCATTCTCCTGATGTTGCTGCCAGTGATTGACAGCAGTTGCGCACGGTGTGCCTCCCCCCTTAATTTCCAAAGCAAAGAATATAGCTACAAACGGCAGTTTTTGGACTGTAAAATGTAAAAATTTTCAATGTAAAAAGATTTCACCGTTGGAGGGAGAAACCCCCCTACCATACCCTCCCCCCCCCCCCCCGCTTGCTTCGCTCCCTCACGATCTCATGACCGCTCCCCCAATCCTGTCTACGCCGGTGATAGGCCCCACTATTTAGTAGGCCTTCGCAGTGATATCGCACAGGCGGAGCAAGAGCTGAAATACCACGATTTAGTCATTCAATAATATATTGTGAATATTTCATTTTCTATTGTTTTTTTAAAGAAAAAACAAACAAAAATTTCACCAAAAGTGTGCACCAGATCGCTGAATTTCAGGTCTGAAAATGCAAAATCTTCCTCGTGTGGGAGAGGGACACCCCCCCCCCCCTCCCATACACACCCTCCCCCCGTTAACCCGGTCGCTCCGCTCTCTCTCACAGATATTTCGAAAACAAAAAATGTCTTCATACTTTTAAGGTCTGATTTTCCGCCGCAAGTCATCTGACAAGCAAAAAAAAGCAACAACAAGAACAAAAAGTCTTCATATTTTTGCTACCACTTTCCTCTCACTTTATATTTCATGCAAAAGAGTGGGACATCCGATCCCTGTAAAGTGTGCGTGTGTGTGTGTGGGGGGGGGCACCAAGCTCCCCCCCCCCCCCCCCCCCCCCCAAGGCTGCGCCGGTCCGGTTATGGGCTTGTAATCGTGGTGATGGTGACAATCCCCCCCCCCCCCACTCCTCAGTACGGATTTACGCCGTTGGCCTGGCGTGAAAGATTGTGTACGGTGTGGACATGCTGGATATGATGATCAATTTCGGTAAGTTTCATTACGTACATTTGAATACTGATAGCATCAGATGTAAATATTGAAGAGTATACTCGATGAGTTTGAGGTGACAAAAATGATCGTAAGTATCAAAAGTCAAAGCTATCGTGATACGATTACGTCGCTCTCCTAGTGGTTGGTGGTCGCGCTCGTACAGCCCTGTCGCGACGTACCATGTACAGCGACTGGGCTATGTATAGTTAATGTACAGGCAGTACTGTGTGTGTACCATGTAGCGGCATAATCGGGCGCTACCTTGTTTAAATAAAACGGAGGCTCTTGGATGTGCAGCTTTTGTTTAAGTCCAATTGCAAGCCTTCCTCAGTCTGAACCTGAATCACATCAATTTTTTCCTCAATTTCTTTGTTTTGACTTTCTATATTCTCGTTTTCTATGAACTTAAAATATTTACCAATTCATTAGCTTTTGTCGTCATCGTCAACAATAAAATAATACCTTCAGCCACTTATAACACAGACATATTAAAGATTTTATTACGAGAAATACCAATCTGTCCCTTGCTTGCCGTATCGTTCGCTGCGTTCCTGCTATCTTCATTTAATACTAGGTGTTACAAAAAAAAAATCCCATTTTCTTTTCTCAATTTTTCACTAATAAAAAAACAAAACATTTCTCACTTTTGATCCTTAATAGTTTAAAACTTTACATCAGATAACGATGTCATTGATGTGAGTAATAGCTGAATAGTGTACAATTTAATTGGAGGGATTTGGAATATGAGAGCATGAATCACTTTCGTTAAATCCATAATTAACTTAAGTTAAGTTCCAGATTTTGGGCAAATTTGAACCCTCTGTACAAAATTGAACTTTACACAAGAACCAATGACGTGTATGTGTGCCTACAATGACCCTGAACAATAGACATGAATACCACGAATATCAACTTTTCACAGCTCTACTGACTAGTCTTCAAGAATCATGCTCCAAGACACATGAATGCTTTATAAATAATTCGTGATGGATTGCCCAGGGCACTGCTAGTTTGAATTCATGGTAAAGGGTAAAATGTATGCATATGAAAAATAAGCCCTTGAATGTTTTCATGTGCTTGCAAACACTACATTTCAGGATGAATAAAGACTAGCTGTGATAGTGACTTTTCTCATGAATATGTAATAGAGCATTCCAATCCTGGCCATTGTTCAGGACCATTGTCATGGTGTTAACCACACACTCCCATACACACGATTATTGATCCCTGTGCAAAATTAAAATTTTGAACAGAGAGTAGAAAACAGAGCAAACAGGATCAAAAGTGGGAAATGTTTTTTGTAATACCTAGTACCTGTGCAAGTTTTCTTCAGACCAACATCGAGTAAGTTTATTTTTCAATTTGTTCCTTTCTTTAATTTTCAAAGAACGTTCCTTTGTACACCTACTGGGCAACTGACGCGGTAGCTTTTTGTTAAGGTCCTCTCGCTGTATGGTGAAGAGAGTCTGTCTGCCCGATCCCGATCTGCATACGGCAAATGCATGCCACAGACCTCCACGGGTGGTGTTTGTGCAAAAATTGATAAAATTCGCTGAAAGTGTACACCAGATCTTTTCACTTTTTGTTAAGAAATACAAAAGCACCCTCGTTTGCGTATTAACTCCTCGACCTTTTCAGGTATTCTTGCTCCTCCTCCCCCCCCCCCCCCCCCAAAAAAAAATAATAATAATAAAAATCTGCGTACGACTATGGTTATTACAGTCTGGTGGGAACTTCGGGGGGGGGGGGGAGGAATAGGACTGCTATAGGAATCTCAGCGTAATAGCTGGATACCGCACTTTTCTTTTTTCATAATTCCAGTATGCCGAGTTAATGATAATAATCAAGATTGCATAACCACATTGGCTGCCGAATTATTACTTTTTTATTTTTGTAAGTTATTCTTGGAAATTCTCTACAGAACTGTCAAATAAACGTTGCTTCAATCGCATAATCAGAAGGTAGGGCTGCAGACAAGAATCTGATACATTATTATCCCACAACATGGACAGGGAAATTATTGGCAAAATTTTCAAGTTATGAGTTGTCACCCATAACGCACAGTAACATATTGCAAATGTTTTAATTAGGTGATACGCTATCAGCGTATCACCTATTGTGATTGTCAAAATCTCTCTTTTTTTAGGTGATACGCTTTTAGCGTATCACCTATTGTGTTTGTCAAAATCTTCCTTTCTTTCTTTTTATTCTTCTTTCTTTCTGGCACATTTTGTGTCGTGAATATCTCAACAATGACATTACGGAATGACATGAAATTTTCAGTCAACATGTCTCATGACAATATCTAGCCACAATAAGGTTTTCATGACAGTAACATATCTATGACGTCATCTAGGCGCCATTTTGTGGTTTTCGGACCATCTTACATGATCGATCATAACTTCATAACTAAAGATAATTTCTGAAACTAACATTTCTAGTATCAATATTGCCAGGAAAACTCGATGACGTCATAATAGTCATCTTGAATAAAAAAAAGTGAAATTAATTTTTTTGACGTACTGTTTCTGACATTCATTTGCTTGTATCTCTGTTGTTTAAGCTCAATATTATCCCAAATTCAGATATGTTGTTCTTTGAACATTTGCCTTTCAAGTCCATGAGATGGTTTTGAAATCTGATGACGTCATCATACTGGAAATTGTGATTAAAGGTAAAGACTCAAAATCAGACAAGTTTACGTGTTATGTCTATGGGAGGTGATTTTTTTTTTAACCATGCATTGACTTGACAACGTTTAAGCACCTTTACCTCAGCTGATTTTGCTCCATTTCCTCTGAAACTTAAGTATGTTGTAAGCTCAGACAATAAGCTGCTGTATTCATGCAATTTATTCTTTGAAATCTCCTCCTCAGGTTGACAAGTTTGCAGCATAAAACTGAAAATGAGAATGGAATGTTGACGAAACGATACCTGATTCATCTTTCACATACATCAGCTTACGTTCCTCATATTTTCTTGTCGAGACGTATGGCCGAGTGGTTAAAGGCGACGTCTCAGAGACGTGAGGTTGCACACGTGCGGGTTCGAGCCCCACAAGAGCACGAAAGAAAATACTTTTTTTTTTACTTTTTTTCTTCAATGGAGTACTACACCTTCGCCCATGTAGAAATCACGTTCGCATGTAAACACACCTATACGCACACACACACACACACACACACACACACACAGTATCCCTTTGTTTTGTGTTGGAGACCGCATATCTTCTACTGCGGCAAGATTATGCAGGCTGGGTTTCTCAAACTGATCATAGTATATTGTAACAAAATGATATTTATTTTGTGCAGATGAAACGTTCGTTTTATTTGGAATTCGTGCAACTCCGAAAAATTGAGCGAAATTTGTTTATATCAATTCAGTAACACAATGTAGTCGTCGTTACTTTGTGCTGATTTATACATGTAACAAGCTATACATTGTAAAAAAGGTGTTTGAATTGTTCAGTCTTCTGTATTGATGATTATTTGTCAATTAGTGGTTTTTGTGGAGATTCAGATAGTGATAAAAAGTATGGATGATAAGTGCAGCGATAATTCCTACAGTTAGTTCAAAGTTGTGTTACAGAGGGTTGATACATACATTTAGCATTGTGTGTGTGTATATACATGTGTATACAGGTTGGCCATATGACACATTCTAGACAATTAATCTTAATTAATTAGCAAACGTGATCAGGCTAGGAATTGAATTTTGTATTGATGTGTAATATAAATAATTTCAATCAAACTGTGATGAGTTTAAAGGGAAAGCTTAACTCTGTGTAAAAATAAAGCAATTATAAGGAAATTTTAGGGGAATTTGATAACCATGCCTATAATAATTTCACACAGGTACTAATAGCTGCCTCATTGTATGTTATCGATCATATCAACCACCAAATTGACATCATACGATAAATACTGTGTACTTTGAACAATGGCCTTTCAAGTCCATGTAGATAACTTCTGATTTTGAATACTGTGTACTTTGAACAATGGCCTTTCAAGTCCATGTAGATGACTTTTAATTTGATGACATCATCATACTAGAAGTTGTGATTAAAGGCAAGATATCAAAACCAGTGAAGATTATGTGTTATGTCTATGGGAGGGGATTTTTTTTTTCACCATGCATTGACTTGATAACGCTCAAGCACCTTTACCTCACTTGATTTTGCTTCATTTCCTCTGAAACTTAGGTATGTCGTAGCTCACACAATAAGCTGCAGTAATCGTGCATTTTATTTTTTTTTTTTTGCATATCTTCTCATCAGGTTGGCAATTTTGCAGCTTAAAACTGAAAATGAGAATGGAAGGTGGACGAAACGATTCCTGATTCATCTTTCACATATAAGCTTACGTTCCTCAATTTTCTCGTCGAGACGTATGACTGAGAGGTTAAAGGCGACGTCTCAGAGACATAAGGTTGCACACGTGCGGGTTCGAACCCCATAAGAGCACGAAACAAAATACTTGTATCTTTCACTTTTTTTTTCTTCAATGGTGTATTACACATTCGTCCATGTAGAAATCACGTTCGTATATAAACGCACCTATACGCACACACACACACAGTATACCTTTGTTTTGTGTTGGAGACCGCATTGCTTCGACTGCAGCAAAATTTTGCAGGCTGTGTTTGTCAAACTAATCATAGTATATTGTAAAAAAATGATATTTATTTTGTGCAGATGAAACATGCATTTTATTTGGCATTCGTCCAACTCCGAATATTGAGCGAAATTTGTTCATATCAATTCAGTAACACAATGTAGTCGTGGTTACTTTGTGCTGATTTATATATGTAACAAGCTATGCATTGTAAAAAACAAAAAGGTGTTTGAATTGTTCCTTTAAGTCAGTCTTCTGTATCGATGATTATTTGTCATTTAGTGGTTTTTGTGGAGATTCAGATAGTGATAAAATGTATGGATGATAAGTGCAGCGATAATTCCTACAGTTAGTTCAAAGTTGTGTTACAGAGGTTTGATACATACTCAGTACATTTAGCATTGTGTGTGTGCATATACGTGTGTATACAGGTTGGCCATATGACACATTCTAGACAATTAGTCTTAATTAATTAGCAAACGTGATCAGCTATGGAACTGAATATGGTATTGATGTATGATGTAAATAATTTCAATCAAACTGTGACGAGTTTAAAGGGACAGCTTAAGACTGTGTAAAAATAAAGCAATTATAAGGAAATTTTAGGGGAATTTGATAACCATGCCTATAATAATTTCACACAGGTACTTATAGCTGCCTCATCGCCATTGGCTTGATCTTCATGTCAATACCAAATTGGCAACATACAATGAACATGTTGTACTTTGAACAATTGTCGTTCAAGTCCATGTCGATGTTTTATAATTTGATGACGTCATCATACTGGAAGTTGTGATTAAAAGCAAGATATCAAAATCAGCCAAGTTTATGTGTTATGTCTATGGGAGGGGATTCTTTTTTTTTTTGTAACCATGCATTGACTTGATAACACTCTAAAAGCACCTTTACCTCGCTTGATTTTGCTTCATTTCCTCTGAAACTTAGTATGTTGTAGCTGAGACAATAAGCTGCAGTAATCATACATTTTATTTTTTTTTTTTAATCTCATCAGGTTGACAATTTTGCAGATTAAAACTGAAAATGAAAATGGAAGGTGGACAAAACGATTCCTGATTCATCTTTCACATATAAGTTTACGTTCCTCATCTCGTCGAGACGTATACTGAGAGGTTAAAGGCGACGTCTCAGAGACGTAAGGTTGCACACGTGCGGGTTCGAACCCCATAAGAGCACGAAACAAAAGACTTATCTATTTTACTTCTTTTTTCTTCAATGGTGTATTACACATTCGTCCATGTAGAAATCACGTTCTTATATAAACGCACCTACACACACACACACGCACACACACACAATATCCCTCTGTTTTGTGTTTGGGACCACATAGCCTAGACTGCTGCAAAATTTTGCAAGCTGACTTTGTCAAATCGATCATAGTATGTAATGAAGACGACGGAGGTATTGTACTTTGAACAATTGTCTTTCAAGTCCATGTCATTGTTTTGTACTTTAATGACGTCATCACACTGAAAATTGTGATTAAAGGCAAGGTATCAAAAACCAGCCGATTATAGGTTTTATGTCTACGTGACGTATTTTTTCCAAGTTACCAGAAATGGCCTAGCGACATCAATCGTTACAAGACCACATTTCTGTCTAGCAATGCAATACATGTTCACGCGGCCATGTTTGTTGAGTGGGCATTGACTTTCCCCCTTTTATATCTATACATTGTTTGTTGTTGTTTTTTTTTTTTGTTTTTTTTTGTCTTACCATTTCCGTGGATGTCCCGTGGCCGAGTGGTTAGAGAAACGGTTTTGCATGCACGCTCAATATAACTCAAGGTGCCTATATCACATTCTTTTCTTTGTCGATCACAGATGACCGACATCTGATGACCCCAAGCGTATCACCTAACTCGTCCTCAGTGTGACGAGTTTCATATCTCGTTTTTATTCTTCTTTCTTTCTGCCACATTTTGTGTGGTCAATATCTCAATAATGACATTACGGAATAACATGAAATTTTAAGTCAACATGTCTCATGACAATATCTAGCCACAATAAGGTTTTCATGACAGTAACATATCTATGACGTCATCTAGGCGCCATTTTGTGATTTTCGGACCATCTTACATGATCGATCATAACTTCATAACTAAAGATAATTTCTGTATCATTTTCGGCGGACATAAAGTTCACGTCACGCTCTATCTTACTTATTAGTGCTAACTACGTAGGACATCATTACGCGCGTGTAAGCGCGCGTCAAACTTTTAAAAGGCTCAAAACAACTTTCCGATGAGAAATCTCGAAGTTTCAGACAATTTTAAGCGTTCCGCGCGTACACGTCCGTCCGCGCATTTTCGCGCGCAGTGCGCGTAGGCAACATGAAAATGCACACTTTTTGACAGATTTGGATTCCTGATACACTAAGTAACAATATCCACTGATTTTCGATCAATTTTGACCTATAACAAAGGAATGCGCTGGCGTCAAAGTTGAAATTTCGCGTGCGCGTCTATGTGCAAATATAGCGAAAAACATGTTTTTGTTTATTTCGCCATAGCTCTTTAAAACGTCCGGTGACCTTATGTTTTTATTGCATATTACAAAAGCATATGAATTGGAAATAACGTTTCAAGTATCAATATTTCCATAAATACATTATGACGTCATCATATCATCATCTGAAATCAAAAAAGTGGAATTAATTTTTTTGAGGTACTGTTTCTGACATTCATTTGCTCGTATCTCTGTTGTTTAAAGACCTAATAAAATGCTTGCAAAATTTTTTAATATGCAAAAGAAATGTAAAATATATGTCATGATTATCAATGTAAATATGTTGTCAGTGTCGTTCCGGTTTTCATCGCTTCTAGAAACTCCCCCAAATATCACATTTTTGGAGGACCCCGTTGCAGCTTTTGCGAAAAAGATAGTCACGTGACCAACACCCCTGAACCGATTGATGACGTATAAGCACGGAGTTGTGAAACGTGCTCAGTTAGCAGACGCCGCTCAGCACAAGCACTCAGATTACTAGCTTGGTACACGCGCGTACACGATAGCTAGCCCGGCCAGGCCCGGGCCCCGCGGGATGTGCGCTCCCGGTCGACACACTGACTGTCGACATGTACGCATTACCACGTACATTATCACTAAGTTAGCTTGCACAGATACCTGGTACCTCGAGCATAATGTCTTCCCCTATATGGGTAAACTTCGACATTGATGATGATGATGAAGACTGCAGCTCTGACGACAGCGGAGAGGAAGAGGAGGCACATGAAGTTGAAGGGGAAGATGGGGAGGGAGAGGCAGCCGATGAACCAGAACGTTATCGTCGGGCTGCACCTTACCGATATGAACCAGCTGCATCTCCCCCGCTGCCAGTGCAAGAGCGTATGAACATGGCACCAAGCCCGAGAATAGACCTCACGGAAACGATCGCCTGGGAAATACAGAGTGGTATGTCTGGTATGCCCCCATGTAGTTTAACGTTGGAAAGGATACACTGTATTCTACATGACTGACAGTGTAAGTTGCAACTGTCTAGTAAGTAGATTAGAAGAACAGGCCCAGCTCGCTCACAAAGTGAGCGGCTACTCCGGCCGCAGCAAGCAAGCGGGAGCGTCCCGGCCGTGGCCTGGCCCGTCGGCCGGCGCTTACAAGTTAAACTACCAGTAGTAGTCTAGTAGTAGATCTAGTAGCAGTCTACTAGCAGCCTTCTAGTAGTTATAATAGTCTACTAGTAGTGTAGTAGTAGTCTACTAGTACTACTACTAGTAGTGTACTATTACCACTACAGCACTAGGTGTAGTAGACTAGTAATTAGCAGAATCTTTGGTAGTAGTACAGAGGCTACACTCTAACGATTAACGGTTAGGGGGATATGTTGTTACAGGGTGGGTCGTGGCTAAAAAAAAAAAAAAAAGCCTAACACGTTAACCAGTTTCCCATAGTCAGTTTCTGCAATATGATCAGTAATTTAGATGCGTCATTTTCTAAGAAAAACGATACCAAGAATGATCGTCAATTTCGGTCGAGTAGTTTTTGTTTTATGCTAAAAATCATACTGTGGAAGGAAGCCCAAACGCCGTGACCGATGAATGCCACGGTGGGGCTGGATTCACGAGTAGGTCTAGGCCTATAAAGCAGGCGAGTCGCCGTAGTATTAGTACAGACACGCAGTGGTGGTGGGGCTATCGTGAAATAGGCCCCACCGCAGTCACGCGTGCACCGTACCCGTGCGTTTATAGCAAGCAAGGGTAGGTCCTCCTAGGGTTTAGGGTTAGGAAGGGTTGTATTTATGGTTAAATTGGCCGTTAAATTAGTCGAGCCGAGGGCCATATTATGAAGTCATTTTCGCCGCATTCACGAGTATTCACTGTGGAAGGCAGCCCCACCGCCGTGCTTACCTACCGAGATGAACGCCACACGGTGGGGCTGAAACAGGCGAGTCGCCGTAGTATTACTATTAGTACAGACACGCAGTGGTGGGGCCTATTTCACGAGTTTGCCGAAAATAATGGATATCCAAGCGTACCACAGTTGTAATCTGTATTATTGGCAGTATTAAATCCGATACAGTTCATTAAATATTCTTTTGTCTAAAGGCTTAGCCAATGACAATGCAGCGCAGCACCTGCTATGCGCTCGCTAGCTCGCTCCCCCGCCAGCGCTAGCCAGTGCAGCCGCCGGCCGCGCGCCGGCTGTCGCTGCGCTGCGCTAGCATATAGCCTTGCCAGCTCGCACAGCTCGCTGGCTACGGCTAGACTGGTCGTGAACGACTCCGTTCTTAGACGTCATCACAATTTAGAAGTGATAGTGCGCCGCATGCGGTGAAAATATAGCAAGTTTTCCAAAACCGAGGAAATTGCATCCATTATGTTAACAAATATAGAACAAAATTCAGAACAGTAAAAAAACCCGCACAACCATAGAATTACTTAGAATTTAACATTTAGTATTATTACATCATTGAGAAAAAAATGCCTAAACCATTTTATTAGGTCTTTAAGCTCAATATTATCCCAAATTCAGATATGTTGTATTTTGAACATTTGCCTTTCAAGTCCATGTCATGGTTTTGAAATTTGATGACGTAATCATACTTTAAATTGTGATTAAATGTAAAGACGCAAAATCGGACAAGTTTACGTGTTATGTCTATGGGAGGTGATTTTTTAAACCATGCATTGACTTGACAACATTTAAGCAATTTTACCTCAGCTGATTTAGCGCCATTTTCTCTGAAACTTAGGTATGTTGTAGCTGAGACAATGAGCTGCAGTAATCATGCATTCTATTTTTTCAAATCTCCTCATCAGGTTGACAATTTTGTAGTTAAAAACTGAAAATGAGAATGCAATCCGTACGGAACGATTCCCGATTGTTCTTTGCAACTGTATATTGATCGAATCCACGCCGCCACTTGTGGGAAGTTGAATAGCGCCTTCACAGTCAACACAGTTACGATAGTATCATTATACATTTAAATTTCGCATACGATCTTCAGGACAGCCGTGTGGCATAATCGCTTAGCGCGCTGGGTGTTCATAATGCCATACCGGAAGGCGAGAAGTTCGACTCCCGCAGGACTTTTTCCGTTCTTTCTTTTTCTTTTTTTTTTTTCGGCAGTTCAGCTTTACTCCGATGTCATTTATCATATTATTTCATATCGTATCGTATCGTATCGTGTCATATCGTATTATTTCAAGTATACGTAACCTGTGAACACGGCTGCTCAATTTCCCTTGTTTTGTATTGGAGTTTGGAAATTGGGTTTGCTTCATTAATTTTGTCACACTTAATGTTGTAAATTGCCCCTTGTTACAGTGTCCCGCTTGCCACCTTTCGTTTGCTCTTTCCTTTTCTCTTCATTGGTTATTGTTATATTGTAACAGGATAGGTAGGAACGTGTACGTTTAGATAACTGCCAGGAATGGGAGCTGAATTGATTAACTCTAGTCCAGGTGCATGGCGTCTCGCTCATCTCTCTGAAATTCCTGGTTGTTATTGTTTGACCAAATAACGGAGTTGTAGACAGGTTTTATGTTGCTATAGAGGTATCTTGTGCCACATGAGCGGAAGGCATCACTGTTTCGTACTGGTAATAAACTTTTTTCATGTCCCTCCATGTCAATTATAGTGTGTTTGAAGAGGTTGTGTGTCGATCTGCCAAAGAAAAGGAAAAACTTTTATTCTCGTCATGGCTGTTTCTCTATACGTGTCGTAGCAGTAGGTGATGAGTGTTGTTGGCATCTGAGCAGTGAAGAACAGAGCATCAGGCTAAACCCCCCCCCCTTAATTATACGCGCTAAGCGTTCAATTTGATATATCTTTATTTATGTAGTCACTGCTAATGGAGTTACAGAATTATGTTATGACACATTTCACTGAAAGTTTGTAAAGCAAAGTTTATGGACAAGGCAAGCAATTGTACATGATTAATACCATTGATTTCAGAGGGAAATTATGGTATGCCTAAATGTAAGGGTGTAATTGCTTTAGAATTGCTGAGACAATATGCTTGGCACGAGGATTTCCACTTCTAACTGTTCCCTTTGAAGATGTGTCGGTCACGGGTGATCGTCATGATTCATCTTTCACGTAGAAGCTTACGTTCCACACTCTTGGTTCGAGAAGACTTACCATCATACTTTAAATTGTGATTAAAGGTAAAGACTCAAAATCAGACAAGTTGACGTGTTATGTCTATAGGAGGTAATTTTTTTTTAAACCATGCATTGACTTGACAACGTTTAAGCACCTTTATCTCAGCTGATTTTGCTCCATTTCCTCTGAAACTTAAGTATGTGGTAGCTGAGACAATAAGCTGCAGTAATCATGCATTTTATTTTTTCAAATCTCCTCATCAGGTTGATAATTTTGCCGCTGAAAACTGAAAATGAGAATGGAATGTGGACCAAACGATTCCTGAATCATCTTTCACATATAAGCTTACGTTCCTCATATTTTCTCGTCAAGACGTACATGACCGAGAGGATAAAGGCGACGTCACCAGAGACGTGAGGTTGCACACGTACGGGTTCGAACCCCATAAGAGCACGAAACAAATTACTTATATTTTTTACTTTCTTTTTCTTCTATGGAGTATAATTACACCTTTGTCCATGTAGAAATCACGTTCTCATGTAAACGTACACATACACACACAATATCCCTTTGTTTTGTGTTGGAGACCACATTGCTTTGACTGGCAACTTGGACTTGATATTACAAATGTTAAAATGAAGATGACTCTTAAAAGACCACATGGCCATGTTTGATTTTTTTTTTTTTTACAATATAAAGACCTATTGGTAAATATTCATTTACATCCTGTCCAATCGACTTACTTGCACACGCCGACACACGCACGAAATTTTCACTTGGTTGCATGACAGAAACAATTTCATCTAAATTATGTGGGACTGTATAAAGAATTGGACTTCACGAATGTTTCTCAATTATACTTCAAGTCGCTACTTAACATTATTTTCGTTTTCGATCACTGAAAATGAGAATGGAATCTGGTCGAAACGATTCCCGATTTATCTTTGCAACTGTATATTGATCGAATCCACGCGGCCATTTCCGGGAAGTTGAATAGCGCTATCAGTCATTTGACTTATATCGCCAAAAAATTGAATATCAAAGTAAATTTGTGTTGTGTATAGTAGATAGATTTAAGTTTCGCACAAGTTAATCGAGTCCCGCAGGACTTTTTTCCTTTCATTTCTTTTTTCTTTCTTTTTTTTTTTCTACAGTTCAGCTTCACTCCGATGTCATGAACACAGCTACTCTATTTCCCTTGTTTTGTATTGGAGTTTGAAGGATGGGTTTGCTTTATTAATTTTGTCACACGTAATGTTGTACATTGCCCCTTGAAACAGTGCCCCGCTTGCTACCATTCGTTTTCTCTTTCCCTTTCTCTTTATTTGTTCTTGTTATACTGTAGCAGGATAGGTAGAAACGTGTACGTTTACATAACTAACAGGAATGGGAACTGAATTAATTAACTCTAGTCCAGGTGTATGGCGTCTCGCCTATCTCTTTGGAATTCCAGGTTGTTATTGTTTGACCAAATAACGCAGGGAAGGAAGTGACTTGATATTGCTTCATATTATATGAGGAATTTCGGGCAATACCTTTCCATTTAGTGTAGTGATTATGACGGGGTTCTCTGTCGTTTATTTTCGTCATGGCTGTTTCACTAGTTTAGCCATAGGTGATAATATGTGTTGTTGGCATCTGGGAGAATAGAACAGAACAGTACCAAACTGGAATAGCCCCTGTGGTAAGCATTCAATTTGTTGCATTATCTTTCTTCTTTAAAGTCAATCACTACTGATCGAATTACACAATACTAGACTCGGAATTTGTCAAGACTGACAAATTAGGTGATCCGATTTTTTTTTTATTTAATCAATGATTCGAGTCCTGATCGCAATAGGCATGACCATATAGGTTTCATCTGTGTTTAGAGACATTGGCCGTGTGATATTTGGGTTCTCATTTAGAAAAGAGAGTCAGGTCTGCCATCTTTGGTACCAAATTCGGTGTACACTATAACGAAGATACAGAATGAATTTTTTTTTGACCATTGACCCAACTTTGCACAGCCAAGATGGCATCTGAGCAAAAAGTGGTTATTTTGCGAAATGATTCTTGTAACATGGTCTTTGCGTGTACAAAATATGGGAAAGATAGGACATGTATTCACCAAGATACAGGTTGAAACATTTATGACCTTTGACCCTAATTTACATACCCAAGATGGTGTCTGATCAAGTAGTTGTTATTTTATGAAATAATGTACGTGACATGAACTAAACATGTGCAAAATATAGGGGTGATAGGGACCATTTTTCTTGAGTTATTGCAAAGAAAGTTGCAGAGAGAAAGAAATATCTCAATACATCGAAGATAAGTTTGATTTCAACCAAGTTTTTTGACGTGATCTCGGCGTCGTATAAAAAATTGAAGAAACATTGACGATAGCCCAAAGTCTCAGCTACAACATATTAAAATCTGGGAGAAATTCACCGAAGAGTAAGTGAGCTAGTGCTCGATAAAGACCGTCATGTCAATTTTCATTTCCAGAAAAATTCCCTCCCATAGAGATAACACGTAAACTATTTAAATTTGACAAGGTTACATTATATCCATTTTCACTAGGTGAAGACATCATCCGATCAAAACTTTGATGAACAAAACTTAAAGAGTATTAAATTGGCTACAACATACTAAAATCTGGAAGAAATTCACCGAAGGGTAAGTGAGTTAGTCGTCGATAAAGACAATCAGGTCAATTTTCACACCTAGAAAAATTCCCTCCCATAGAGATAACACGTCATAACGAAGATACAGGAAGAAGTACATATGACCTTTGACCCCACTTTGCGCAGACAAGATGGCTTCTAAGCCAAAAATGGTTATTTTGAGCAATGATCCTTGTAACATGGTCTTTACGTGTGCAAAATATGGGAAAGATAGGACACGTATTTACCAAGATACAGGATAAAACATTTATGACCTTTGACCCTAATTTACATACCCAAGATGGTGTCTGATCAAGTAGTTGTTATTTTGTGAAATAATGTACGTGACATGAACTAAACATGTGCAAAATATGGTGGTGATAGGATATGTTTTTCTTGAGTTATTGCAAAGAAAGTTGCAGAAAGGAAGAAATATTTCAATACATCGAAGATAAGCTTTAATTTCAACCAAGTTTTTGGACGTGATGCCGACTCCGTATGAAAAAACGAAGGGCACATTTACGATAGCCCAAAGTCTCAGCTACAACATACTAAAATATGGGAGAAATTCACCAAAGCATAAGTGAGCTAGTGCTCGATAAAGATAGTCATGTCAGTTTTCATTTCCAGAAAAACTGCACTCCCATAGAGATAACACGTAAACTGGTCAAATTTGACAATGTTACCTTTAATCCATTTTTACGAGGTGATGCCGTCATCCAATCAAAATGTTGTTACATATGACTGAAAGACCATTTAATAAGCTACAACATATTGAAATTTGGACGAAAATCAACAAAGAATAAGTGAGATACGCTTGAGTGAACTTAAAATTTGATGACGTCATTTTGAAAATTTACTTTTTTTACTTTATTAAGAAATTTGATATCTTTCAATCATTTTTCCAGCATCGCCAACCCATGAAATGACATGTACAACTCATCAGCTTTCAGAATATGTAAAGAAAACGGGGGGTCACCGTCCATCCTGACGAGTAAAATCGGATTCAAAATTGGCGGTTTTTTTGCATTGTTGCACTGTATATCGCCATTGACGCGCGCGCGGAATTTCAACTTTGACGGGCCCGTGTGACGTCATATTGAGTCGGATTGACTTGAAACTTGGTAGAAATATTCCTTGACATTTTAGGCTTCCGATAAGTGTGAACAAATGGGAAATTTCTATGTCGTATGAGCTGTGCGTGCGTATATGTGCGCGCGCGTACGCGTCCGTCCAATTTTTTCGATTTTTCAAAAAATGCTCTAAATCTTCTGAAACGTGTGCAAAAAAAATTTGAGCTCGATTTGAGCATACAAATATTTCAACGCGCGCGTACGCGCACGTTTTAAGAGAAAATATGAATTTTGATTATATGAGTAGAATGCGCTTGACTTGAAATATATGTGACGTAAATTTCATTGAAAATTTTCATTCCATTAAAGAGATATGATTGAGAATGTGTTTTCATATAATGACGTCATAGTGACGTCACGGTCGACTAATCACTATGATTTTATTAGGAGGATCGTCTTTGGGACATGATACATGTATGGTATAATTTTGACATTGATAGGAAGAGGACTTTCAAGAGATTAGCGATACACAATTTTTGCGGAGAAAGAAGAAGAAGAACTAGAGATTGTAATTTGTCATCACTGACAAATTAAGGTGATCCGATTTCTTTTTTAATCAATGATTCGAGTCGTGATAGTGCAAAGTCTCAGCTACAACATACTAAAATCTGAGAGAAATTCACCGAAGCATAAGTAAGATAGTGCTCGATAAAGAGAGTCATGTCAATTTTCACATCTAAAAAATTCCCTCCCATAGAGATAACACGTCATAGCGAAAATAGAAAATATGACCTTTGACCCCACTTTGCACAGACAAGATGGCATCTGAGCAAAAAGTGGTTATTTTATGAAATGATCCCTGTAACATGGTCTTTACGTGTGCAAAATATGGGAAAGATAGAACATGTATTCACCAAGATACAGGATGAAACATCTATGACCTTTGACCCTAATTTACATACCCAAGATGGCGTCTGATCAAGTCGTTGTTATTTTATGAAATAATGTTCGTGACATGAACTAAACATGTGCAAAATATGGTGGTGATAGGGTATGTTTTTCTTGAGTTATTGCACATAACGTTGCAAAAAGAAAGAAATATTTCAATACATCGAAGATAAACTTTAAATTCAAGTAACTTTTTTGACGTGATCCCGACATCGTATGAAAAAACGAAGGGCACACTTACGATAGCCCAAAGTCTCAGCTACAACATATTAAAATCTGGGAAAAATTCACCGAAGCATAAGTGAGCTAGTGCTCGAAAAAGATAGTCATGTCAATTTTCACTTCCAGAAAAACTGCTCTCCCATAGAGATAACACGTAAACTGGTCAAATTTTACAAGGATACTTTCAATCCATTTTTACGAGGTGATGACGTCATCCAATCAAAATCTTGTAATTATAAATATGAAAGAACATTAAATAAGCTACAACATACTGAAAGTTAGGTGAAACTCGGCAAAGGATAAGTGAGATACGCTCGAGTGAACTTGAATTTTGATGACGTCATTTTGAAAATTTACTTTTTTTACTTTTTTAAGAAATTTGATATCTTTTAATCATTTTTTCAGTATCGCCAACCCATGAAATGATATGTACAACTCATCAGCTTTCAAAATATGTAAAGAAAATGGGGGGTCACCGTCCATCCTGACGAGTAAAATCGGATTTAAATTTGGCGGTTTTTTGGCATTGTTGCACTGTATATCGCCATTGACGCGCGCGCGGAATTTCAACTTTGACGGGCCCGTATGACGTCATATTGAGTCGGATTGACTTGAAACTTGGTAGAAACATTCTTTGACATTTCAGACATCCGATACGTGTGAAAAGACGGGAAATTTCTATTGCATATGAGCTGTGCGTGCGTATATGCGCGCGCGCGTACGCGTCCGTCGATTTTTTCTGAAATACTCCAAATGACCTGAAACGTGTGCAAAACAATTTTGAGCTCGATTGGAGCATGTTAAAATTTCAACGCGCGCGTACGCGCTCGTTTACTATGAACGTGACTAAATTTTATGAAATATATCAATAGAGCTTGACTTGAACTATATGATATGTAAATTTCATTGAGAAAATCCATTCCATTAATGAGATACGAATGTGAACGTGTTTTCAGATAATGACGTCATAGTGACGTCATGGTTGACTGATCACAGTGATACATTAGATCTGTCGTCCTTATGACGTGATACATATATGGTATCAGTTTAGAAGTGATAGGTGAATGACTTTTAGAGTTAACCGCTGCACAACATTTGAGGAGAAAGAAATAAAGAAGAAGAAGAAGAAGAAGAAAGAATCCGTACAGATACAATAGGTGATCCGAGAGGATACTCGGATCACCTAAAAACAAAGAATCAGTACAGATACAGAAGGTGATCCGAGAGGATACTCGGATCACCTAATAATATGGCACGTTCCACTGGTAGTTTAGGAAAGGGAGTTAATTCAATGCACGATGCAATGATATGTGCTACCATTGATTTTAGAGACGTCATTGTGTTGTGGTACTGGTGGTGGTAAGGGAATCATTGCTTTTAAATTAATGAGACAATCCTTGGCATCAAGACCGTATTCCCATCTAGAATGCATGTTCGTGCGGCATGTTTTGTTTTTTTTTTATCCTGACGTGGACATTTTCTTTTTCTTGTTTTTAATTCAAGAATGTTATATTTAAATTTGTTTCTTTCCCCTAACATTTTTTTTTTGTTGGATATAAAGTTGGACGTTCTGAGGTTGAGTATCAAGAGCAGCGATTTAGTTACGGTTTCAATGCATCTTGTGCACGTTCTTCTCTGACATTAAATTGATGGTTTTTAAATTTGACATTGTCTATTTGTCTGTAAAAAATACTGCTATAACATCGAATACATTTGCTATCCACTTGTAACAGGTATAGGGTTATAGATTGCAGTTGTACAGTTTTCCTCTTGTCACCTCTCGTTTTCTCTTCCCTTTTCACTCCGTTTGTTTTTGTTATACTGCAGATGGGAATGATTACATTAACATAACCCAACTTGAAGTAGGAATGAAAATTGAATTAATTAACTCTAGACCAGGTGTATAGCGTCTCGCTCATCTCTTTGAAATTTCAGGTTGTCATTGTTCGACCCACGGAGTTGAAAACAGGCTTTGTGTTGCTATAGAGGTATCTCGCGCCACATGAATGGAAAGCATATGCTGTTTAGTATTAGTAATGAACTTTTCATGTCCCTCCCTGCCAATTATAGCGTATTTGAAGGGGTTCTGTGTCATTTTACCTATGAAAAAGCGAAGTTTTATTTTTGCTATGGCTGTTTCTCTATGCGTAGCCGTGGTGATGGGCGTTGTTGGCATCTGGGCAGTAAAGAACCGAGAATTATGCTATAATACCCCCCCCCCCCCGTTACGTTCTAAGCGTTCAATGTGATATATCTTTCTTCTTTATTATGTCAATCACTGCTGATGGAATTACAGAATTATGGTATGACACGTTTCACTCAAAGCTTAAAAAGCAAAGTTTATGCACTATACAAATAATGGTGAATGAGTCCTATACCATTGATTTTAGATGCGAAATTATGGTATGTCTATATGTAGGGGTGTCATTGATTAGGAATTAATGAGACGATTAAGCACTCCTTCCACTTCTAACTGTCCCCTTTGAATGTGTGTCCATCACGTGTGATCGTCATAAATTATCATTCACGTATAAGCCTACGTTCAAAGTGTACTCTTGGTTGGAGGAGACCTATAGTTACATTGTTAAAGGCGCTGTCTCTTTCGCTGGAGCCGTACATTTGGCCCGTGAAATTTTAAATAATTAACCTCATAGGATGAGAAGGAAGAATAGTTTTTCCTTTCCCTTTTCTCTTTAGTTGAGATAATGCCACTTTCGTCCAGTTATAAATCACATTCTCATGTAAACAGACACACTTGCTCTATATCCCTTTGTTTTGTATCGGAGGCTTCCTTGGTTTTAGTGCTGCTAAATCTCACAGGCTTGTATATAACTGTAAGAGCTCTATGTTTTTATGCATATTACAAAAGTTAACGGTTTTTAAATTTGACATTGTCTGTCTGTTTGTCTGTTTGTGCTCATAAAACACTGCTATAACATCTAATACATTTGCTTCACTTGTCACACGCAATGTTATTGATTGCAGTAATGTTGTCCAGTTTTCCTTTTTGCCACCACTCGTTTTTCTCTCCCCTTTTCGCTAAGTTTGGTTTTGTTATACTGCAGATGGGAATGATTACAATAACATAACCCACCTTGAAGTAGGAATGAGAACTGAATAAATTAACTCTATGCAAGGTGTATAGCGTCTCGCTCATCTCTTTGAAATTTCAGATTGTCATTGTTCGACCAACGGAATTGAAGACAGGCTTTATGTTGCTATAGAGGTATCTCGCGCCACATGAATGGAATGCATATGCTGATTAGTATTAGTAATGAACTTTTTCATGTCCCTCCCTGCCAATTATAGTGTGCTTGAACCGAGGGGTTCTGTGTCATTCTGCCTATGGAAAAGCCAAGTTTTATTTTCGCCATGGCTGTTTCTCTATGCGCAGCCATGGGTGACGGGTGTTGTTGGCATCTGGGTTGTAAAGAACCGAGTATCATGCTATAATATACCCCCTCCCCCGGTTAGGTTCTAAGCGTTCAATATGGAGATATATCTTTCTTCTTTATTATGTCAATCACTGCTGATGGACTTACAGAATTATGGTATGACAGGTTTCACTCAAAGCTTAAAAAACAAAGTTTATGCACTATACAAGCAGGCCTAATGGTGCATAAGTCCTACCATTGATTTTAGATGAGAATTATGTTATGCATATGTAGGGATGTCATTGATTAGGAATTAATGAGACGATTAAGCACTCCTTCCACTTCTAACTGTCCCATTTGAATGCGTGTCGATCACGTGTGATCGTCATATCATTCACTTAAAAGCTCACGTTCAAAGTGTACTCTTGGTTGGAGGAGACCTATAGTTACATGGTTAAAGGCGCTTTCTCTTTCGCTGGAGCCGTACGTTTGGCCCGTGAAATTTCAAATAATTAACCTCATAGGATGAGAAGGAAGAATAGTTTTTCTTTTGCCCTTTTTTTCTTTGAATTATCACTTTCGTCCAGGTATAAATCACATTCTCATGTAAACAGACACACTTGCTCTATATCCCTTTGTTTTGTATCGGAGGCTTCATTGGTTTTACTGCTGGTAAATCTCACAGGCTTGTATATAGTTTTTATATGTTTTATATGTTTTAATGCATATTATAAAAGTTGACGGTTTTTAAATTTGTCATCATTGTCTGTCTATTTGTCTGTTTATGCTTATAAAACACTGCTATAACATCTAATATATTTACTTCACTTGTCACACGCAATGTTATTGATTGCAGTTGTGCAGTTTTTTCTTTTGCCACCTCTCGTTTTTCTCTCCCCTTTTCGCTCAGTTTGGTTTTGTTATACTGCAGATGGGAATGATTACAATAACATAACCCAACTTGAAGTAGGAATGAGAACTGAATAAATTAACTCTAGGTCAGGTGTATAGCGTCTCGCTCGTCTCTTTGAAATTTCAGGTTGTCATTGTTTGACCAACGGAGTTGAAGACAGGCTTTATGTTGCTATAGAGGTATCTCCCGCCACATGAAAGGAATGCATACGCTGTTTAGTATTAGTAATGAACGTTTTCATGTCCCTCCCTGCCAATTATAGTGTGTTTGAACTGAGGGGTTCTGTGTCATTCTGCCTATGAAAAAGTTAAGTTTTATTTTCATTCATTTCTTTATTGGTCTATGTCAGACATAGAAATTTGGCTTCCACTGGCATTACATTACAACAAAATGATCATGACAATACAAAAACATTTTACATCACAATTACATAATTACATCTATGATGAGCACAATGAATACAAACAACACCCTACAACTCTATTACATATACAATATATCAATTCTTTATAACCCTATATAAATCAAACTACTTCAACCGTTCTCAGCCCCCAACTTTAAATTTACAAAATAAATAGCTTATATCAGAAAATTCAAAATAACACACACAAACGCACACACACACACACAAATGACTAACATGAGTCTCAGTTAGCAATTGTCATAACAACCAGTAATAGCAAACATAACATAACTAAATAAACCCTCTGATATTCCCTATAGGGTTAAGTATGTACATCAAATCACTTCAAACATATATATAATAATATTTCAACATTTGTACAATATATACCCAAAACCCTTTGCTCCCATTTGTACAATATATACCCAAAACCCTTTGCTCCATAACCCACACAAAAGAAGGAGAGGGAGAGAGGGGGAAACAGAGACAAACAGAGAGGGAGAGAGGAAGAGAGAGGAATGTGTAATTTGTCCCTGGCCCATAATCCTGTTCCCTGGAGCACGTATGTGCACATGAAACAAAACAAAACAGAAAATCCACCCCCACACAATTCAAAAATGTCAAACTATGAGCTACAAACAAAAACTACCAACATCATACCGGTAAACATTTTGGTCAAAACAATAATGTCAGACACTACCAAATATACAAAATGTGAACACCAGCTATACGGCTGTTTCAAAAATGTGAATTACAAACAAAAACTACCAACATAGGCACCTACCAATAAACATTTCAATCAGAACAATAATGTCAGACACGCCAAATATACAAAAAAAAAAAATGAACTGCGGCTGTAATAAACCTATTTCAAAATGTGAGTTACAGACAAAACTACCAACATACCGGTGAACATTTCAATCAGGACAATAATGTTGGGCACTGCCAAATATGCAAAAATGAACAGCAGCTATAATAAAACTATCCACAACCAGATCTCATAACAATATATCTTTACACTTCAAACCCTACTGCACAACTCCCAATTATCAGAATACTTTATAACACAACTGACCCAAAATTACATACATCAAAAATCAATGTGATCATTTAAAGATCCCTCCTATAATCGCTCCCATTAACAAACAATACCTTCAATCAACACAACCTCATCCACTCATATGAACATAAACCCATCAGTGACCTCACATAATTTCTATATTAATATCAACTTCACACACAAGTATTCCCAAAACCATCAAAATATTATCGTCTGACTGATGCATTGAACATATGTATTGAGTTTGGGATAAAAGATTGCCGAAAGCGTGCTCGACGAGTTTGAAGTGGACACAACCTTATTCCAGAACGGTTGAACACAAAACAGCCATTGAGTGGATGGGAGGTGTCTGTCATTACTTTCTGCAGTTTGGACAGTACACGTTTGGCATACAACGATTGCGTAGATTGGAGCTCTGTGCCTATCACCCTCTGTGCCACTTTCCGTGTTCGATCAATTTTGCCCCTTTGTTCATTTGTCAGATTGCCAAAAATACAAATGATGCTAAAGGTGACCACACTTTCAATGACAGATTGATAGAACAGGGTTAAGATGGTCCTGTCAACTTGCAACTTCTTAAGTTTCCGGTGAAAAAACATCCTCTGATTTGATCTCTTTTGAATAGAGAAACAATTTTGTCTCCAGCAGAGTTTGTCGTCAACAACTGTTCCTAAGTACTTATACTCGTGAACTTGTTCAATGACATCCCCATGAATCCCTAGAGGTTCGTGCCGTCCACTGCCTTTCCTGAAATCGATGATCATTTCTTTGGTTTTCTTTGTATTTAGGGAGAGGTGATGATCATCACACCAACTGACAAAATCATTAACCTGGGCTACGTAGTCATCGGGTTCATTGAACAAGTATCCCGTTATCACGGTGTCATCGGCATATTTTAAGATACTATATGATGGTTTTGTGGCCGTACATTTACTAGTGTACAGTGAGAACAGAACGGGTGATATAACACAACCCTGGGGTGCTCCTATGTTGGTTACAATTGGTTGAGACTGATGGCTTCCAGCTTTAACAGATTGAAACCTAAAGCTGAGAAAATTCTTGATACAAAGAATGAGTCTAGGATTTACGGTCATGTCTATCAGCGTGCGAACTAAACAATGCGGCGCAATCGTGTTGAATGCACTCGAGAAGTCTATGAAAAGAGACCGAACGTACGACTTGGCGCGATCAAGATGTTCATATATCTTATGGAGATAAACGAGGGTAGCATCTTCGACGCTTCTGTTTGACCGATATGCGAACTGATAAGGGTCTATGCATTCATGTGTCTCCTTTAACAACTGAGCGAGAAGATACCTTTCCAGACATTTCATAATATTGGATGTTAGTGCAATAGGGCGGAAATCATTGAGCTCTTGTGCTTTATTGCACTTAGGAATGGGTATAACAATGGATGTCTTCCATAGTTTGGGGATATTGCCAGTATCCAGACAGATCTGAAATGTATTACTCAGTAATGGAGCGAGTTGTTGATTACAGACCTTTAACACTCTGTTGCTTATTCCGTCTGGACCAGAAGCCTTGTTTACTTTCATCCTTCCTAAAATTTTTCTAACATCTTCTTCACCTACACACATCCTGTTACTCTCATCAGATTGCGTGATTAAGTGTTGTAGATGATGTTCCAAGTCATCATTCTCTTTCTGAAAGTTATGCACTTCAAATCTACCATAGAAATTATTAAGTTCATCAACGAATTCCGCAGAAAAATCAAATGTTCTGTTCTTGCATTTGTATCCCGTAATCATTTCCATGGCCCGCCATGCTGCACAAGTGTTGTTTTGAGAAAAATGACTTTCAAGTTTACGTTTGTAAGCCAATTTACACGACTTAATCTCCCGGTCAATTCGTTTTTGTACTTCTTTCACTAAACCCCGGTCGCCAGCTGCAAATGCTTGCCTCTTTTCCCGAAGAAGCTTCTTCACTGAACTGGCGACCCATGGCTTGTCGTTAGCATACATTCTTTGTTCCTTTTTGGGGATGATGGACTCTACACAATAACGAATGTAGTCAGAAATAGTGTCAACTACTTCGTCTATATTGTCGTTGGAGTCAAGGAACAAATTCCAGTCCGTCGATTCATAACACGCTCTGAGTTCATCAACCGCGTCGTCGGTCCAGCAATACCGAACCGTTTTTGTGTGCTTTCTGCTTTTAAGTTTCTGTCTATACGCTGGTATCAACAAGACATTGTTGTGATCAGATGCGCCCAGCTGTGGACAAGCTTTTGTCTTGTATGCCATAGGCACATTTCCATAACAACGATCTAACGTTGCATCGTTACGAGTCGCCTGCGTGACATACTGTTCATACGTAGGCAAGACGTTCTCAAGTGTACACTGGTTAAAGTCTCCCAATACAAATTTCGGGCTGTCAGGCGAGATGGATTCGTAGCGACTGATTCTGTCAGCAACAACCTGACTAGCTTCTCGTACGTCAGCTCCAGGATGAATATAAACAATCATCACATACAATTGGTTGAATTCTCTCGGAAGATAAAAAGGGCGAAGCCCAACGATCATCAACTCAATGTTTGGTGTACACAATTTCTCTTTGATTGTCCAGTCATTGCACCACTGTTTGTTAATGTACATGCACACACATCCACCCCTTGATTTCCCTGAGTCATTTGTTCTGTCTGATCTAGCCAAATGAAAATTCGGTAAGGCTACCTCGCCACCAGGGATAGTTTGATTTAACCAAGTTTCTGAAAAACATAACAGACACGATTCTCGGTATTCATAAAGGTAACGAGCACTAGTACGAAGTTCATCCATTTTATTACATATAGACCGAACATTCCCTAGAAGAATTGAAGGAAGTGGTGGTTTTGCCTTACGACTCCTTACGCGGTTTCGAATCCCTCCTCGTTTCGCCATGGCTGTTTCTCTATGCGTAGCCATAGGTGATGGGTGTTGTTGGCATCTGGGCAGTAAAGAACCGAGTATCATGCTATAATAACCCCCCCCCCCCCTCCCTTAGGTTCTAAGCGTTCAATACGGTGATATATCTTTCTTTTTTATTATGTCAATCACTGCTGATTGAATTAGAGAATGATGTTATGACACGTTTCACTCAAAGCTTAAAAAACAAAGTTTGTGCACTATACAAGTAATGGTGCATGAGTCCTACCATTGATTTTAGATGAGAAATTATGGTATGCCTATTGTAGGGGTGTCATTGATTAGGAATTAATGAGACGATTAAACACTCCTTCCACTTTTAACTGTCCCCTTTGAATGTGTGTCGATCACGTGTGATCGTCATAAATTATCATTCACGTATAAGCTTACGTTCAAAGTGTATTCTTGGTTGGAGGAGACCTATAGTTACATTGTTAAAGGCGCTGTCTCTTTTGCTGGAGCCGTACGTTTGGCCCGTGAAATTTCAAATAATTAACCTCATAGGATGAGAAGGAAGAATAGTTTATCTTTTGCCCTTTTCTCTTTAATTGAGGTAATGCCACTTTCGTCCAGGTATAAATCACAATATTCTCATGTAAACAGACACACTTGCTCTATATCCCTTTGTTTTGTATCGAAGGCTTCAATGGTTTTACTGCTGGTAAATCTCACAGGCTTGTATATACTGTAGCTGTACGAGCTCTCTGAACTGATCATATGAATTATGATAACAAGATTAGAGGGAGTCATATTGGTTATGTAAATAAGGGTCAAAGGTCATGTTTTAAAAGGCCACTGTTAAAGCCAGGATGGTTAATAAAACACTTAATTGTCATGTTTAATTTGTTCATGTCGAGGATCACTTGGTTAATGCACTGTACGTACACAAAAAGCCTGTAAACTTAGTCGCACACGCGCAGAATTTCCAATTAGTTTGTGTGACAGAAAGACAAATGTGATCTGAATAATGTAGGTCCAAAAAAGTTCAACTAAGTATCTCATTACAACTTCAAGGTGCTATATCACATTCTTTTCTTTGTCGATCACGGATGACCGACATCTGATGACCCCAAGCGTATCACCTAACTCGTCTTCAGTGTGACGAGTTTCATATCTCGTTCTTCTCTCTTTCTGCCACATTTTGTGTCGTCAATATCTCAAGAATGACATTGCGGAATAACATGACATTTTCAGTCAACATGTCTCATGACAATATCTAGCCACAATAAGGTTTTCATGACAGCAACATATCTATGACGTCATCTAGGCGCCATTTTGTGATTTTCGGACCATGTTACATGATTGATCATAACTTCATAACTAAAGGTCATTTCTGTATCATTTTTGGTGGACATAAAGTTCAGGTCACGTTCTATCTTACTTTTTATTGCTAATTAACTAGGACATCATTACGCGCGCGTACGCGCGCGTACGCGCGCGTCAAACTTTTAAAAGGCTCAAAACAACTTTCCAATGGGAAATCTCGAAGTTTCAAACAATTTTAAGCGTTCCGCGCGTACGCGTCCGTCCGCGCATTTTCGAGCGCAGTACGCGTAGGCAACATGAAAATGCACATTTTTGACAGATTTGGATTCCTGATACATTAAGTAACAATATCCATTGATTTCCGAACAATTTTGACCTGTAACAAAGGAATGCGCTGGCGTCAAAGTTGAAATTTCGTGTGCGCGTCTATGTGCAAATATAGCGAAAAACAAGTCTTTGTTCATTTCGCCATAGCTCTTTAAAACGTCCGGTGACCTTATGTTTTTATTGCATATTACAAAATCATATGAATTGGAAATAACGTTTCAAGTATCAATATTTCAATAAATACATTATGACGTCATCATATCATCATCTGAAATCAAAAAAGTGGAATTAATTTTTTTGAGGTACTGTTTCTGATATTCATTTGCTCGTATCTCTCTTGTTTAAGCTCAATATTATCCCAAATTCAGATATGTTGTACTTTGAACATTTGCCTTTCAAGTCCATGTCATGGTTTTGAATTTTGATGACGTCATCATACTAGAAATTGTGATTAAAAGTAAAGACACAAAATCGGACAAGTTTACGTGTTATGTCTATGGGAGGTGATTTTTTTTTTAAACCATGCATTGACTTGACAACGTTTAAGCACCTTTATCTCAGCTGATTTTGCTCCATTTCCTCTGTAACTTAAGTATGTTGTAGCTCAGACAATAAGCTGCAGTCATCATGCATTCTATATTTTCAAATCTCCTCATCAGGTCGAAAATTTTGTAGTTAGAAGCTAAAAATGAGAATGCAATCTGTGCGGAACGATTCCCGATTGTTCTTTGCAACTGTATATTGGTCGAATCAACGCGGCCACTAAGTGGGAAGTTGAATAGCGCCATCTCAGTCAACACAGTCACGACAGTATTATTATACATTTAAGTTTCGCATACGATCTTCAGGACAGCCGTGTGGCGTAATCGCTTAGCGTGCTAGGTGTTCATAACGCCATACCGAAAGGCGAGATGTTCGACTCCCGCAGGACTTTTCCCGTTCTTTCTTTTTCTTTTTTTCGGCAGTTCAGCTTTACTCCGATGTCATTTATCGTATTATTTTATCAAGTGTACGTAACCCGTGAAAACGGCTGCTCTATTTCCCTTGTTTTGTATGGAGTTTGGAGATTGGTTTTGCTTCATTAATTTTGTCACACTTCATGTAAATTGCCCCTTGTTACAGTGTCCCGCTTGTCACCTTTCGTTTGCTCTTTTCTCTTCATTGGTTTTTGTTATACTGTAACAGGATAGGTAGGAACATGTACGTTTAGATAATGGGAGCTGGATTGATTAACTCTAGTCCAGGTGTATGGCGTCTCGCTCATCTCTTTGAAATTCCAGGTTGTTATTGTTTGACCCAATAACGGAGTTGTAGACAGGTTTTATGTTGCTATAGAGGTATCTTGTGCCATATGAGTGGAAGGCATCACTGTTTAGTAGTAGTAATGAACTTTTTCATGTTGTAAATGGTATAAAGATATAAATTTCACATCCAATCTTCGGGACAGCCGTGTGGCTTTATAGTCGCTTAGCGCGCTGCATGGTCATTATGCACTGCCTTTGGACGAGATGTTCGAGACCCCGCAGGACGCTATTATTTTTTGCTCTCTCTCTCTCTTTCTTTGTTTTTCTTTTGGCAGTTCAGCTTCATTCCGATGTCATTTATCGTATTATCTTATCAAGTATACTACCCCACGACACACAGTCACTCAAGTTCCCTTTTTTTTTTGTCGGAGGCTGGAGGTTGGATTTGCTTCATTTATCATACGTAATGTTGTAAATTGCCCTTGGTGCAGTGCCCCGCTTGCCACCTTTCCTTTCCTCTTTCCTTTTCTCTACGTTTGTTCCTGTTACACTGTCACAAGACAGGTCGGAAAATAATTTACATAACTCAACTGGAGCAGGAATGGCAACTGAATGAATTAACTCTAGGCCAGGTGTATGGCGTCTCGCTCATCTATTTGAAATTCCAGGTTGTTATTGTTTGACCCAATAACGGAATTGTATACAGGTTTTATGTTGCTATAGAGGTATCTTGTGCCACATGAGTACAAGGCATCACTGTTAAGTAGTAGTAATGAACTTTTTCATGTCCCTCCATGTCAATTGTAGTGTGTTTAAAGGGGTTGTGTGTCTATCTGCCAAAGAAAAGGAAAAACTTTTATTTTTTCATGGCTGTTTCTCTATACGTAGCCGTAGGTGATGAGTGTTGTTGGTATCTGATCAGTGAAGAACAGAGCATCAGGCTTAAATCCCCCTTAGTTATACGCGCTAAGCGTTCAATTTGATATATCTTTATTCATGTAGTGAATAACTGCTAATGGAGTTACAGAATTATGTTATGACACGTTTCACTGAAAATTTGTAAAGCAAAGTTTATGGAGAAGGCAAGCAATTGTACATGAATAATACCATTGATTTCAGAGGGAAATTATGGTATGCCTAAATGTAAGTGTATCATTGCTTTGGAATTGCCGAGACAATATGCTTGGCACGAGGGCTTCCACTTCTAATAACTGATCCCTTTGAAGATGTGTCGGTCACGGTTCGTCATGATTTATCTTTCACGTATATAGAAGCTTACGTTCCACACTCTTAGTTCGAGAAGACTTACCGTCATACTTCAAATTGTGATTAAAGATATAGACTCAAAATCAGACAAGTTGACGTGTTATGTCTATGGGAGGTGATTTTTTTCTTTTAAACTATGGTATGCCTAAATTTAAGGGTATCATTGCTTTGGAATTGCCGAGACAATATGCTTGGCACGAGGGCTTCCACTTCTAATAACTTATCCCTTTGAAGATGTGTCGGTCACGGGTGATCGTCATGATTCATCTTTCACGTATATAGAAGCTTACGTTCCACACTCTTAGTTCGAGAAGACTTACCGTCATACTTCAAATTGTGATTAAAGATAAAGACTCAAAACCAGACAAGTTGACGTGTTATGTCTATGGGAGGTGATTTTTTTTCTTTTAAACCATGCATTGACTTGACAACGTTTAAGCACCTTTATCTCAGCTGATTTTGCTCCATTTCCTCTGTAACTTAAGTATGTGGTAACTTAGACAATAAGCTGCAGTAATCATGCATTTTATTTTTTCAAATCTCCTCATCAGGTTGATAATTTTGCAGCTAAAAACTGAAAATGAGAATGGAATGTGGACCAAACGATTCCTGAATCATCTTTCACATATAAGCTTACGTTCCTCATATTTTCTCGTCAAGACGTACATGGCCGAGAGGATAAAGGCGACGTCACCAGAGACGTGAGGTTGCACACGTACGGGTTCGAACCCCATAAGAGCACGAAACAAAATACTGATATCTTTTACTTTTTTTCTTCTATGGAGTATTACACCTTCGTCCTAGTAGAAATCACGTTCTCATGTAAATGTATACACACACAGGCACACACAAACACACATACACACACACAATATCCCTTTGTTTTGTGTTGGAGACAACATTGCTTTGACTGGCAACTTGGACTTGAAATTACAAACGTTTAAGTGAAGATGACTCTTAAAAGACCACATGAACATGTTTGATTTTTTTTTCCAAAATAAAGACCTATTTGTAAATATTCATCTACATATCCTGTCCAATCGACTTACTTGCACACGCCGACACACGCACGAAATTTTCACTTGGTTGCATACCAGAAACAATTTCATCTGAATTATGTGGGACTGTATAAAGTATTGGACTTCACGAATGTTTCTCAATATGACTTCAAGTCGCTACTTAACATTATTTTCGTTTTCGATCACTGAAAATGATAATGGAATCTGGTCGAAACGATTCCCGATTTATCTTTGCAACTGTATATTGATCGAATCCACGCGGCCACTTGTGGGAAGTTGAATAGCGCTATCAGTCACTTGACGTATATCGCCAAAAAAAAAATTGAATATCAAAGTAAATTTGTGTTGTGTATAGTAGATAGATTTAAGTTTCGCACAAGATCTTCGGGAGAGCCGTGTGGCAGAATCGCTTAGCGCTCTGCGTGTTTATAATGCCCGACCGGAAGGAGAGAAGTTAATCGAGTCCCGCAGGACTTCTCCTTTTATTTCTTTTTTCTTTTCTTTTTTCTGCAGTTCAGCTTCACTCCGATGTCATGAACACAGCTACTCTATTTCCCTTGTTTTGTATTGGAGTTTGAAGTTTGGGTTTGCTTCATTAATTTTGTCACACGTAATGTTGTACATTGCCCCTTGAAATAGTGCCCTGCTTGCTACCATTCGTTTTCTCTTTCCTTTTCTCTTCATTTTTTCTTGTATCCTGTAGCAGGATAGGTAGGAACGTGCACGTTTACATAACTAACAGGAATGGGAACTGAATTAATTAACTCTAGTCCAGGTGTATTGCGTCTCGCTTATCTCTTTGGAATTCCAGGTTGTTATTGTTTGACCAAATAACGGAGTTAAAAGACAGGCAGGGAAGGAAGTGACTTGATATTGCTTCATATCATATGAGGAATTTCGGGCAACACCTTTCCAATTAGTGTAGTGATTATGACGGGGTTCTCTGTCGTTTATTTTCGTCATGGCTGTTTCACTAGTTTAGCCATAGGTGACATGTGGTGTTGGCATCTGGGAGAATAGAACAGATCAGTACCAAACTGGAATAGCCCTATAAGCAATGTGGTAAGCATTCAATTTGTTGCATTATCTTTCTTCTTTAAAGTCAATCACTACTGATCGAATTACACAATATAATATGGTACGTTCCTCTGGTAGTTTAGGAAAAGGGAGTTAATTCAATGCACGATGCAATGATATGTGCTACCATTGATTTTAGATACGTTATTGTGTTGTGGTACTGGTGGTGGTAAGGGAATCATTGCTTTTAAATTTATGAGACAATCCTTTGCATCAAGACCGTATTCCCATCTAGAATATAATACATGTTCGTGCGGCGTTTTTTTTTTCTTTCGTGCCACAATATGCCAAGTTTGGCACGTATGGCAGGGTTCTGTGTCTTTTATTTTCGTCATGGCTGTTTTATTAGTAGCCGTAGGAGATAATTATGTATTGTTGGCATCTGGGACAGTGGAACAGATCAGTATCAAACTGGAATCCCCCTGAGTAATGAGGTAAGCATTCAATTTGATACATTATATGTCTTCTTTAAAGTCAATCACTACTGATCGAAATACACAATATTATAATATGGCACGTTCGACTGGTAGTTTAAGAAAAGGGAAGTTAATGCACGATGAAATCACATGTGCATGAGTGCTGCCATTGATTTCAGAGACGTCATTGTTGCGTGGTAATGGTGGTGGTGGTAAAGGAATCATTGCTTTTGAATCAATGTGACAATCATCAATACCATGCGTGTTCTTGCGGACATGTTTGTTATCCTGACGCGAACATTTTTCCTTTTTATTTTCCTTTTATTAAAAAATGGTTATATCTAAAGTTGTTTCTTTCCCTTAACATGTGTGTGTGTGTGTGTGTGTGTGGATGTTCCTAAGCAGAGTGGTACAGCAGCGATTTACGTTACGGTCTACTGTTTTAAAAGGCCAATGTTAATACCAAGATTGTTATCAAAACACTTAATTGTCATGTTTGATTTGTTCGTGTCGAGGATTACTGGGTAAATGCACTGTATGTACTCAAAAAGCCTGTAAATCGACTTAGTCGCACACGCACAGAATTTCTAATTAGTTTGTGTGACAGAAAAAAAATATGATCTGAATAATGTAGGTCCAAAAAAGTTCAAGTAAATATCTCAATATAACTTCAAGGTGCTATATCACATTCTTTTCTTTGTCGATCACAGATGACCGACATCTGATGACCCCAAGCGTATCACCTAACTCGTCTTCAATGTGACGAGTTTCATATCTCGTTATTGTTGGATTCACGGGGAGCACTATAATGGCGTGTTCATAGTTACATGAAGATCAGATACAAAGTCAAATCCAAAGCACACGTCATCAGTATGTTACATTTCCGTTTTATGTAATTAACAACATCCTGTATAGATACATATTTTGTAGTTGACATATAGATGGCGCTGTTCTCTTGTACCTTCTTTGCCTAGTTTCGGTCTTATGGTCCTTCTTTGCCCAGTGTTGTATAATTCGTGAGCTGTATGACTCATGAACCTATTTTCAATGTCGGTGTCGTGGACCTTATGACCCCTGTGTGTCGGTATCGTGGGGTGACCCCGTTGTGTAGGGGCATGTTTAGATTCACTGTCACAGCACACATATATGAATGGATGGCTCCGTGGAAAGAAAGATCGTGTGTTGGCTGCATAAATTGTCGCCCCGTCACAAATTGTCGTCTGGCGACAATTTTTGACCTCGATGGCGACAATTTGTGATGGCAAAAACAATTGTTGCGACATAAATTGTCGCCCCGTCAAAAATTGTCGCCCCCGACTCGGGGCGACAATTTGTGACGGAGTGTGTGTGTGTTGGTGTGTGTGTGTGTGTTTGGAGTATAATAATACAATATGTGGAAACTGTGCATGTGTGGTGGTTGTATAGTGGTAGTGGTTTGTCTGTGTGTATACGTGTGCCTGTATGCGTACGTGTGTATGTGGGTACGTGACGTATGTGTATAGGGTGTGTGGTGATGCGTGTTTGTGGGCGCAGTTTTGTGCCTGCATGAGTGTGATAATAATAATAAGGTCTTATTTACCCAGGGTACCCTCTTCAGTGTTGCCACTGCTCTACCAGAGGGTCCTGCCATTATTATTACCCTAGCGTCGCCAGGTACCCATTTATACACCTGGGTCGAGAGGGACGTGGTGGGTAAAACATCTTGTCCAAGGACATAAGCACTGGGCGGGATTCGAACTCGGGTCCTCCGATCGGGAGTCGGGAGTCTTATCCACTATGCCACTAGTGCCACTAGTATGAATCTAGTATCTGAGCGGTTTGGTGTACGTGGGCTACGTACGTATGTGTGTTGTGTGCGAGCGTTCGTGTGTCTACGTAAACCCGCAGGAGATAAAAGGAACGAAACATTCAAGCGACACAATTCCCACAACACGCACAGCGTTCCAACACACACACACACACACGCACGAACGGACACTCAATAATCATGTGTGCGCGCACATACACACTTCCTTGAAACCTCACCGTGACTTTTTACATGTCTTGTTTGCATGGATGTAGCCATGTAAATTATGTTTTGGTATTTCAATGACTATGTCAAGAATGATATTACCCGGCAAAATGTGCTTCGAGGGCGGGCGACAATATTTGCCGTCAGCCCTCATCATAAATTGTCGCCCGACGACAATTTGTGACCGGGCGACAATTTAAGCCGCCAACTCCGTCAAAAATTTTCGCCTGTTTCAGGGGGAGACAATTTTTGACGGGATGACAATTTATGTCGCAACAATTGTGCCTGATCATTGTACTTTGTGACATCAGCTGTATTCTCTGGAATTTAATGTGGGTCATTAAAACAGGTCATCTGTAGGTCACGATTAAATAATTCAATTTGCATTTAAAACTCCCAGTTCCAAAAACCTAAAAGAAATCATAGGGATTGTTCGTTTACCCATGCTGGACCATACCTGTGGAATGAATCGGTTGCCCCAAGCTATATCCGTTATTTGAAATGTTGAAATTATATCATTTCGAATGTTTATTGTTGTAGAACTGCCCTGAAGATTCATTTTCCAGTTGATCTATATGTTATGAAGATGTACATTATGTAATGTCTAATTTCTCATTGTTGTTCCATTCTTTTACAATTGTATTTCCATGTAATGATTTTTGTATTTCATAATTCATTCTTTCCCACTGGCGCCTTTAGCACACATTTGTCATTTGGAATTGGCGCCTAAATATGATGTGACAGAGATCCAATGCATTCAATAATATTGCCTTGATTGTACCCAAAAGTTGAAGTCGCTTTTTTGTTTGTTTGCTTTTTGTTTGTTTGTTTGTTTGTTTGTTTGGTTTTTGGTTTTGGGGTTTTGTTTTGTTTTTGTTTTTTGTATTTTGCTTAGTGTTGCAACTCATAGGTTGTTATGATTCGTGGGTGTCAAACTCATGACGTGTACCCCCTGTTGCTACACTTATCAACCCCCAAACTCACAACTTACGATCTCTGCACGATTGCACCTGGACTTTGCTTGAACATTTAAATGCATAGCTCACCTCATGAACACAAATGCAAATGTTTTAGTCTTTTAATTTTCGCCTACACTGACTCATGACGCAAGATCTTAAGAAAATATCGAATAGCCAATATATTAAATGAAAGAAAGATATTATTCAGAGGGGTGAAGGCTCAGGTTTGAGTTTCTTCTGTTTGTCTCCCTCTACAAATGAAAATTTGTTAAGATCGCAACTGCTGATCTGTAAATTATCAAACATGTCGGGAAAAAAAAAACCAGTGGCACTCGAACCTGTCATCTACTGCTTTCCGGGCAGCGACACTACCACCAGGCTGTCCCTGGTTGCCGACAGTGACACGATGAACATGGAACAAATACCCAAGCTCCGAAATTCCGACATTGTTATGTTAAGTAGTCCAAGGCGGACAAGGCATAGGATAAATGAAAGAAAGATATCATTCAGAGGGGAGAAGGCTCAGGTTTGAGTTTCTTCAGTTTGTCTCCCTCTACAAATGAAAATTTGTTAAGATCGCAACTGCTGATCTGTAAATTAACAAACATGTCGGAAAAAAAAAAGGAACCAGTGGCACTCGAACCTGTCATCTACTGCTTTCCGGGCAGCGACACTACCACCAGGCTGTCCCTGGTTGCCGGCAGTGACACGATGAACATGGAACAAATACCCAAGCTCCGAAATTCCGACATTGTTATGTTAAGTAGTCCAAGGCGGACGATGAAAGAAAGATATCATTCAGAGGGGAGAAGGCTCAGGTTTGAGTTTCTTCAGTTTGTCTCCCTCTACAAATGAAAATTTGTTAAGATCGCAACTGCTGATCTGTAAATTAACGAACATGTCGGAAAAAAGGAACCAGTGGCACTCGAACCTGTCATCTACTGCTTTCCGGGCAGCGACACTACCACCAGGCTGTCCCTGGTTGCCGGCAGTGACACGATGAACATGGAACAAATACCCAAGCTCCGAAATTCCGACATTGTTATGTTAAGTAGTCCAAGGCGGACAAGGCATGGGATAAATGAAAGAAAGATATTATTCAGAGTGGTGAAGGCTCAGGTTTGAGTTTCTTCAGTTTGTCTCCCTCCACAAATGAAAATTTGTTAAGATCGCAACTGCTGATCTGTAAATTAACAAACATGTCGGAAAAAAGGAACCAGTGGCACTCGAACCTGTCATCTACTAATCTACTCATCTAACCAATATATTGTTGTGTATGTCATTACATATATTCACGTCAATTGGCACCACTGATAACCTTCGCTCACTCTGTTAAATTGGTACTGCATTGATACCTTTTAATCTTGAATGTTATGATGAACACAATCCTCAGTTCTGAATAGTCCAGATCGCAATTGCGTCAGTGGAGACAGCCACATTACAGTGCACTGTAGTAGCACACAAGTTGATCTGTGCTAAGGCCCCATTCCACTGACCATCGGAGGCTCATCTGATCCCCAAAGTGCAAAAATTTCGGCGTTCCAATGAGTTCCGATGAATTCTGAGCCGACAAGCGGAATTTTGGGCCCGTGTTTCTGGATAATCCAACAAAGAACTGACGTTGATCGGCGTAATCAGATCGGAGGCCGGTAGTTGCCCGATATCTGTCGTCTGTTTATCTGGTTGTGATTGGAGAGTGATCTGACACTGACCCAAAACTTCCGACAGTCGCAGGACACCAATCCGACTTATCGGTCAGTGATCGTACGGTAATCAAACTCAGACCAGATACTGGGCTGATTTGCGCCAAAATCGGAAATCGTGTATGGAACCAGGTCAAACAGACTCTCCAAAACAGTACTGTACACCTCTGACGAGCCATGGATCAGTTTTCTGCCCTGGGCGATATGGGGTGTGATCATGCTCCAGGAAGAAGCTCTGCAGTCGTTAGTGATGTAAATCCTACTTTGCCCTCAAGCAATGTAAAGAAAATGTGAGTTTGGTGCCAAAATAGCTTATCAAAGTGAAATGCCGATTCCATGTGTCACTGGATACAGACAAGAAGGAAGCTAAAACAATTCAAAACCACAAATATTTGTATCATAAGCAGATACTTTTTATACTTATTTCAGTTTTGTACACTCAACTTTACTTCCCAATAATACTGAAGGAGCCCTGGGTCTCAACAGCAGCAACATTAGGGGTGATGGGGACCGGAATATCCTCCGTCCCCGAATTTTCTAGAGCCGTAAGCGTAGAAGTACATAAGTACGATAGTCAATTGGCACATGAGATGGGGCCACAGGGGAGTTTGCTGACACTTTAAAGAGGAATGAATCCAAATGTACGCGTGGTTTAAGTAAATGCAGCAATATTAGTAAAATACATAAGTAGAATGAGTTTGAGGAAAATCGGTCAATCCGTTGAAATGTTATTGATCTTTACAGATTCAGTGCTGCTATTGCTGCATAAGAAGTCTTCAACATTTTATGACTTCACTTATGAGAAACGACATAAGGAAAAAGTCCACGAATTATTTGATTTTCACATTTCTGGCATTAAAAATCACTTTATTTGCCTCATTCAGAAAACGGGGAAGGGATACATTTTCTCTTATATGTCAGTTTGAAGTCGAGAGAATGTGGACGTTTTACGGAAAAAAAAAGGTTAAATTTGGGGAATTCGTATTATCGTTGTTCATACGTGACGTCACAAAATGTTGTAGTCTTTTTATCCGGCAATAGCGGCACCGAAATTTTAACAATTCATAACTTGTGAACGAATCGTTCGATTTTCCTCAAACTTTTCACTGATGTGTTCTACTAATATTGCAACATTCACTCAATCCACATTAAGGTTCATTTCCCTTTAAAACGCTGAGGGAACTGGGTCGTCGACTCCCAATGGAGGTCCTTGCATTGAGTCCTACACACAGAGTTGACGTCTACTAGGGCGCGGACAAGCCTAGGAAGGGTTGCGGTATCAAGTTCTGTCATTTCGGCATCTTGTCCGCGGAAAAAAAGTGTGCGAATCGGCTTGTCCTGGGACATTCTAGGAATCTCTGCGGACAGACTGCAGACATTCCTAAGAGTGTCGTAGGAATTACTTATGAAGAGCGCGAAATACCCTGGAACATGCTAATAGTTACCGTACAGTGCTGACATATCAAGGATTACACCAGGAGTGGTAAAATCATGAACGAGGGCAATCAGGATGACTTGCTGACAACTTTAGTTAGATATGCGGAATGTATAAGGAAATAGGTCAAGGTTATAAACTGGGAACCGACTTTCGATTTTTATCATTTTGACTGCTAGGTGTTCCAAACAACATTGTATCGTATATTGAGAACCTAAACAGTAGACTTCAGGGTACGGTTACTGGAAGTAGATGGTTGTCAGAGAAGTTTGATTTTAAGAGAGGTGTTTTCGAGGGGGACCCTCTTTTGCCGTTAATATTTTTGCCATGATTCAACCCTGTGAAAGAATACTTGTCTAAGTTTTAAAAAAACAAACAACACGGATATAGCTTAAAAGGTATGAGAGTGATTACTACCCCCTATGCAGATGATTTTAACCTTATCACAAGCAACAAAGTACAACACCAAAAGATAATCGATCAGCTACAAGAGCATTGTTCTACTATGGGCCTCACTCTTATACCATCAAAATGCTGTAGCTTGTCAATATGCAGTGGTTCACCGAAAGAGGTCATCTTTTCCCTTGATTCTGATAAAATCCAATCACTGAAAGATAAACCCCATCGGTTTCTAGGGGCCCAGATTTGTTTCTTCGGAAAAAAACAAAAGATACTCTAAAACATGTCCAAAGCGAAATCGAGTCTGCTCTTGAAAGAATCGACAGGGCAGCGATGATGGCTCACTCTCATGAAAGTCTGCCAAAAAGAAAAAAAAAACCAAAAAAAACAAAGCCAAAGACACCATTGATGTCGATAACAGTAAGTGGAATTCTGTAAAGAACACGATTAAGGGGGCTTTAAAGACAATATAACCGAGTTATACTGGAAAAACGTATCGAGCAGCTGTTGGTGCAAGGTCAATTTGTAAAGCTCCTGGCCCTTTCTGACGAAAATCTCACCTGGAAATCAATTGAATTCAACTTGCCGAAAAGGGTACTCAGTTTTGTAACAAATGGATGTATTTACTCCCTGCCATCGCACGCAATTCTTTATAGATGGGTGAAAAGGTTAACAAACAAAATGCGTATTTCGCCCTAATACAACTGGCACTCTCCACCATACCGTTTTGCCAAATTTTCCGGCATTTTTGGAAAGGTACGAATGGAGACACAACAACATATTGCAATATATTTACCGTACCATCAAAGAGTCTCTTCCCACAGGTCATGTCGTATAAGCTGATCTATACGGGTGCACAGTGGCCTGCGGAACGTTTCCACCTCACGTAGTTACAACTTTTATGTTTTTACGTTTTTATACAAGATTCATGTTTATATATTATTTCTTCGTGAAAAAAAAACCCAAGAATATATTTGAACTGAAATGAGAAAACTGCACTAATCAACGACCAGACAGAGTGGTTTTACTAGAAAGATAAAGCAAATCCTTATTGTTTAATTGACAGTACCATTCGATCCTAACACTGAGGCCGCTTATGAAAGAAAAGTATTAGAGAAATATGAAGTATTATTGAATGAACTAAAACGCAAGGGAAATAAGCCTTCCTTTTTTGCCATCGAGATCAGAGCAAGGGGGCAGATAACCCTTGAAAACAGGAAACGACTGAAAGGCCTACTCAAAAAATATAAATCCAAACAGAGTCCCACTGCATTCTATCAAGACATTAGTAGATATGCGATAGTTTCATCATTTACCGTATTCTATATGCAAGAAAAGAACAGAACTGGAGGGACGTTAATCACTTAGAAATGTGATATGTAAGTTTGAAAGACACTTAGTAATATGTAATTAGTATGTAGAATTTTACATTAATTGGATAAATGTAATGATTTACTGGAGTGACATTTGGCATTTATCCTAAAAAGTGTATAAATTAGTAAATTGACACTCGAACACATGGATCCCGGACAAATATCATGATTTATTCGAATTTCATTTAATCAGTTAGACAATGTGATGGAGCATCCTGGACAAAATAACGAAACGAGTCATCGGTTATTGGCACTGAAACACTCAAAACTATGTAATACGTATCCAGGAAAATATAAAATCAGTACAGTTGATTGACACTTCAGCAATCCGAAATGTAATACAGTGAATGTATACTGCGTTGGGAAATGTACGGTGATTAATTAATTTTGTGTGATTGTTGTCTACCTCACACATCTGTTGTAAATATAGCTATATTGCTATTTGTTCACTGTAAGTATTTGTAGATGTGCTACTACCTGCCATGTGTGCAATATAGGACCATGGACCTGGCATACATGTGAACATGTCCTTTGTTTTTACTTATCAACAAAGACATGAATACAACATATATATATATATATATATATATATATACTTAATTTTTGGTGCGTTTTCTTTTTTTTTTTCTTTTTTTCATCGGCGGAATGGGAATGTGATCAGCACGGTTCCATGACATTGCTCATGTTACAATTGCTCCCATTAAATATCTGCACGCTAATCCAAACGCACAAACGCAATTCTAACCCTTATCCTAATCACATCAAACTAGACCTAAAATCCTGTCACAACCCTAATCTAACCCCTCTGTTTTTGGAGAAAATAAGACCGGAGCAATTGCCGCCGGAGCAAATGTCGTGTCACCGCTAAGCATACTAAGGTAATTACTGATTTACTGTTGTGATTTGAGGAGGGTTCATCTCAGTGGAATTAGCCATCTAGTTCCTGGCGATCGAGGCATCTCGGGAGGTGTGACTGTATAAAAGCAACGAAGATTTTTCTTTTTCCTGGAGTGATGCCTTCCAACCAGTTGCATGACATGTGCTCGTCATCCTTTTTAATGGTTATGTCGGCTTCTGCTGCAGCTGCCCGGTCGCCAACCTTTCGCTGCTATAAGAATTGAATTAACTTACTTCAAACTAGAAATTGGAATGCTTGAAAGGACGCTCCCTCACATTCTTAAAGTATACGATTTTGAACGCTTTTGACGGGCATTCTAATTTGAATGATGTAAACGCGAAATTATTTGACCGAAGTGCGAAACTGAATGATCGGAAAAGGAAGTTGAATAACTATTTTCATGGAGCTATCTTCTCGCGCGATTTTGGATAAACCGATTATCGGGGGCGCTGTGGCATAGTGGATAAGACTCCCGACTCACGATCGGAGGACCCGAGTTCGAATCCCGCCCAGTGCTTACGTCCTTGCAATGGACCAAGATGTTTTACCCACCAATGGGTACCTGGCAACGCTACGGTAAAATAATTATCATTATCAAAGCGAATGACAAAACGTACGAAAATGACCATAAAACCTATATCAATTTGCATCTTGGCGTGGTAAGTCCGGTACTACAAATATAGTTCGTAAGCGCGAAATGTGCACATCATGCAAATGTGTACAGACTGTATACTTTGTGTTTTTCTTTCATTTTGTGAGCGTGACTCTCTGTACTGATGCACTTGCGTGCCATGTTTGTGTGCATGTTGTTATGTAATCGTTTGTAGTGTGTGTAGGACCTATGTGTTTATTATGCAAAAAATATGCATTTCTTTGTGTGACTTGTTTGTCTTGTGAATTTATCTCCTGTTTCTTTCATGTAAAGAAGGGAAAGACAAAATGAATCTAGCAAACAACACACACAAACATGCACGCAAACAGACCCAACACGAGGACTATTCACTCGTCGATTTTGTCCAAATTCTCGTGCATGTACACATTGCAGGACCCTTATCGTTACTAAACGAAATGCCGAGTTTGAAATTTTTCAGCAGCAACTGGTCATGATCGTCAGTGTCTACAGCACGACTTTCTCCCACCAGTGCTTCGACTTCGCGGGAGGGACCATATCGAGCGAGGCACTTTCCTATCTTCCCAGATAGACAGAATACGAAACAGCATTACATGAGATGTCTCACTCTGTCGACGTCGAAAATAAAGCTGTTCCTAATGCCACTTTCTTCGCTGTATTCATTGCAAAATTGCATCAATAAAAACAAACTGACTTAAATAGTTAAATCGGTCCATTCTGATGTTGCAAAATAAATGTCACTTGAAACAATAGATAATTTGCAATTCTTTTCAATGTTCATAATAATAATATAATAATAAGGTCTTATTTACCCAGGGTAGCCTCTTCAGTGTTGACACTGCTCTACCAGAGGGCCCTGCCATTATTATTACCCTAGCGTTGCCAGGTACCCATTTATACACCTGGGTCGAGAGGGACACAGTGGGTAAAAACATCTTGTCCAAGGACGTAAGCACTGGGCGGGATTCGAACTCGGGTCCTCCGATCGGGAGTCGGGAGTCTTATCCACTATGCCACAGCGCCCCCACCATAACGTAACTTCAACCAAATTTGGAGACATCGGCTCTGCAAGAATTACACATTTTATAGTCTATGAAACGCCGCTAAACTGGACCGATTAGTCTCGCTCAAAATGTTAAACCTTGCGCTCATAGGTATAAGGTTGACCGTGGGTAAAATTTTGACGCATTCGCAATTAAATTCAGTATAATAAAAACAGGGCGGAAAAGGAAATGCGGCTCGCCGCAAGAAAATCATCTGGCTATATCGCACTTGTCTTGAATACACTAATTAGAACTTAAAGCACCATCACTATATACAGACTAACAGATTACAGTGCTCTTTGTTAACAAAATTATTATGGATGTGGATATTACAATATCTCCGTGTGATGCATTTGTGATGCCTTGAAGATCATCTGTTCGAGAAAATGAAATAATGTAAAGAACATATTATTTTGCTCTTTGTTGTTATATTTCAGGCAAACACATGACAAATTCACTACTCAGGAAGGACATTGCAACTGATGCTGTCGTAATCTGTTGGCGTCAACTGTGGAGGCGATCCCCGTTATTCCGAAGCTTGCAAAGGTTCGTCAGTCCGAACACAAAAATTTCATGTACCTTGGATCGTTGGTTGGAAACTGAGATAATGCTCATTTATCTGAATGTTTGTTGCATTAATCCCAACGGCTGTTTATAATTCTGGAAGCTGGTTATTATTCATTCATTCATTCATTCATTCAAGCGTATGGCACAGTGTGCCTGCTTGATACCGTTTGCTAGTCACCTGGAGCGAACCACGAAGGGTCAGCATCATTCGCCCGTTTTCTTGTGTGGGTGGCTATAGGGGACCACTTCACCGCGTTGGCACCCTGCGCTTTGCGATGAATGAATGAAGTGGGATCTTTTACGTGCGTGTTAGGTAAAGCTCGTTTATCCGAAAGTTGAGTAGAGTTCGTTATTTTAAACTGAAAGAAGGCTTACTTTACTATACCAAAAAGATTGCAAATTAGTATTTGATTAGTCGAAGGGAAGGGATATCAGCGTTGCCGTCGAGTTTTTACAGGACAGGGCGAAGACCTAATGTCTCTGTCCTCAGCAAAGAATGACATGAACGTGACATTTACACACTTGGTAATTGCCTTGAGGAAAAAGAAATGTATGTCATTGACATTGACAGAAATCATGTGCGTAAATACATCCCCCCCCCCCCTCTTGGAAAAAGGGGGATGACCTGCACAATTACTCCCCCCCCCCCGAAATTTGAAGAAATGGAAAAAGAGGAAATTTGATTTTATTAATTTCAGCGTATATTGTATGTCGACCTTCGCACGCCCGCCTTGTGAATGCTAAACAGAGCTTAACAGTATTCTATCTTTAAGGATTTGTATACATAATTCTCTCAAGCGCTCGCTCACTTCGCTGGCTCACAAAAAGTAATCTCACGAAAAGTAATATCGACTTAAAGCATGGTCCACATGATTAAAACGTAAAATAGTATAGACCTACATGTATGTGCACATGCTATGACGCCCTCCACTCGGAAACATCAACAAATTACGTACGAAAAAGAAAATATAATGTCAGAATTGAACCCCACCCCACCCCAACTCCTGAATTATTTAGCAAACGATGATGACTCAGTCAGGATGCATCTATAAACACACACAGAGATGATCAGTGGCATCAATCCTACGGGGGGCAAAGAGGCATTTCCGCCGCCCCTATGAAAATGTTGGGGGCAAACATATCCCCCCCCCCCTTCCCGAAATGAGGAAAAATCTCGAACTTTTTCGATGGAAATTGTCCAAATACATGTACCACCAAAAGTATGCGCCAGATTGTTGAATTGCAATCATCAAGATGCAAAAGCTTCCCCGCTCGATCACTTTCAATTGACTTAATTTTGTCATATTAATTCTAATAATGCAAAAGCTCCCTCGTGTTTCAAGGATTGGGGGATGCAGACTATGAATTATCTAATCTTTGAGGATTGGCAACTTTCCAAACATTCCCCCTCCCACACCCTCTCCCAGCAGCTCCCAGCACGTTTTCAAAATTCAAAATTGCATATTTTTCTACTGTTTTATTAGAAACAAATATCGAATATTTCACTAAATGGGTTACCATAACATATCTCTGAATTTCAGATCTGAGAATGCAAAACCTAAGGAGTGTGGGAAGGGATATCCCCTTCCCAACACTCTTTTTTTTCTCTCTCAAAACTCTCCCTCGCATATTTTTCTAAACATCTATTTTCCTTGCTTTTCTGATAGGAAAAATAATTGAACGTTTTACCAAAAGTGTGTACCAGATCTCTGAATTTCAAGACTGAAATGCAAAATCATCGTATGGGAGGAGTTGGGAGGAGGTATCCCCTCACTCACTCTCCCCTGGCCATTTCCCTGAATACCAATTCATATTTTTCTTACTCGTTTGATATAAAGAGAAATCGAATATCTTACCAAAAGTGTGCACCATTTCCACGAATTCTAGGTCTGAAAATGTAAAATCACCCTAGTGTGGGAGGGGAGGTCTCTCCCCATCCAACACCCTCTCCCAGCATATTTCCCTAAATACATATTTTTCAAACTGTTTTTGTTAGGAAAAAATATATATATATTTCACTTAATGGGAGCTGAATTTCAGGTCTGAAAAATGCACAAATCTCCTTCGTGGGGGAGGGGATATCCCACACCCTCCCCCGCACATCTTCCTGAATATCTATTCATTTCCTTTTTTTTTATATATTAAAAAATTGAAAGTTACACCAAAAGGTGTACCAGATCTCTGACTTTCAAGTCAGAAAAGATTTTTGCACCATTTATATCCACCTTATATTTTATGCAAAAAAGTGGGACCAAACATTCACTCCCTATATCTTCTGCAAAAAAGTGGGGAACACCCCCCCCCCCCCCCTTCGGTATACGGATTAACGCAGGTGACAGAAATACGAGTTTCCTGATGTATTAAACATTTTCAAAGATATTCCAAGGACATCTCGCACAACCTTGTTTTCGAAGTGATACGTCATTTCAACTATGCTGTGAAAAACACTTACGTGTAACAGAAGTATTTGTTTCTTATTGTTACCTCTTAAATCGATAGATTCCCGATTATTTCTATTCATTCGATTTATTTTTCAGTATTTTTTCAGCATTTAATTGTCTAGCCGAAAAACAAAAACAAAAAATATCATTGTATCGTTCATTAATCATCATGGTAAATCTAATTCTGTATTCAGTCTCAATAGCACAATAGATAAGAAGGTTTATAGTGACCTCGTCTACAGCCACTCTGTCTATTTTCCAATTGGTCTACTGGCAAATCGTCTATTACCGATTCGTCTAATACCCATTTGGTCTACAACTTGTTTTGTCTAGTACACATATTGTCTAATAGTCACTTTGCCCACTACCCGTACTGTCTAATACCCAACTCGTCTAAGGAGCATTTCGTCTACTGAGCAATTGATCTAATAGCCAAGTCGTCTATACTCACAATGTCTACTTGTCATGTCGTCTAATATCCATTTCGCCTACTGCCACTTTGTCTACTCCCACCTCGTCTACAAGTCATCTCGTCTACATTCACTTTGTCTAGTTATCATATCGTCCAGCCCTTAGTTCGTCTATACCAAACATGGTCTATACCCATCTGGTCTACACCCAACTGGTCTACACCCAACTGGTCTACTCCCAACTGGTCTACACCCAACTGGTCTATACCCAATTGGTCTACTCCCAACTGGTCTGCTCCCATCTGGTCTACTCCCAACTCGTCTACTCCCATCTGGTCTACTCCCAACTCGTCTACTCCCAACTCGTCAATGCCCAATATTGGTCTACTCCCAACTGGTATACTCTCAGCAATTTACCCAAACTGATCATTCCTATCTGGTCATGCTAGGTAATGAATATACCACTTTGTCTAGTGTCCAGTCCGTCTCACTGTCGATATAAAAATAAAGGTGAATGGATGGAGTGTTGAAGTTTGGACATATAAATGCTGCATGATTGCTTCTGATATAAATTACACATCCAGCATAAATGTAACACAGCAAGTTTTTCACACTGTGACATTTTTTTTTGGTCTTTTTTATAAGAAGTAATAACATTGTCATAATTAGAACAAAAAATTTAAACCAAATGGGGCACCAAGAGTGTTCAAGCTATTTCAATGGGAAAGGAAACTGGATGAAGTGGACTTAAGTAAGGAGTTTGGAGTAGACAAAAAAAAAAAATATATATATATATATATATAACAAGTAGACCAGTTGGGAGTAGACCAGTTGGGTGTCGACGAGTTGGGAGTAGACGAGTTGGGAGTAGACCAGTTGAGAGTAGACCAGTTGGGAGTAGACCAGTTGGGAGTAGACGAGTTGAGTGTAGACCAGTTGGGAGTAGACCAGTTGGGAGTAGACGAGTTGGGTGTAGACCAGTTGGAGGTAGACTATTCTGGTTATTAGACTCATTGAGTATTAGACAAGGTGGATGTAGACCAATTGGCTATTATACAAAATGAGCTGTAGACTATTTCATTCATAGACCTAATGATTAATAGACGAAATGGTCAATAGACATAATGGGTATTAGACGAAATGTGACTTAGACAAATTAGAGATTAGATTAATTGGTTAGTAGACGAAATGGCAATTAGACTAATTGGCATTTAGACAAAATGGTTGGTAGACGAGTTGGTAGTAGACGAAGCGAGTTTAGACGAGATGGTATTAGACTAGGTGAACAGTGGACAGTGTGGTTGTAGACGGGGTGCCAGTTTACCGATAATAACATTTATAGTCGATTATCCTGATTGAAAATCGGGCCACAGCAGAATCAACCGATCTTTCATGGAGGAAAAGGTAATGCTTTGAGTTGATTAGCAATATATTATGGTCAAAGCTTCTAAATATGTATTAGATGTAGGGATGGTCTCTACAGACATTTATTTAAAGTTCAGATTGGCCCCAGTACTACGCTGAAATTACAGCAAAACACGGTTTGCTTTGACAGTAATTTACATAGAATTTCTTTAAAAAACACAAAATGATGCATTATTACATGATAATAAAAATATTAACATTGACATAATTATGCATTTCGTTAATATTGGTAATATTAAAAAATGGTTTTCCTTTTTTTACATGTTTCTTCACGTAGAATGATTTTAAAAGAGATTAGACTGAATTCTATAATATAGAGTGACAACTTCAAAGTAACAAGGGATCCGACATTTAGACCAAGGTGCCTCGGCAGCTCTCCCCGTGACAATCAGGCGTAGTATATTTGCTGCCCGGGGTGATGTTGGCCTCGGTTGTAAAACTTATGGTCGTGTTACCAGGTGCTGGATAGTATGCCTGTGTGCCAACACAAGAACAACAGACAATGAATGAAGCAATTGGAAACAATTGGAAACAATATAATGTTGCAATAGCATTTGAACCTGCAATACTTTACTGCCAAGCGATTCGTTCAAATGTCGTAAAATGATAACAATAGCTAATGATCGAGTAATGATTATATGGACTTGCCTTGAGGGGATACGACATTACTCACCTGAGCTAGAATTGTACTGCTCGATTCGAAAAGGATTCTAGTGAGGGCATTTACTGTCGTATCCCCCAAAAAGTAGCCAGTCCATAGTGTTATTATTCAACGAATTAGATGTCTAAAGCGAACTTGGAAACATTGATAATTAATGTACTAGTAATCACATCTAAAACTACATTTCAAATAGGAAAAAACAGAGACATTGGGTCAACTTGTTATCACTGGAAGCACGGCTACGGCTAGCCATCACCTGCTATTAAAGTGCGAAAACTCTTTTGCAGCAAGTGAGCAATAATTCATTCCCGCTATTTTACACGCCAAATCCCATCGACTTTTCTGGGCGGGCAATATTAAACAAAATCACAAAATCATTGACCAGTCAATAATGATGAAAGTCAAAACTTAGGCAGTGAAGAATTAGACCTGTCCTGTTCATATGTCTGATACGGAGATATTATATATATATATATATATATATATATATATATATATATATATGTTACCAGGAGCAGACGTATACCCTTGTGTGTATGTTCTGCTTCAGAAACGGATTTTTAATCTAACATCACATCGCATCCTGGTCGCTGATGAAGAATGCGATGACTAACCTGTTTGGTGTCTTGTTTCAAAAACATGCGCTTTCCTCGCCAGGATAAAGCGTTTTAATGCCATTTTAGGTTTTAATCTCATATATACATATATATATATATATATATACATATATATATAATAATACATATATATATATATATACATATTGGATGCAGATTGCGTTGAGATATCCCTGCTATCCTCCTACAAGGAAGAACTGTCTGCCCACTAATTAATAATACAGAACATTATCTTGACGTATTTTGAAAACTTACTCTGATGAAAAAGCACTGCCAGCCGATTTGTGGGGTCAAAAACTCTGCAACATATTTTCCTGGTGACTGTGGCGGGAAAGCATAGATATATTTTGAGAATACAACTGTTAAGAATACTTCACGTGTATTTTTCTTAGGAAGTTCTTAGGGCTGTTCTGCTGTCAAGTGAGACAGAAAGTCATACATGTACAGGATTTCTGCAAGTTTCATCCTGGAAGGTCACCTAGGACATAGTGGCCGCGTATAGCCTTATTGCCAAGTATCTCGAAGAGGAGGGTTTTTTTTTTCATATTCAAGATCAAGAGATATTCATTGATAGCATCTGAGAACCACCCTTAAGTGGGATATGCAATGTTCTCAAAATATTAGTCGTGGTATGGCAAATATTAGATATTAGTATTTCAGGTATGTATTGGCGGAAACATTCGACAAGGTCGTAAGTACAAACGGATTTAACATATTATGCACATGATAAAATATTATGATTGTGTGTGTGTGTGTGTGTGTATATATATAGCTATATGCATGTACCTAATCCATTATGTAGCATTTGTCTGCATTGCTATAGAACTTTGCAAAGTACACCCTGGAGACTCTCTCAAAGAGATTCCGGGAACCTCTCAAAGAGATTTCGGGAACCTTGCAAAACGTTACGTACGATACAGCCTTAGCTTCCTTCGGAGAGAAGATCAAAAGCTGTTTGGCTGGTTTGAAGCCAAATCAACCGAACTGACTTCTGTCACTGAAGCCAAGCGTTCTGCCTCAACAGAATATAAGCAATCATCAAGCGAGGAGAACCAGCACGGACATCTAAACAACGTAATGTAATATGCAATGTCAGTGAACACCAGAGGCATGTATGATGGCATCACTAGGACCAGTCCAAAGCAACACATCTCCATTGAAATTCAGCATCTGGAAAGTGATCACCGACAAAGAACAGCAGATAGAGAGGTGAGTGGAACACTTCTCTGGCCCCAACTCTAGACAGAACGCTGTTCCGTTTAACTCTCAGTACCCTGAATAGTGCAAAATTAGCAAGGCCCTTGACAGAAGCAGCGTCACTAGCTGGTTGGTGGTGATAGCCTCTTCGAGATCCTCCAAACTATTAGCTGCAGAGTATGATCGAATTCTTCCATACCAACATGAAAGGGACACTGCAATTTATCAAGAGCACCTTGGAGCCATTCAGCATTCTCCGTGGGGTCAAACGTGACAGTGTCCTTGCTTCTTCTCTACACACTAAGAAAGAAATGCTACACTTTTGCACCTTTAAAGGTGCAAAGTGATGTCACGCTGATGGCTCCCTTTTTAACACCCTCAGGAAAGGGTGCAAACGTTGCACCATGCGCAAGTGTCCAATCTTGTACCCTAGTGTGTGCAACTCTGTACCTCCAGAAAGGGTGCAAAGTTGCACCCTTTATTGAAGGTGCATTCTTGTTCCCTTGGGTGCATCTTTGCACCCACACCAAGTGGTGCTAAGTCGCACCTTTTCTTGAGGGTGCGATCTTGCGCAACTTTGCACCCCAAAGAGACGGTGCTATAAAGCCATCGTTCCGCTATCATGATCTGGACCCCGATCTCTCCCGATCTAGCAGATCGGGAGAGAGCGGCCTAAGCGTACGGGGATCGGAAGCATCGTAGCAACAGCGTTTTGGAGGTCGGGGTTGGAGCGGGCATTTTTTCAGATCGGGAAGAAATTTTGAAGAGTATACATCTGCATGAAGGAAGAGGTAAAAGGATGATATGCAGTTGTCTGGATACGTTTTATTCAAAACGTACATTAATGCGTACTTATTATCATAATCTCTAAGAATAAGAATATGCGCATTACCAGTACACAAAGCCTTTAAAACAAAAGCATGTTACTTACATTTCTAAAGCATACACCATATCTACAAAAAAAAAATGATAAATGTAAGAGGATAACAACAAGTTGTTTGTATGCATTTTGATGAAGACTTGTTTCCATGCGTACAATAATCATATACAGTGACGTCACCATTAATTACCCAAAAGTTGGGTTTCTGGCACTGACTTTATCTAAAATCTAAAACATGTCTTATAATTAGGAAATTGTTCCGTAATGCTGGTGCCCACTTTCTTAAAGTCCTTATCACCAAATTCTCGGAGTGCGCGCGGACTTATTTCAGACATATCATTCTTGGCACGTGGATTACAACCAGGGTCATATACTTTAAAGAGTTAACTGAGATACGCATATACGGGCATTTCAATGAAGACATTTGAATAAAAGGTACACAATATGAAAATCGAACTTGATACCAGCCCTTATCGGCAACCAATGGAGACTATGCAGAATTGCAGTTATGTGTTCAGATTTCGCCTTGGATGATTCACGCCTTCCGGCTCATTTGGGATCAGTTCCAGTCCCTTGAGCTAAGATTCCGGAACTGCAATGAGCAAACCATCGTTATGACTATCAAAGTGGCTGAGACTAATGCATGCATCAGTTTCTATGTCGTTGTTCTATATACACAGATAGTTGTTGCGTTTTCAATCATGTGTAGGCACACAGGGCTGCCGATATACATATCAGTGTTAAAGTTTCAAACTGTTCTCAATACATTCCTGTTTAAAAAGTATTATGAATGAGTTTGGTTTTGCATCTGTGCTACATACATTGTACAGTACATTGCCTCTTTCTATTTTCATCCCTCTCCCTTAAAGCGCATAGAGACACTACGGTAGTGACATGCGCTATATAAGCACTGTGTCATTATTATTATTATTATTATTATCATCTTTGGCAATAACGCCATGGTCGCGTGCAAAATGAATGCAGCCTATCCTCATTAGTTTAACTTGTAGTTTCTGAGTAAGGAACTACCATGTAATCAATTTATACATATTTATCGGATGATAGAACCTGTCGAAGAGTAAACTGTGGATATCATACACCATTGTCAAAACCACTTTCTGTTCCATACTATAGTGTGAATGGAATGTTATGACCCACTCAAGTATTATCAAATCATGAAGTGTAAGAATATCCTCTTTCCTTGAAACGGCTGCGTTTGTATAAGCAGGAACAGTTTGACATCATACAAAGCAGTGTCGTGACTACAAAATAAAATACATTTACACGTATTATACAAGGTTTTAGGACACTTTGAACAGTGTTCAAAAAACAACAACTAGTGAAATGTTGTATACCCCACGTCCATTAACCTTTGATCATTGACCTTTGAATACTTGGCCCACATTTATCAAAGAATAGGCATCTGGATGCAATGTAGTTATATATAAAAGAAAAATGTTTTAGGAAAATGCATTCAACCCCTTCAGAACTAATTATGGAACAAATATGAAAATATTAGCATTTACACTTCTTCCTTAATGTCATGACACAAAACTTTCCTCACAGAATAATTCTACCGTAATTCATGTACAAGTCATGGATATATACCTAGTTCGATTAAAAGTATACATGGAGTTATTTTCAAAGTATCTAATGAAAAGTATGCTTCAGAACTGCATCATGTCATTTATTCTCTATCACTTTTAATAGTTACTGTTCCGCCACATTGCCTAAAAAGTTGACGTCCTCCGACGTTTGTTCAGCATATTAGGCACAAAATAAAAATCTGCACATTGTTGTCAAAGTCTCTAATTCTCTTTACCACTATTCTCAGTCATGTATGCTGTATGAATTAGAAACGGAAGCTTCACAAATAATCATCATCTAACAAGACAAATGCGAAGTGATGTCTCGCCCTTATATAGAAATTCGTGATGACAGTGATTTTCAAATGTAAGTTCATTGACTTCATGACTTTTGACGTAGTTGGACTTCACCAATATTAACAATTGACAGCCATCTTGAGATGATGTATCTGAGGAGTGGATTTGGTGGTCACATAGCTCAAACGTGTGGAAAGTTATTGAGAGTACACCACAATGCTGTGTCGACAGTGCTTACCAGTTGAGATACAAAGATAGAGCAATGAAATTACATTGTAGAATTTGTCGATGACCTACAACATGTAACACTGAACGCTTGCCCCCACAAGTTGCAGGAGCAACTTCGTCAAATCGTACATACATATGCAAAGTTTCATTTGAATGCCTCAAATAGTACTTAAAGGGGAATGAAACTCAAATGTACACGTGGGTTGGAGCAATGTCATGAGAACACATCAGTGAAAATTTAAGGGAAGTCGTAGGATCCAATGCAAATTATGCATTTTTTTAAGTTTCAGTGCCGCTTTCACATACGGAAACGGATGTGAAGAAAATATAAGAGAATTCCACCAAATTAGATTTTTACTGAAAAGTACAAATTCCCCCGAAAAAAATTGTGAAAAAATTCAAAATGACACGAAATAAAATCACACTGTTTTTCTTTTAAATTGTTTATATTATACCTATTGCTTGATAATAATAGAATTCAGGGTCATCAACAACCATAATTTCTTCATAATTTGTTAATTCAGCAAAATACATCCAAGAATACACCATTTCATCTACTATTGTTAATAAAACTGAAACAGAAAAACACGCAAATACTGACTGACATGGTTCTCACTTTACTGTTGTCATGGCAATCAGCAATATCAATAATTACTAAATTATAATGTCAAAATATTTACAATAAAATTTGAAGAAAAAATCACATTTGGTGAAATTGGATTTAAGATATAGGAGTGGTAAGTGGAAATATGGTTGGGGCACAATGTACCCCCCCCCCCCCTTGGGCTCCATAGGGTTAGATAAGTAATTCAAATCACTTCCAAAGTATGTAACAAAATACAACTTCAACATTAGATCGTATACTTTAAACCGATAATGTCAATCATGTATGATATATATATTTAGTGCGTATCAAAAAAAAAAGTAATCCAAATTTAGAGGGCTACAATTTTATAATTGTCAGCTATGGAGAGCGCAATATTAATTATGAGGAAAGAGGAATTCTTCCTCTTTCCATTGATACCTAATTATGTTGACAAATGCCGTGCATGACTGAGCACATGAACTTTAAAGACAGCAATGACAAATTGCACTTTTTCCAAGTCTGCGTGTAATAGTAAAGGAACAATGCATGTCTCACTGCATGGATGAGATCTGTCAATGAAAGTGGCCAAATCGGCCATCCTGTACGAATGCAGGTTTGTGTTAAGGATTTGTGTTTGGGGTCTCTCCTAACATTTTGTATCACCCCTAAGTGTAATATCAACGCTAAATGTAATATCAGCCCTAAATGTAATACACATTAACCCTAAATGTAATAACAACCCTAAATGTAATACATTTTAACGCTAAATGTAATAATCGAGTCAACCCTAAATGTAATGCATTTTAGCCTTAAATGTAATAACGGGAGACAACCCTAAATGTAATACGTGTCAACCATAAATGTAATAACAACCCTAAATGCAATACATGTCAACCCTAAATGTAATACTTTTTAACCCTAAATGTCATATTGCCCCTAAATGTAATACATCTTAACCCTAAATGTAATATCGACCCTAAATGTAATACACCTTAACCCCAAATATAATAACAACCCTAAATGTAATATCGACCCTAAATGTAATATCGACCCTAAATGTAATACACCTTAACCCCAAATGTAATAACAACCCTAAATGTAATATCGACCCTAAATGTAATACACCTTAACCCCAAATGTAATACATTTCAACCCTAAATGTAATATCGACCCTAATGTAATACATCTCAACGCTTCATGTAATATCGACCCTAAATGTAATACATCTTAACACTAAATGTAATGACAATCCTAAATGTAATTCATGTCAACCCTATTAAATGTAATACATTTAACGCTTTATGACCTTACGACCCTAAATTCAATACACCTCATTATAGAGAGTGTAACCAACGCAGAATATCGGGCAAAAGGTCAGGGGGTAGGGGATATGACGCAACTTTCTATAGCATTCAAGAGCAGCAATAGCTGCTTAGATTTGTTTTTGTTATTTACCCAGGTAAAAATCACAGTCTTATTAATTCCTTTGTTTGCTGCAAAGTTACTTAGGCCCATGTGACATAGTTTTTAAATCTATTACCTTTATCATACAATCACACAAACATTTTGTATTCCAATCTTCATTCAGTGTTCATGATTGTTTGCAGTTTGTTGAAAAAGAAAAAATGGGTAAAAATTCTTTGCAACACTTTGAGCGAAGTCTGAACTGTTGACAGTTCAGACTTCGCTCAAAGCCAGTTTGCCTTACTCATACATTCATATACAATAGGAAAGTCAATGATACAAATGGTTACTCAAAGATGATAAAAAAGACATCTATTTCCTTTTGCTTTAGGGCAATTTTGAATTTATTTTGTATACCCTCCCCACGACCAATTGCCCCAGTTTCGCGTCACTAAGTATAGTAATGATTGACAGGAGTAGTGAATAATATCATGAGGCTAATATTTCGGACAGTAATTTGCTGCCATGTCAATGTGTGACAGATATTTCGTCATTGAAACACTGTATAAATAATGATGGTTCATAAAAATTTTGCGAAATCTTTCTAAATCTTTCTAATTTGTAATTTTCTCAATCTACTCGCTTTATCATCCCGTTTCATCAGTAGGCATATGTGTTTTTTCTTGCAATATTATTCATATTCATAATTTCCTTGCAAAGAATTTTGCCCATTTCTATTTCTTTTTCAACAAAACTGTAAACAATCATGGACACTGAATGAAGACTGGAATACAAAATGTTTGTGTGATTGTGTGATAAAGGTAATAGATTTAAAAACTATGCCACATGGACCTAATTAACTTTGCAGCAAACAAAGGAATTGATAAGACTGTGTGATTTTCACCTGGGTAAACAACAAAAATAAATCTAAGCAACTATTGCTGCTCGTGAATGCTATAGAAAGTTGCGTCATATCCCCTACCCCCTGACCTTTTGCCCGATATTCTGGGTTGGTTACACTCTCTATAATGAGGTATATTAAATTTAGGGTCGTAATGACATTAAGCGTTAAGATATACTACATTTAATAGGGTTGACATGAATTACATGTAAGATTGTTATTTTATAATATTTAGCGTTAAAATGTATTACATTTAGGGTCATTATTACATTTAGCGTTAAGATGTATTACATGTAGGGTTGATATTACATTTAGTTTTAAGATGTGTTACATTTAGGGTCGTTATTACATTTAGCGTTGACATGTATTACATTTAGGGTTGTCTCCCGTTATTACATTTAAGGTTTAGTTGGGGGCCTAAGGGCTCAAAATGGGCGGTTTGGTTCAGATTCTTCCAAAAGCACCAAATTTGGCTCATAGGTCCCTTGTACCATACTCTTTCGATTTTTGATGAGCGCCAAGACTAAAAACCCTTGGGGCCGCCAAATTGGTGAAATCCAATATGGCCGCCATCCGGGTTAAAGGTCAACTGCAGTTACAAATTGAAAAGGTTGATTAATGTTATGAATCCCATGTGGAAGATTTTACGAGGTTAGAGAATGTGATTTTAAATATCATTTCTGCAATTCAAGGTCACTCTTACCTCTCAAGGTCACTTTCAAGGTCAAATAAGGGTCAAATCAGGCATTTTTCGAAATAGTGTCTGTGAGCATTCAACTGCAATTCACTGGTACCCCTATTTTGTCCCATTTGTCACCTCTTCCATACTCCTTCAATGGTCAATTAGGGCCAAGAGCGGTTCCATCCCCCTACATATCAATAATGATTATGACAAATAAATGAAAAATTATATTTAAGATATGTATATATATATATATATATATATATATATATATATATATATTGAAATCTTTGAGCACAAAAAACGGGCTTCCATTGGTTTCGTTTTCTTTTCTCATTTTCTTTGCTCAAAGTTTTCACTATTTATCAATTGTTTCTGGTCAGTTTTTCCTTTCGTTGTTTCAATATATTATATATATATATATATATATATATATATATATATATACATGCTTAAATACGGCCGGCATCCTATTCCAAGGTGCCGAATCAGGGTGCAATGGCAAAGAGGGTAAGAACACGCCTAATCTTATTTTGTCTTCTTTTTTCCTTCTGACGAGATAGCTGGATAGCCCGTATACAACTAGCTGGTCAGTTGTATGTACTTGGGGTGGACCACTTTACCGATTTATGCACCTTGAGTTTTCCGATAACGGAATGCCGATTCGGGATCTCCATCTGTCTGGGTTTGTGATTCTTACACACAAGGGACTTCCACTTTTGATATCCAAGTGATGGGGTGCAAAGTGTTGTACCTCTAATACACACACCATTGCTCAGCTAGACTTGAGATAAGTGAGATTCGAACCCGCGCCAGAACACAAGTCTTCAGACTGCAAGCCATACGCTACCGACTGAGCCACCTCGTCACCTTTCATGGTCTATTACATAACTTTCCAGCTGGCAAGCGATATGATTCTCCTCCTGCTGAAATTGGTGTATGCCTGTTCTCCCTTGACAAGACAGTGTCTGCTTCTTCAGTGAAGGAAGCAATGGCCGAAGCTCCCAGGGAATGGAGCTCCTCAATCGAGGTCAGACCAGTATTCTATAGGGGCAGTTAAAGGGGCATTCCGGACGATTTTCATAATTCCACATCATGTAGTACATAAATCGACAGCTCCATGTATAGATTTGTTGAATTTATTGTGGTCCTTGAGCAGAGAAACCAATAAATTGAAAATCTTAAACAAATTACACTGAACAGTGTCGATGACATCAGAGCCTCATCTATTTCAGAAATGTAGCAGTGTAATTCAATTACAATACCGCTTGTTCAACAAGTTCACCTGTGAAAAATCTATGCATGCCTTCTTCTTTTGTTCTGCTTCCTTGAGCCCCAACTCATGCATTCTTATGGTGAGGCTGCTATGTCATCATCCTTGTTCATTGCAATTTGTTATAGATTTTGAAAACATTCTCATTCCTCATACCAATCACTAAAAATTCTGGAACTCTGTACTCAGTTGAACTAATTTTTAGTTGTTCAAATGTGAAAGTCTGAAAATCATTCGGAGGTCCTCTTTAACTGAATTCGATCATTAAAGTCCTTTAATGGCAGTATCTTATCAGAGTAGGTGAAGACAATTCAGCTGAAGGTTTTTTCTTATCTTTTTTTTACTCTCTTTTTATCAAACGGAACCGTTTCTTTACTGAAAGCGCAAATGACTAGGGAGACTGAACACCTATTGATGTTGTATGGGATACTGATCCTGAAGAAAATAATCTTAACATTTTTGTGCAGCAACACTGTGCAGTCCTCTGACAAGAGATGGTGATGGCACCACTCAAATCTCAAGTTATGATTGGAAGAGCGTAGCGTCTTCCTGAAAATTACGATTGAAAAATAAAGAACTGCCCTCATTTATCAGCGCACAGATATCCAAGAATAAATTGGACGGACAACTCATCCTGAGCACCTGATTCGAGACGGAAATATCCAACAGGAATTGTGATCTCACAACCCTTCAGCTTTCCAACATCTGAGATGCGATCTATGCAAAGACATCCTTACAAAGGATGACATAATGTTTTCTGCAAGCATTTTCTGAAAACAGTATACAGTCGCACGGATGAGCATAACATCACATTTTCGGTAGTGTGCTTTTTTAATCCCTTTGATCTGAGGGAGTTACGGGTGGGTCGTGGTCTTTCCTGTACAGCATACCTCTCTTCCAGAGCACAACATCAGGCACTGACACGGTGCGACATTACTTCAGACTTGCTTTGATGTGGAATGCAAAATGCCTAAGTAGTATGGGTCAGCAAACCAAAGCTCACTGACATATTAACTACTTTAGTAATCGTGCTCATGTCCAGCAAGGACTGATGAGCAACAAGGTTTATGGGGCAGCCAGCGTCAACGAGGGTAGGCATCATCTCGTCATAACGTGGGAGCAGATCATCAGAAACCACCCTATCTGCTCAAGAGGCGCTGTATCAACATTTCGAAGATGAGTGCTGCTGCAAGTGAGTTTTTACTGGAATCATGACAGCATGGGTCATCATGTGATCCCTGACTTCAGGGAGTGGAGTTGGAGGAAAGATGGCACAGGTACATGGCAATTGCTAGTACTATCAGCCATTTTCCGCAATGCTTCAGTACCAAATTTCATTCTTCTGCACCACAGCTTTTTCAAGTCATGCATTGGGAGGTGGAAAACATGGAAATGGAAAAAAATAATGAAATGAATGAATGAATGAACGAATGAATGAATGAATGTGAAAATGCACAATGTAGAGCAGTTGTCAAATGAGCCATGGTCAGTAGTTTGATATTGCTGCAAACTTAAAGTGGGGGTGGGGGAGGGAATTGAGGGCCTATCTGACGGGAGGAACATTGTCGCAATGCCAGCGTCTCGAAGAAATTATTTTCGCTATCACAACTAAACCGATTTCCAGGGCGACGTTCAAGACGTCTTCAAACAAAGGGACAACTTATTTGCTTGGAAGTCACGGGGATGTTGGCACGACTTTTGCAGTCGCAGGGACTTATCAGAGACGTCTTTTCTCAGCGACTTCTCCATCTCGTCGCCATTACGTTATTACGGCCTCCACAATATGCGGGGACATCTCGAAGATGTTGCAGACAAATTTAGTCCCCACGACATGGCCACAAGCTGGAAGACGAAAATAGTCTCTGCAAAGAATCGAAAATGTTCGATTCTCCGGCAAATCCTGGAGATTGGGCTCGTCTCCAGATGCGTAGAGTTGCAACCTATAGTCTTCAGACCAACGAGATACCAACTTATAAAGTCTTGTGATATCATACCAATTTGCGTCCAAGCACTTTGGATAGAATCTCAATAGACCCTAGAAGGTGTCATGAAGTTGTACTATAGCATATCTAATCTGTACCCTGTTAATGGTGTCACTGTGGCACCTGTGAAATATGCTTGTTCCCTACATGTACATGGCGTCACCAGGACCTTCATGTTCTCTGAACGGCATATTTAGCTGTGGAGGCACATAAAATTTCCTGTAAGGACTTTAGAGTCGAACTTTCTTACACAAGTTCGAAAATAGCAAATTGATGCCTACTTGATGTACTAAAAACTCCCTTAAACACGACAGATTTTTTTTTCCTTTTTTCATCCAGATTAGGAGTGATCTTCATAATTATTATTCCACTGAATTTGAATCTGAATTATGAATATCTATTGTGATTGAGGATCCCTGAACTGCAACAGAGAAATAAAAAAATTTCTCTTTTTAGTGGCAACGTCAAGAACGCTGGTAATATAGAGAGTAGCCACCTCCCCTTATTGCAAAACTATTAATATATTAGGTAGCAATAGGAATCTATTTCTCATATATGTATGTTTTTATTGCATTCCTTGCAGATGAAGATGAAAATAATAATCCAATAATCAAATCTTGAAAACTCTTTGAATGGGCATTACCCATAATTCTAACTAGCTCTTTTGGCTGTCATTAAAGCAAATGCAAATATATTGAATTCCGCAAATATGACCAGTCGGTGAGGACATTTCTTCTTAGCGCCTGTAATGTAAAAATAATTATTGAAATGATTGTGGCATGAACTATGATATTCCATAGCTTTGTACAGAACCTTACTTCAAAGCTTGTGTAGCCATATTATAACAGGCCATAATTGAAATGATGCAGAAAAAAAAATTACCGTAAGTAATCATTAAAAATGAAATTGAAGGGTTACCAAGTCTTCAAATTTAATTGTGAAATAAGGATCTGAGTAAGATCCCTTAAACCTAATTACTCTCAGAAAGGGGTTCTTATTATAATTCATGAGTTTATACCTAGTGTTTGAAATCTTAACACGAAAGCAGATAATTCATATTGATGTTAAAGCCCACCTCTCCCTCTCTCACAGCCCTCAACAACTGCAATTCTATTAGCAGGGCTGGCATTCCTCCTATATTGACTATAGGCAAGCCATTTCAAGAGTCTAAATCACCTATTGTGAATATAAAATCCAAATGACCTTTAGGGAGACCCTATAAGGAAAAGTTGACATCAGACCATAAAAATAATTTCAGAATCGAATTCCTTGACCCATAAAACCGCTACAGCTGACATTTCGAATCATTGTAACACTTTAAAGGTTTTTAATTGTTATACTGGCTTTTAAACGTAGGTGGCAGCCATATTGGATTTTGCAAATATGCGGCCCTGGAGGGCGCCCCTCACAAGAAATACGCCTTTTTTCAGCCGTTGACAACTGCAATTCTATTACTAAGGCTGGCATTCCTGGAATATTGACCATGGGCAAGTCATGTTTTTCAATAAACTGTTATGAATACAATGGCTTGACCCCTATATGACCTTAAGGTGACCTTATAAGGAAAAATTGACTTCAAACCACAAAAACAACTTCAGATTCGAATTCCTTGACCCAGAAAACCTCTTAACCTGACTTTTTAAATGATTGTAACCCTTTTATGTTTTCAAATGCAGGTGACCTTTCAACCTATATGGCGGCCATATTGGATTTTGCCAATATGGCCGCCCCAGAGGGCGTCCTTCTTGGCACCCATCAAAAATCGAAATGGTATGGTTTGGGCTACATGTGTGCCAAATTTTGGTGCTTTTGGAAAAATTTGAACCAAAAATCCCTTGCGCCCCCCACTAGTTAAAATGTATTACATTTAGGGTTGTTATTACATTTAGGGTTAAGGTGTATTACATTTAGGGTCGATATTACATTTAGCGTTGATATTACATCTGGGGGTGATACAACATTTTATGGTGTTTAACTTTAAAATGGCCACCTGTCCGATAACTTGGTCACTCTCACAGAGGCCAACCCACACAGTCCATTTTCTCTGTCCATATTCAACACACAGCTTACAGCGATAAACCATGTCTTGAAAATGAAAAGAGAAAATGGATGATGTTTACTCTCTATGGGAAGGACCAAGTTATCGACAACGTGGTCATGTTGAAGGTTATGAACCATGAAAGGTTAGAAGAAACCCTAAACACGAACCTGCAATCGTGCTGACTGGCTTGATGATTTGACCACATTCAATGACAGATCTCATCCATGCAGTGAGATGCATTGTTCCTTCACAAAAGCACGCAAACTTGGAAAAAGCGCAATTTTGTCATTGTTGTCTTTAAAGTTCATGTGCTCAGTGAAGCATAATATTTGTCAACATAATTAGGTATCAATGGAAAGAGAAAGAGTTCCCCTTTCCTCACAATCCCCTTTCCTCACAACCAACATTGTGCTCTCCATAGCTAACAATTATAAAATTATAGACATCTAAACTTGGATTACCTTTGTTATACGCACTGTATATATATGCATGATTAAATCATGTATAGTTAACCAAATCAATCATCGACATTCGTTCGAACGAATAACCTCGTCTCAACTGCACGTTACGAAAACGGTAACCTTGCTGCCAGGCGTAAATGCACAAGTATGGGAAAGTTCGAGAAAAGTATTTGGGAAATTGATATCTTTTTTTATACGCACTGTATATATATATGCATGATTAAATCATGTGTATGATAACCAAATCACTCATCGACATTCGTTCAGACGAATAACCTCGTCTCAAGTGCACGTTACGAAAACGTTAACATTGCTGCACATGCGTAAATGCACAAGTATGGGAAAGTTCGAGAAAAGTATTTGGGATATTGATATCATCAGACCTTGAATCTACATGGTGTAAACCATGAAATGACTCTGAAATTAACAAGGATTTTCGATGTCATTCTTTCTGACAGGTAGCCAATTAAAGTTTGGAACAAGAGAGTACAGCGGGGACTTTTGGGGAACTGTAAATAAGTCTTGTCGATGTTTTCGGACAGGAAACCAAAAGTGGTTATCTCCACACTTTCACTAGTCAGGTATATTCGAATGTGTCTTTTAACTTACACTGCCTTTTGCCAACCTCGGAAATATGATTGTCAAGGGATAGCCTCCGAGGTATCTCTCCAAATGCGAAAAATGATAGGTGATATGAAATGATTTGGGTACTTTTGCTCTACAACTTTGATGTCTGAATGAGTGGTACCGCAAACCAGAACTCAAGTCGTTTCTTCTCTGTTTCAATATCTTTTGTAGCATGCACAAAAATGATTAATTGGCTTGAATTTCATAATTTGGACAGTTAAAATGTATAGTTGTCCGACACAGCTGCAGGTATACAATATGAAGATAGAGACCCTGAACAAACCTTTGGGTTACTCCTAAATTGACATCAAACCTGGACTGTACCATAGTATCGAGCACCATTTGAAACTCCTCAAATCACTTCACGATGCTTCAGAGATATAAAGTGACTTCAGGACGTGCAGGAGCATTTACTGACTGGCACTGCTCATATCTTTAGGTATTACAAACGTGACTTACCGATTATTCAAGCACTGTCACATCACTTTTAATCTCGAATGGTGCCTTTCAGAAGCTCTGTGTTATATTTTAATGCACATTCCATGAATGAACGTTAAATTTGCCATCCATCATATCCTGACTGAAGTATAATCACAAGGTTATTGATTCGAATGCAATTTCCTCTGTTCATCGATATTGCTTTGACCACGTCTTCTTTCCAGTTATCGTGAGTTATCATGGGCTTCACCACATACAAGAGAAACATGTTACATCATGAAAGGCAATGGTTCAACACTCGTCCAACCAGGGTAAAAAAAACCCGTGATGTAGATAAAATGTCTCCTAATAGCATGAGCAGATCATATCAGATCATATCAGAGTAAAGGAAGCAAGATCAAACCTTCTGTGGGTGTAAAATCATCTGCCAGAGCATTAATTTAAAAAAAAAGACAACAAAGCTGACATTCAAATTCATGAAATCTCGATGTATTTGTCAATCAGTTGCAAAGCTAACATTACCAACTTGGGCAGCCAACATGGTGTGACTAGTGCAGTCACAGCAGAAAAGAAATTAAATCAAGCAATTGTAGCTCCTCTGTTACACCGACCTACACCACTAACTCTTCACAATCTTAAATCTTGCTAAATGAATATCAGCCCTGTTGGTTTGTCCGTCCTCATAAAAAAACAGTCATCACCTTGAACCTGACTTATATGAGAGAGTAATCAAACTTCAATCTTCCACAGGGAACAAGAACTGCATACTTCGAATTGGTGAACTCCATGACTGCTTCCCATCAGTGCATTCAATATCAAAGTATTTTGAGGACAGTGGTTTGAAGTCGAACAGCATGACATGCTAAGATCTACTGTTTGAACTTCAATGAAGCATTAGTTTATCATGAACTCTTGGGTACAATGATTCTGAAATTCGTAAGAAGCTATACGAGACCATAATATTTACTTCAGAGGTCACTGCAGGTGATCAAAAGGCATCTTAAAACCTCGATCATCCGAGAGAATGGTGAAATGGAAAAATTTCTATTGAACTAAATGTGACAGGTTGAGGGAATTGCACATTTCATTGTTGCAAGCAGACCGGGGGGCTTGGAACTGCAGCTCGCTTCCGGTGAAGAATAGGCTGAGTACTACTTTGATGATGATGATGAAACAGCATTTATATAGCGCCATTTATCTTTAGAAACATTCAAAGGCGCCCAGCTCCCACAAACTGTCACACATCATTCACAAAGTTGCACATGACTTGTACAAGTATGCAAGACTCATGCCAGTCTACCTCCCTCAAATGCAATCATAGAAATCATCTGATGCCATGATATGGGGTGCATGAAAAAAAGAAACTTAATGGTCCATGTTCATTCACCCGATGGATCTTTGCTGTACTTTCAGCCTCGCATGTCGTCTTTCCTCCATCACTGGAGAAGGAAATACCCAAAATACCATTGACATTGGTGAGAGATGTTCTGCAGTTGTTTTTTTTTTTTTTAAGTCTGCTTTGGTTATGGGTTCAGTGGCGCTGTGTGAGGTGCACAATTTTAGAGTGTCTCAAAGATCAGATGGACCAAGCAGTGACAGTCCATACCTTCCCAAAAGTTGGACGAGAATGATTTCTACCAGGACAATGCTTTTTTTTTTAAGACTTTGTGTTCAAGGTCTAAATACCAAAAATAACAAGGCAAAAAAAGGTAAGTGAACTAGGATAAAAAATCTTGAGGCAGGAAAGTTCCCACCGACCCTCGTCGGAGGCTTGATAACACACATTCAGACACATTTCCATCCGCTACAACGGGATGGATGGGAGTTATCACCAGAGGATAATGTCTGTGTAACTAATTGCTTTGAGCTTTCTCCATCAAAGGTAGTCATGAAATTTATCATGTATTCCTGTTGCAAGAAAAGCAAGAGTCAATGTTCCTGCAAAAAGAATTAATTCACTCATGCACTGCCCTATGCAAGTACTGTGACTGTCAAAACACGGGATTTTGATGTGAAGACCCCAGAGACGCTGACTAAATGTCTGTGAATTGTAGAGTGCGGCAAATATTGTTTTATTTAAATTCAACAGTTACGTAATCTCAATGAGGACACTATAGTCATTCAGACACACTTGTTAGGAGGTCTTTTGGTAGTGATTTGTTTTGTGTTGTTTTGTTTATTTGACACTAGAATCATATGGTTTCCCATTCACGGGTTTTATCCATATGCAATGCCTGTAAAGGACTTCTTCCATGTCAGCCATTTTATATTTAACGTGACAGTAGGTCTAAACTGACAATAAGCCTGACGCAGTTTATGGAAGTGATTGACAAATAAATAAAACAAATAAACAAATAAATGACAGTTCCAAAATGCTCGATTTTATAGTTGGAAGTGTTTACGGCCCTAAATGTGGGTTGAAATATCATATACACTGGCGGCGATCTTGAATTTCATGGTGGCTGCCAATCCGAATGATGCGCCATTACAGGATGCCCTTTATTTTTAAAGAATGCGCATGTATCCCATCATTAACATTTATGATCAATATGATTAGCCACAGCAGCTATTTTGTACTTTAAGATGCTAGTAAAACTGACCCGCATTTTCAGACAAATGATGTCTAAAATGCTTGCCATCATGAGCATTTTTTTTAAATCGTAGAAGGCTTTACGGTGTAACACGTATTCTTTTTGGGGTATGTATGTGGCACTGGAAAAAAAAATGCCCTACCCACTCCTGACGTTTCGGCAAGCATGTTCTTGCCGTTTTCAAGAGAATGAGTACTTTTTTGTTGTTGTTTTAGAATTGAAGACCAGTCAGTCATAACATTGACTATTTTTGCCAGGTTGTACGGTCTCAATTGGGTTTTTTTCTATATTTAAGTTGTAAATATCAATTCATTCGAAAGTTTTTAGGGTGTGAAAAAAAAGAAATGCAATTTTGAATGTACATATAATTGTATAATTTAATTCTTATCCTCTCTCAGTAAAAACGGCCTTATTACCAACCGCAAGTCCATCTTCCAACCCAGCTAGGTACGTTTCCCAGGCTTCTTGTGCCCTAGGTAACTCAAGTACAAGTTAGGTTGCGACTGTATGCCTGAGCGTGTCGAGAATATAATTTTGCGTATGAATAGAATTTTTATCATTTTGATCATTATCAGTTGCGAACATATGTGGGCAAAGTCAAGAGTCCAGATGATGGAAAAAGGCGCACTAATAATATAGTTTCGTACTTCTACGGTAGGATTTTGTGCATCAAATATTAAAACTTCTAATGATATTGTCATGAATGTACATTCTGATACATATATGATGTATTGTATGGTTACTTAAATGTTTGCATGTATACAGGTTGACCAGATTAGTGGAGAAGTTTCTTTTTGGCATAGCTACAGTACATGAATGTGAAAGGAAATAGCTCACCTAATCTTGAATGTTCTAGAAAGTGCCTACATATTTGGCAAGTGCTGCAATACCTACACAATTTGATTGGTAGTTATTCTTAGGTATCATGTTATACACATAACCAGACAGTTAACCAGGGTATCTGGAAGGCTCTTGAAATCACATGTAGCCCCAGGTTGGAGAGAATGCCAGAACCTTCAAGAAAGGGTGAATAGACCTATATAAGCCACAGAAATTCTGAAGTAAGGAGAGTACCTAACACCTCTGCTCTGAGAGTTACGTCACTTCTGGCTGCAATACCTACACAATTTGATTGGTAGTTATTTTTAGGTATCATGTTATACACATTACCAGACAGTTAATCAGGGTATCTGGAAGGCTTTTGAAATCACATGTAGCCCCAGGTTGGAGAGAATTCCAGAACCTTCAAGAAAGGGTGAATAGACCTATATAAGCCACAGAAATTCTGAAGTAAGGAGAGAACCTAACACCTCTGCTCTGAGAGTTACGTCACTTCTGGCTTGTTATTGTCAGTCCTTTGTTACCTGCTGACCTGCTATATTTGTGGAGATGAAGCCTGGGAGACATATTGCCTGCGGAGAATTGATTCGCCTACACTGGTGACAGACTCCATTCTCATGTCTATGCACATTGCTACGTCGAAGCTGTGACGGGCTGGATTCCTAGCCGGATATTATCTGTTGGATTAGCATTGACCCGTTTACTGGACACGGTCGTCACAACGTCATGATTCTACACGTGTCGCCGTGCATTTATCTTTTGGATTACAGTAAGTTGTGCCGTCGGGATTCTATACGTATCATCATGGATTTATACTTTGGATTACAGTAACCTGTGCCCATTGATTTACGTTGGAGGAATCATTCATCGGTGCATCAAGGATCATTCATCTGTGCATCGAACATCATCTTTGGATATTTCCAGGGGATTACATGGAACTTGTGATTATTATAACATTCATCTATAACATATAAGATCTCGATTATGCAATTGAACAGTACCTCCCAAGCAGAGAATCCAAAAATCCACTGCAAAGACAAACCCTAGATTAACTGCGGATAAAGCAACTTATCAAGAGCAGACAAGTTGCTTTTCACACCAATAGCAAAGACTGGTCTCGTCTAAGAAACAAAATCCAGAGGTAAATGAAGGACGCAAAAGAAGACTATTACAAGAATCGAATTCAAAGACTCAAAACACAGAATCCGATCGTACAGGTTTGTGAAAATCGCGACGACTAATTGTTCACCGATCAGTGAGATTCGTGTCATTGGAATCGATGCAGGAGATAGCAAATCAATCGCTAATGCTCTCAACAAGCATTTCATCGACATCTCAGCAGACACTCCAACACTTGCCAACCATGAGCTACCGACATTCAGGCCTTTTGATCCCTCTACAATTCCCCAAGTCCAGCCTTGGAATGTGTACTCAGAACTGAAGAAAATAAAAGTTGGTAAAAGCTGTGGCCCTGATGGAGTGCCTACGAAGCTGATTCGTGAGTTTGCTGTTGAGTTGTCCTCGCTGCTTTGTGACATCATCAACACGTCCTTGCTGGAAGGAGAAGTTCCATCTCAGTGGAAGAGATCCATTGTTGTGCCAATACCTAAAGAAACCCCATCCACCGTATAGAAAGACTCCGGCCAATAGCCTTGACATATCACTTCGCCAAACTTGCAGAGTTGTCTACCGTGTCCTGCTTAACGAACAAGTATCGATGCACAGCAGTTTGGAAGTAGACAAGGCTTGTCCACGACTCACTATCTAGTGCACCTCCTGCAACAGCTGTACAGTCATGCGGATAAACTGAAAACTACCTCCACCTTGGTAGTTGCAGACTTCTCGAAAGCGTTTGACCTCATTAATCATAACATCGCAATAAACAAGCTGTATGTCATGGCTGCCCGTCCATCACTCATCCCTTGGATTAGCAGTTTCCTTGACGGAAGACAGCAGATGACCCGATACAAAGGTGTCTTAGCCGCACCATTGACTCCTTCTGGAGGTGTACCGCAAGGGACAAGACTCGGGCCGCTCGTCTTCCTCGCTATCATCAACGACGCTCTCGTGTCTAGCCCGTCTGTCGGTAGGTGGAAATACGTCGACGACCTGACATTTGTTGAATGCCGTCGTGTGAACGAGGAAAGTGCCATGCAGGGTTTCCTGAACGAGTTCCAAGATTGGTGTTCTGTATATAGCCTTAGTGTAAACCCATCTAAGTGTAAAGCAATGCGTATCTCATTTACAGGAGACGTGCCACCACCAACACCATCGGAGTGTAAGCTGAACGATGCTACTCTGGCAGAGGTCGAGGAGCTTAAGCTACTTGGTGTGATAACTTCAGAGGGACCTCCGATGGCAGATTCACATCCAAGACATCACCAAGAGAGCCTCTCGAAAGATCTACGTCATCCGCACGCTAAAACGTTTCCGTGCTTCCACCGAGGATCTCATGACCATCTACACATGCTATGTTCGCCCCTTGCTGGAGTACTGTGTGCCTGTCTGGCATTTTTTTATCACCGCCCAGCAGAGTGCAGAACTTGAGCGAGTACAGAAAAGAACACTCCGAATTATCTTGGGAGATAGATACTTGAACCATGAATCTGCTCTGCAACAAAGCGGACTCACGACCCTGTACCAACGACGTGAGGATCTATGCTTGAATTTCGCTCTTTCCCTCTTCAAACGTTTCAGAGACTAGTTTCCTGAAATGCAGAGTTCTAACGGACGCCTTAGGTGCAGTGAAAGATTGAGGGAATACAGATGTAGAACTGAAAGACTGAAAACAGTGCAATGCCTTACTTTGTGAGAACGATCAATGCACGATTGATGTGAATCAACAAAGGTTCTTATGATCATTAAACTCATACTAGATATATAACTGATATGCCGGTTAAGTCTGAATAAATTTGAATATGGATGCGGTCCAGCAAGGGCAACAGTTGAACGATAATGAATTTTCTCTTATAAGCACTGTACACAGGGTATTTATTTATTTATTCATATGTTTTATTTTCACAGGGTGGCTCCGTCAGTGGGTTAAACACTGTTGTTCTTGGAGGCCCTGCATGAACACATACATACAAATAAACACATAATAATTATACAATACCAACATCAAGTTTGTAGTATCAAATCTGTATATGACTTAACATACTATTTACCAATATATATTAAACTAAAAATTTAACAAAAATTATTTAACGAATTACATCCTCCTATCCATAAATTGCCCCTACCTCAGACAAAACCAACAATAACAAAACAAAACAGAACTGTACTTGGGCACAGTAAAGTGCCCTCCAAAATTGGGCTGAGAATGAATGTTTGGATGGGGCATGCCTTAAGTTTATTGGTAGGCTGTTCCATTCGAGCGCTCCGGTGTATGAAAAAGACTGTTTCCCAGCATTAGTTCGAACTCTAGTAACTATTAGCCCGTCAGAGACTGCTGATCTAGTCTGGTAGTTGTGCGTATTACTAGCTTTCTGAAACAAGAGTGACAGGTACTCTGGAGCATCCCCATTTAGTGCCCTATAAACCAGCTTGCACCTTTGTACTCTTCCTCTCCATCTCTCTCTCCTTCTCCTCTCACCCCTTCTCTCCCCCTCTCTCTTTCTTGCTTTCCCACCCCTTTCCCTTCCCCTCTTTCTGTACCGCCTGCAACATCGTGAGATTCTTTGATAGAGAATATTTAGAATACCTGGAAGATTTACAGCAATGCAATATTCTTGTTATGTTGAGAATGACTAATACATAATCATTTTTGTAATTTTACAATAAATGTATACATTTTTATTGGTAATGTTTTCTTTTCTCTCTTTTCACTTCCCCCGGCAACCAACATTTTCTTTTGCTTAGTAATATTCTGTGAATATTAGTTTACTTGGAAAACATACAACCTTTCAACAGGTTTGCGCACCCATTTTTTTCTTTTTTTTTTTCATTGGTAATTGTTGATAATCTAAATTTGTTTATTTGATGCTGTTTTTAATTCCCGGAGATAAATTATGAGAGTATATTATGTTCATTAGGTATATTCATAATATCACACCACATCAGATCATTTCATCATACAGCATTTATATTTTTTGTTGTTCTCCCATCAATATTTGTAAACATTAACTACATTTTGCATTTGACTGTTTCTAAACATTATGTGATTAAAATGCAGTTTAAGCGTGACAATGTACAGTTATAACCAGTAATGCCGTGTGGTGAGAGAATGAGAATTTGTACGTGTCTGTATGTGTTTGTGTTTGTGTGTGTGTGAGTCAGTTATTGGATGTTATGAAGAGATGATTGTGTGTATGTGTTTGTGAGTGTACCTGTGTTTGCGCGTGCGTGTAAGTGCGTGTGTGTTTGTGAGAGAGAGGGAGGGGGAAGATGTGAATAGATTGTGAGGAAAGGAAGTAACTGGGTCCCTTTTATTCAGTTTGTTTATTTGTCCCGTACAGTGACGTTCAATGTAGTGAATGTTGATTGTAATAGATTTTATAATGAATAATGTTGAAAATGATGTCAATTGTTATTTTTTTAATAGTGTTGAATAATTTCAAAATTGTAAATAATTTCTTTTTTAATCCAATTTGTAGTGTAGTTTTATGGTTTTGTGCACAAATGTTGCAATTCATCCTTTTCGCTGCGAGAACATTTTATCTAACATTAGGTATATTCATAATATCACACCACATCAGATCATTTCATCATACAGCATTTATATTTTTTGTTGTTCTCCCATCAATATTTGTAAACATTAACTACATTTTGCATTTGACTGTTTGTAAACATTATGTGATCAAAATGCAGTTTAAGCGTGACAATGTACAGTTATAATCAGTAATGCCGTGTGGTGAGAGAATGAGAATTTGTACGTGTCTGTATGTGTTTATGTGTTTTATGTGTGTGTGATTCAATTATTGGATGTAATGAAGAGATGATTATGTGTATGTGTATGTGTAGCCATGATAAAAAATGAGATTTTTTTTTTATCATGGCTACTACTAAAACACTGATCAATTCAATGTTTATTTACGTCGATGTTGGGCAATTTGTCAATCAGTTGCAATGAAAACATCTCGACGGAAGAATTCCACTAATTTGAATAATAAAAGCAGTACCCGCTGCATGCTATAAGGATTAGAACCAGCACTTGCTGTCGGGCGGAAGCTCGGTGGTCTAGTGGAGATGACGCCTGTCCGGAGATCAGGAGGTCGTAGGTTCGAATTCTGCTCGAGTATGTACGCCCATGATTTTTTGTCATGGCTACTACTAAAACACTTATCAATTCAGTGCTTATTTACGTCGATGTTGTGCAATTTGTCAATCAGTTGCAATGAATTGTTCCAGTTGTTCTGCCATTCTTTCTTATACATTGTTGCAATAACGGATTTTATTTATGAGAAACAAAGATCGTTGCGTATTTCAATGAGTTTCGTCACGACTTCTTTCACTCGAGAATCAGCAACTTCATTACTGTGTATTTCGCAATTTGACGGAATCTATTCGAATGAGATGCCTGTGCCTTAATATTCTAGGCGGGTAGCAATTGTCATGATTTTGAAAATGAAGTTGTCGTTGTATAGTTGTGATTGATGGCTTTACGTGACCTCAGTGAGTCACTGAAAATGACTGCTCCCGTATGACAGTAGGGCCTACAATTGCTCAAGCCAAGTTAGAGCAAGGATGATTGCTGAATGTTTTGTTCGACATTATAATGTGTCATCGCGTAATATTTTGCAATGAGAATGTTGAAATGATGGAACGTATAGACGGCGACAGGTGAGTTGTCTTTGTGGCATTTTGGATCCGTCTGTAAAGATGTGCAATTATTTTTTCACTTTGGTATTGATTAATTCTGTACTCTTTTATTTTTGGATTACCGGATTGTTGCTGGGTTGTTTTTGTTTTTGTGTGTGTGTGTGTTTTGTGTTTTGTGTTTTTTTTTTTTTTTTTTTGGGGGGGGGGTTGTCAGCCACTCACTGAGCTCAAAGGAAATTTTGATTTCACTGAAATTCCAGAAAAGGATTCTGGGGGAGATAGGAGTTCGGAGTTCGGGGTTTATTGTGATATTAGCGTTTTGAATTCTAAGTCCATAGGGTTTCCTTTATTTGTTTTTCTTTTTATATACTCGCATTGGCAACATTTTTTGTGTGTTTTGAGATACTGGGTCATTTGCAATTCTCGCCAAAGACGTGTTGTATTTTGTTGTCAACACTGTCCTCTGATGCATTAAAGGAGGAGTCCTATTTCGATTTACCATAGTCGAGTAGGGACCTAATAAGCGCTCTGTAAAATGTGAGGAGGGTGTTAGAGACGATGCCAATGTTGTTCCCGCTCGGCTCTTTGAGAAATATATTTTGGGTTTCCAACAAGCAACAACATTGTTTATGTGTGTGTTCCATGTTAAATTTTGGTAGAATGTGAGGCCTGAAAATTTGCGGCTTTTTTGATACTGTATTATATCATCATTCATTCTTATCTCTGTTTTTCAAATTTAGTGGTGTTTGTAAAGATTACTGGGGTTGTTTTCTTGTCGGATAGTTTAAGGTCCTGTTTGTCAAACCAGGAGTTCAATTTGTCGAGGTATTTTTTAACCCTATGAAGCCCGGGGGGGGGACGTTGTGCCCCTACCAGATTTTCATTTGCCACTTCTTCGCAGTTAATCCAATTTCAACCAAATTTGGTGACTTTTCCTAAAATCTTATTGTAAACATTTTGATCTATAATTTAGCCATATTTGATGTGGCTGGTAGCCATGGCAGCCGTAAACTGACAACCATGACAGTCAGATTTTGCGTCTTTTGTCTGTTCCAATTTTAATTAACAATGAAATAGTGTATGAAATAAGCGTTTCTTGGCTGTAATCTTCTGAAGAAGCAAAATATGAAGTAATTATGACCCTGATTTTTTTTTATTATTTCTTTTGCTTTATATGTGACAAAGGCATCAAACAAAAGATGAAATAGAGATGATTGAAAATAAAAAAGTATTTTCCAAAGATTGCCCTTTTATTTTGTGAAATTTTGATTCTTTTACCGATCTTATGGTTATAATATCATTTGTTTATAATGTTATCAATCTTCAAATTCAAAATTTCAATATTATGGAAATGTGAAATGTGATAACCATACATGTACATATCCCAAAGAATACATCACAGGTCTCATAATGTATTTCTTTATATTGTTATGAATAGCGCCTCCATGTGGTGACCTTGAGAAATTTAATTCATAACAAATAATGAGATTGGACTTACTTATCATTTGTGGCAAATATGAAAATGATTGGTCTAGAATAAAACATATACACTTCGGATAAAGAAATTATACAGAAAATCATATCTTTAACATATTTCATATATATTTCTCTATATTTTGGTAAATAGCAACCTCTATGGGTGACCTTGAGAAGATCAAATGTGCGGTCATGTTAAAGTCGAGTTGCTCTACCCATGTGCCAAATATGACGATGATACATCAAATAATAACAAAGTATAGGGGGCACAATGTGCCCCCCCCCCCCCCTTGGGCCTAGGAAGAGTCAAAATAGTTTACTTAGGCTTTATAGGGTTAATTTGTTTACCAATGAAATTTATATTATTTTTCCCTGATTTCCAGAACACGCAGGAGTCGGCATACATGGACATATTGACGGTGGTATCCGTTGGGATATCATGCATCATGAGGTCAAAAAGAAGGGGGCTGAGTATACTTGTGGAAGACCGTTGTTCATTGTTTAGCGTCTTGAATTTTTTTCGTGAATCCGATGAGGTTAAAAAGAAGGGGGCCGAGTATACTTGTGGAAGACCGTTGTTCATTGTTTAGCGTCTAGAATTTGTGTCGTGAATCCGCACTTCAATTGTTCGAATCGTCGACCATGCAGCTGTGTTGAAATCGGGTCACGCTCCCTCTTAGCCCTATGCGTCTTATACGTTTCTATGATACGTTTCTTATGATACCGTCGATCTAAGCAAAGTCAAACGCTTCTTCAATGTCTAGGGATATGTCTAATGTATTTTCTTTATTTCCTAAAATTCTTTGGATGCAATTTTCCAAGTTGACTACATTGCCCGTGGAACTACGTCCCTTCCTGAAACCACTTTAGATTGTTTGGAATGAGATTGTGTTTTTCTGAGGATCATTGCAAGCGGGAACTGAACATGCGTTCATAACTTTGATAAAGCAAGAAGTTAAGGCGATTGGACAATACGAGGAGACCATTTTTAGTCTTTGTTTTATCTTATTGTCGGGGGAGTATGGAGTGCTTGCAGGCTTTGGGGATGTAGTCGATTTACCAAATTTGGTTTATTACTAGAAGCAATGTTGTTGTTGTTGATGTTGTTGTTGAGTTTTTGGCGCTTCTCAATCAAACATGACTATTTACGCCACTCTGTACAGCTTGTTTGTTCTGGTTGTGGCCTGGGCTTTCGTTGTCGGTTTATTTTTCCTTTGCTTGTTGTTGTTGTGTTTTTGGCGCTTCTCAGTCAAACATGACTATTTTCGCCACGCTGTGCTGCTCGTTTGTTCTGGTTTTGGCCTGGGCTTTCGTTATTGGTTTATTTTTCCTTTGCTTCGTAGAAGCAATTTTGTCGTTGTTGTTTTTATTAAGTTTTGTGGCGTACAATTTGTGTGCCTAATATTGACGCCATATACGTGCGGGTTTCTCTATCTTTTTGGCTTTCGTTGTTGTTACAGTACTTTTCATGCAGGGTCCCAGATCCAGCGTCAGTGAAAACGTTCCTCCCACCTCGCTTTTTTTTTTCTGGGTTGCATCTTCTGGACAATCCAGCTGAGTACTTTGAGCAGATTTCTCAGCCTCGGAGAGGCCTAGTCTACTCCGGTTGATACCTCGAAATCCGATATATCGATAAAAACGATAGGTTAAAAGGGGAAAAAGGAGAAGTCGAGAGGAAAAAGACATACCGGTGATAGAAACAAACAAATAAAAAAAATATATATAACACAGCAGAAAAAAAAATATGGGTTGACAACGGACGTGGGATAAGAGCTGTTTATAAACAGAATAAATCATGTACGTTATGTTAAAGCGGTCATGTAGCTGAAATAAAAATGGAACTATTACAAAACGAAAGGAAGCGCACAGTGTGAGGAGAATGAATAGGTTAGGTGGGGAATGCAACAAACAGAAATACAACATAACCAACGAAAAATTATATATGTAACGGTATTAATGCAACAAAAATAAAAGACCATATCATGCTCAGAAATTCAAATCATTGTGGTTTGTCTGTCTACTGTAATGTGTAGTGTTTTAAATAAGTTTTTCCCTCCCAGTTGGCACTGATGTTGTTTTCATCTGACGTTCAGTGCGACGTCAATGTCCGTGCAGTGTTTTGTGACGTGCAGCCCGGGAATGGAAAAAGTATCAGACGAGAAACTGGATGCCCCTAGACTTTCCCGAAAGATTCAAATTCCCCTTTCCCTCCCCAGGACTGCTTGGCACATGCTGCGGGGTTTGTTTGTTTGTTTTTTTCTTCTTCTTCTTCTTCTTCTTTTGAACGACAGACAAATAATAATTCAATGACATATCATATTCAAACAAAACTTACCTGGTGTGTATGCCACGCATCCTTCCTGCGTACTCTTCCATCACTACCACATCGCGCATAGCAACCATCCCTTTATTTCGCGCTTAGTGTTAAGAGCTTTTGTGACATCATCAAAAGATGCCTCCGAAGAAGAAATCTGCTGAGGAAGTGGATCTCAGCGCGTTGAGGGATGAAGTAGCAAATCTCTCACGTATTCTTAACGGCAAATTTTCTCAACTGGAGAAAGCGGTCTCGGAGGTCAAGGAGGGCCAGCAAGGCATATTGAACTCTATTACTTTTCTAAATGCCAAATTCGAGGAGATGAAAAAGACCACCGAGCGACTGGAGGGAGAAAATCACGAGCTCAAACAAAAAAATCAGCAGCTGGAGGGAAGAGTGGACGATCTGACTCACCAAATTAATGACCTTGATCAGTACCACCGTCGGGTCAACCTTGAAATCGCCGGCGTGCCGGAAGAAAAGGGTGAAAACACTGAAAAGATCGTCTTAAAGATTGCTCAAAAGATCACCGAAGATGTGAGCGCTGGCGACATCGACATTGCTCATCGAATAGGAAAAGAGGATGATCAGCGGGGACCACGGCCGATAATCGTGAGATTCACCAACCGACGCTCACGAAACATGATCTACGACGGCCGAAGAAAGCTACAGCACTTCACCACGAAAGATTTCGGGCTCCGCAGCAGCTCTAAGGGCAACGGACGGATCTACGTCAACGAAAACCTTGTCGCGTCCACCAGGGAGCTGCTGAAGGAAACTAACAGAGCAAGGAGGCTGGCCGGATACAAGTACCTGTGGACCCACAACGGGCGAATCTACGTGAAGAAAAACGACGGAGGCGCAATCAGTGTCATCAACAGGAAAGAGGACCTGTCAAAGCTACAGTAAATACACGAATTATACCTCTGTTTGTTGTCTACCACTATGATCCTTCCGCTAAATGCTGGATAACAATATTTTTCCTTTTAATCTCTTAACAGATGATGACTTTGTTACTTTATTTCAAAAAGACCGAAATGTACCTGCTAGAAACACCAAGTTTGATAGGACTGCAACTAGAATCTTAGCCGACAATCTAGACGAACCTAACATTGAGTTTAACAGCCACGATGAAGCGTGTCAACTTGCTCAATCGCCATACTTACAGAAGCTACCCTTAGAGAATATCTACGAATGCTAGAACGAGACGAATTATTTTGTTTCCATTTGAATATAAGAAGTGCTAATCGAAACTTTGAAAAGCTTCGCTTATTTCTTGATAATATTGATTTGCCCATGTTACCTATCATAGGCCTCTCTGAAACGTGGTCTGCTGAAACTCCAGCGTCAGGTCCAATTAATGTTCTTGCTGATTATGATATTGTCATTAACAACAGATCAAATAGACCAGGTGGTGGAGTAGCTATATATGTTCCCCGAATATATGATTACGCTATAAAGGAAGAACTGAAATATATGAATGATGTAATAGAATCATTATTCATTGAAATTTCAGTCTGTAAGGGCAAAAACATTCTGCTTGGAGTTATATACAGACCTCCTCAATCTAATTATGATGATTTTATGAATATTATGAACGATATTTGTCGAAACGGTGCATTCCACAACAAGGATTGCATCATCATGGGTGATTTCAATATAAATCTTTTGTCAAGCAGTAATGCTGCCCGTGATAACTTCCTTGATAACATTTTACAAGCCTCATTTCTGCCTCTTATTTCTAAACCAACAAGAATTACTGGTCATTCTGCTACTCTTATTGATAACATTTTTGCTAACCTTAAACCTTTTCCAAAATCTGGCATAGTGGTGAGCGATATATCAGACCATTTTATGATATTTTGTCACTTTGATATTGGACCAAGGAGTCAAAGTACAATTCAAAGGCATGTATTTCGTCGTAAATTCACCCCTGAAAATATCGCTCTAGTTCAAGAAAAACTTCAATCTGTGGACTGGTCAATTGTGTATGACGCAAATGAAAATATTGACCAAGCATATGATAATTTTCTTTATCTTTTGAATAATTGCCTAGATGCATGCATTCCATTAAGGAAATGTCGTACACAGGATTACAAACGAATCCCCAAGCAACCATGGGTTTCCAAAACACTCTTACGCTCAATAAATCGCAAGAGTACTTTATATGTTAATTTTATCAAAAACCGTGACGAAACCTCTCGAATGAAATATATTTCATACAAAAATATTCTTACCAATACAGTCAGATTAGCTAAAAAGAAATATTTTGCGGACCAATTGAGTCAATTCAAATGTGATATCAAGAACACTTGGAAAGTAATAAATACCGTTTTGAATAGAGGGAAGGCTGTAAATCTCATTTCTAAAGTTCAAGTTGATAATACTATCATTGAAGACAAGTCTGAAATTGCCGAGATTTTTAACTCATACTTTTCAAAAATAGGTTCAAAATTAGCACAAACTATCACTCCAAGTGATAAATCATTTTACGAATTTCTTTCCTCACCAAACGACTACTCAATTTTTTTCAAGCCAATTGACAGGCAAGAATTAATCAAAATTGTACTTCAGCTCAAAGCAAACAAAGCCCCTGGCTATGATGACATTGGCAATGTCCTTATCAAAGACATTATACATTGTATAGCAGATCCTTTATTGTTTTTATATAACCTTTCACTACAATCTGGTCAAGTACCATCTAAAATGAAACTCGCAAAGGTGACTCCAATATTCAAGAAAGGAGACAAATTATGTATCAGCAACTATCGCCCAATATTTTTGTTAACTTCGTTATCAAAAATCTTAGAGAAAATTGTTCATTCAAGGACTACTACCTTCCTTGAATCTCACAACATCATATCTGACTCCCAATTTGGCTTTAGAGAAAAACATAACACAACTCATGCCATTCTAAGTTTAATAAATACCATTTCAGCTTCAATCGAAAAATCCTGTCATACTATCGGTTTGTTCTTAGATTTTTCTAAAGCATTCGATACTATAAATCATGACATTCTGTTATACAAACTTGCGCACTATGGTATTAGAGGTAAGGCTCTGGAATGGTTCGAAAGTTATCTTTCTGGAAGAAAGCAATTTGTTACCATTGATGGATATAATTCGTCTACGGTACCAATCACGTGTGGAGTTCCCCAAGGAAGCCTTCTTGGTCCACTGTTATTCTCTATTTATGTAAATGACATTCGATATTCTTCGAGTGTTCTCTCTTTTATCCTTTTTGCTGATGATTCAAACATATTCTATACTCACAGTGATCCTAATAAGTTAGTAGAAGTTTTAAATGTAGAACTTACACATGTAACAAATTGGATAAAAGCAAATAAATTATCTTTAAATAAACAAAAAACCAATTACATGTTATTTAGTAACTCTGTTAAACAACTTCCTGACCAAGCGATATTTGATAATTCTGTCATTAAAGAAGTCAAGACTACAAAATTTCTCGGTATTACAATTGACAATAAGCTAACTTGGAATTGTCATATTGATAATATTTGTAAGATAGTGTCAAGAAATATTGGCATTATTAATCACGTTAAACGGATTCTCCCCAAGTCAGTGCTTCTTATGTTATATTCAACTCTTATTCTTCCTTACCTTAATTATGGCGTAATGGTATGGGGAAATGCAATACAAACAAAAATGGACAGGGTACTTCTCTTGCAGAAAAGAGCGATGCGTTTGATATGCAATACCGCTTATAGATCACACACTGATGTCTTGTTTAAAGAAAACCGTATTCTTAAGATTACTGATTTATATCGTCTTCAGCTGGGTTGTTTTATGTACAATGTAGAAATTAACGCTACCCCTGCTGTATTTAAGGAAATGTTTCGAAAAAATAATGTTATACATAATTACTCAACAAGGAATGCGAATGATTATCATCTTCCTAAAAATAGAACTAGTTTTGGTAACAGAAATTTCATGTTTACTGGTCCTAAGCTTTGGAATTCCTTTGATCGTTCACAAAAACAAGCTCAGAGCTTGAATAGCTTTAAGTATAAGCTCAAAACTTTGTTTCTTGATAAGTATTGATAAACAGTTTTATGGTAATAAAACGTATGTATACTTCAATCAATGTTTTCTAGAAGTACTTTCATTAAGTATACTCGGAAGGTTATCTTCTGTTTCATTCATTATTCTAATGGTATATAATGTACACTGTAAACACTTTATACATAAACCTGTGCTTTGTAACATATACATGACTTATTGTATATCCATAGTACGGTTCATAATTGTGCCCTTGTAAATAGTGTATATATGGTGTTTTTGTTATTCCACTCAGCCTTATGTTTGATGCTATTTTGTCTATAATCTGTAGGGGGACTACATTTAACAAGCAGTGCTTCTAAGTAGTCCCCTCCACATTTGTACATGGTGTGATTTTATCCCAGAATATCACGATATTTTGTATATACATGTTATATACTCTGTATAGTATTGATATTATATCCACTATGTGTTATACCCTGTATATTTTATCATATAATGTCCACTATGTGGAATATGAATAAATTTCATTTCATTTCATTTCATTTCATTTCATTTAGAGGATGAATATTATAACGTGTATGTTAACTGCAAAGTGCACATTTTTGTCAGAAATCCCTTTGGAATTTGCCGTAATGTTGTTATCTAACATTGTTGCGTTTTCAGAATATCCATGCAGTGGTGTTAATACAGACGACTTCATATTGTTTAATATTTTTTGGTCTCTTTCAGGAAATATAGATGATAATTGCTCTCTGCGAGGAAAGGTGAAAAAGGGCTTGCGTTGATATATTACCTACACGCTTTGATTTTATTAGTTTCGACCTCTGCTGATTGAATTTAGCGCAATGAAAAAACAAATGTCTCACTGTCTCTGGCAGCTTGCAGTGGTCGCATAGACCGTTTGCGTGCTTGTTGAGTTTGAAAAGCGTTTCGTTCAGAAAACAACATTGTTGTCCGCCCATTTTACCGATAAAAGTAAACGGAACGCTCGCGGAAGCAGTTCAACAATACTCCTGTATAAAAAAGAAAAGAAAAGATAAACCTGCTCACTGTACCAGACCTGATCTTTCTTCACCAGTAGACAATGGGTGGGAACGTTTTGATCTGGCCTACAGCCTGTACTGATGTCTCTAGCTCCAATCCTGCAAAGTTGCCTTGAGATGATTTCATGTGCATGAGAAAGCAATGCAGAACGTTTCGATGGAAACGTCACAAATTAGGTTTAAAATGTACAGCAGTGTGTGCATGTCAACAACAATCTGATGATGCAAACCTTGCATGAATGTAGATTGATTTAGCTCGATTGAGAAATAGACTTTTCGACTGAGATTATGATTCTTCGACAGCTAAAATATAATGTTTTTGTTTTTGTTTTTGTTTTTTGCTTGAGCCTACAGAGTAGGTGGAGAGATAGATAAAAAAAAGGTATATGTTCGCACACGAGATTTATGAAAGTTGTCACATTGGATTTTACATTCACCTGCAGATTGAAAATAATTATATACCAACTTATCCAGTGAAAACGACAAAGTACAGGGTAAGATACAGTGACCGTGCACTAATCTATAGAGCTATGTATAGTGATATGATTGCCCGATAGCGTATACTTTTTTCATGACGCCATGATACACTTTGATAGCAAGATTTTGTTTTGGTGGAAATATGCATATAAAATGGGCGAATATTCGCATGATTTTTTATGCAAATGAGATAAAAGAGGTATGTTGTTTAGTACATGTAGTTGCAGTTAATTTTTGTATCTCTTTATCACACCAGGAATCATGAACAGGTCTTGACGTAATAACTGTTATGAAACATATTCATACATTGCGGCAGTGTTATTCAGTTCTTTTGAATTGATTTATTGCAGGATTTTTGTTTCCCGATAACTTGTAAAAATGATTAAAAACAAAAGTTAACAAGTACTATGCAGGTGCATATGCTGTAATACATTGCTGTATCAGCGGCAACTCCTAATTTGCATATTTCACTTCTTAATTTGGATATAAGTGAATGTTATAAAGAATTGACGACCCAGCCATTGTCTTGGCACCTTGATTACTGAAGTTATTGCTATTTCTGCATTTCTGTGGAGGTTTTATGAAAATTAAATGATCGAAACACCTTAAAAAGCAATGGATTGCAGCAATTTTGTTTATGCAAATTAGATGGTCTTAGACCCAAAATTCCGCTTAGGAATCGGAATTTTTATTCAGCGTACTTGAATTGTACAAAGTAAACCGATTCCCAACTTTTACTACAAATGCCTCTAACATTCACATTTTCCCAAAATCCCACTAGACTAAAAATGCAGGAACCCCACGTTTTTATTTCATATTTCATAAGCATGTCAATTGTAAATAACAATGTTTCGATTAAGGTAGTATGACGTCATCATATCGTCATCTCAAGTCAAAAAAGTGGAATTTGATTTATGACGTACATGTTCTGACATTCATTTGCTCGCATCTCAGTCATTTTGCTCAATATCATACCAAATTCGAATGTGTTGTACTGCGGACAGTTGTGTTTCGAGTCAGCGTCATTGTTCTTCAGTTTGGCGATGTCGTCATATTCAAAATTTTTATTAAATGAAAAGTTTCAAAGTCATTCAAGCCCACGTGCTTTGTCTATGGGACTTCACAACGTTCTGGAAGCTGTATCTCACTTGACTTTACTCCATTTCCTTTGAAATTTCACAATGTTGTAGCTAAGACAATAAGCATTATTAATCTTGCATTCTATTTTTTCAAATGTGACCCTGCATCACAAAACGAACAAAAGTCGCAAGACATGGATTTCCAGTTAAGAGCAGAATGTTAAAGAGCAGACTCTAAGCTTTAAAATGATGTATAACTCAATTCAAATGGACTCCCCTAACCTTTCCAAATACTAGAACGAAAGCACACACTCTGGAAATGTGTGAACTGAGAAAACAGGCTCTGAAGTACAGGGTCTATTCAAGCGCTACTAGCTCTGCAATGAAAGGGATAAATCACGGGATGTAAACCCCCGGAGCAACAACAATGAAGGGATTATCAGATTAAGCTGAAATTAAGCATGGTCTATTAACACATTCTGTCCGTGATTAATGCCAACTTTCAAAGCAGTAAAGTTATCCTTTCAAAAGTTATTAGACTTGAAATTTAAGAGTGTGTTAAGGATGTCAAGAAATGAAAAGGGGACTCTTAGGACATACCTGATCATTCTATTCTCCCCCCCCCACAAAAAAAAGGTTGTAAAAAAACTGATGGAAACACACTTTACCATTTATGTTATGATCCCAAACTAAAGAAAATTGTTGAAGAAGGATAGCTCTTTCAGAAAATATGAAAAACTCAGGATTGACTAGGTTGACCCATTTCACCATTTTCAGTCCTCACGCAAAATCGAGGGGTTCTACTTTTTCTTTGTTTTGTGATGCACGCTCACAAATATCCTTAATCCTCCAAAACAATTTTGGAGTTTAAAAAGGGAAAATGCGAATAAAATCATGAAGAATTGATTCTTGATTCTAGATTTTTCTTTCACATGGGTTAAAAGCTTGCATTCATGTTTTCTTGCGTGGAGACGCATAGCCACATTGCTAAGAACTCAGTCTCTGGCGCCAGAGATGTAAGGTCACGTGCAGGTTCGAACCAAGATACAGGACAAAATCCTTTTTCTTTTACTTTTTTTTTGCAATTGAGCTAGTTCCGCTTTCGTCCACGTTCAGATCACATTGTCAAGTAAACGCATTCACACGCACACACAAGCAATTTCTCTTTGTTTTGTAGTTTTTTTGTAGTTTTTGTAGCTTCTACTACTGCAAAATTTCGCAGGCTTGTAGAGCTCGCCCAACTAATCATATTATAATTATAATGAGGACAAGATTAGACAAAGCCATCTTGGTATGCTTACATAAGGGTGTCATTCCTTTTGAATTGATAATACCATTCATAGTATTGCTTCGATTGCTAACTGTCACTTTAAGATGTGTCAATCGCGGGCGACCAGTATCTGATGACCCGAAGCGTATCACCTAACTCGTATTTCTTAATTTCCTCCTTGAGTTTCATATCACATTTTCAGTTACTATTGTAATAACTTTTGCATTCATCCAACAACCTGTAATATGTATACTACACATACACATACACATGTATATATATACACATATATACATAAAGACAGGCCATTTCCTCAACTAACTAATAATACTGTATACGGGATCATTCATCATGTTTACGAGCATGCTTAAAGTTCTTCGAGTCTATTCACATGGCAATCTTGATCAATATCCTTCCAATTTCCTATATCATTATAATAATTTGCCCGAGCTCTCAAAGTATTATGTAGGCTACCAAAGGGTCATTCAGCCTAAGATCATGTTTGAAAGATATTCCAATAATTATACAGAAGGTGGCCATGTCTGTATGGAAGGGGTTCTTTTAACGCATGGTCTGCACATTAGTTACTTAGTATCAGAGATTGATGAAGACGCAGCAGTTCCTTTCCAGGCCATTCTGTTGGCAGCTGTCGTGAGGAACTCAGGCAACGTCATCCTGGTCCAGTCCTTTTTAGGACCAGCTCATATCCCTTATTTTTCTTTTAGTAAAATGCTCAAAAGAGGGGCAACATTTGTGGTATTGTCTGAAGAAATAAAGGAATTAATTTTAATTCCGCATTCCCAAGTCAAAAATTCGCATAAACTATATTAATCAGACTGTAACATTTCAACGATTCCAGCAAGGAAGAGGTCATGAAAATTAGAAAATGTCCTAATTTTGTCATGGCTTATCTGATACTTACTGGATTTCTGCATGGAAATGTTTTGTATACAATGATGTTTGGATAGGGTTTCGACGATCCATGTTCCTCCGCTACAGCCAATCGAAAGTCACGCCTGTAATTAAATGTGCCGAAATGTGCCGAAATGATACGATAAAATTGTAAATAGGAGTGGAGGAGGAAATGAAGAAATACCTTACCGGGGATTCATCATTGTCATTTTGAAAAAGAAAAATGATATGGAACATGATTAACGGAAATGTCGTAAGTCATAACTATGAAAATGAAAAAACAAACAAACAAACAAACAAACTTGTCAATGCTGCTTCATTTGTGAAAAGGAAGACGGGTACTCTATGGTATGGAGGTAGAAATGCACTTTAACGACACTACGTTGAATATTTTTGAAGGATTTATCCTTGTAACTCTTGTGAACCTGAGTACAATTTTTACTTGTGATGAAGACTTTATTCCATGGTTTTCGAATTAAAAAAAACGCAAACAAGTTTAGAAGATACACGAAAGATAGTTTTCAGTAACAGCGAGAGTAACAGCAAGCTCTGCTGTCTCTTAGTTGTATTCTATGATTCACAGTTACAAACCTCAATTAGACTAGGCGATAATGTCATCACCTTTCCATTCTAGCACTGGTTTATACATAACATATTGTTAATCATTTTGTCAGTGATTCAACAAGCATAACTTATCTCCATAACAACGCCATGACTAGCTCATACATGTGAAGTAAGTGGGATTTACAGCAGTTTTTACTGTCTCATCAGATAATACTTTGCATGTAAGTGCATAACCAGTACTGTGTTTTGAAAACGGTACATGTCGATGTTTTAAGGTTTATCATGTGCTTACATATAATTACATTCACAATTTGAAATATTAGCAGTGGCGTATCTAGGGAAAACGTCGCCCGGGGCAAGCACGAAAATTGCGCCCCTAATTTCTGAAAAAGTGTTCAACCCCAGCCCCATCCCGGTAGGGACTTTAAACAAAGTCCACATGATGCTTTTTCAAGCATTTAAAAGGGATCTTTTTGAGGGTGATTTAATTGTAATGAATTTTGATAGATTTTGGCGAGCGAGCGCAGCGAGCGAGCCGAAAATTTTTGTATTTCAGCTCACAGAACATGGAATTTTTGTGTGAACACAATAAACATTGTCATTTTGTCCGCGTCATCATCATGGTTTGTTTTTAACTTGTTTGATTTGGTTTTCTGCCCCCCCCCCCACCATTCTCCCTCCCTCCCCCCCCCCCTTCCGGGCGAGTTTTTTTTTTTCCTTCTTCTTCTTCTTTTCTTTTTTTCTTCTTCTTCTTCGTTTTTTTTTTTCGTTTTGTTGCGCCCCCAAGGAGTGGCGCCCGGGGCACGTGCCCCCCTTGCCCCCCCTAGATACACCACTGAATATTAGAATGTACAAATGAAGAAATAAAATGATCCTGTTCCCTGAATATATTACCTTCAATATTTCTCATTTGTAGAAACTTATATGAAATTGTAAATGTGCCTGTGTGATAGAAATATTTGTAATAACAATACATAATCTGTATACAATCAATATCACGGAAGGTCAAATTGAATATATATCATTACAAAGTATAAACTATGAAGTTTCTAAACATAGATTATTTGAAGTGTGTGCCAACTGAAACAAAACCCATGATATCAGTATAAGTTGTTTAAAAGTACATGTAGTAATCATTTAATACAGGTTTTCCCGTTTAATTCCACACATAGTGCACGGATAGTATAGATAGGTCATTCAATTTTGCACGTAGTGCATGAAAGAGTATAAATAGATCATTCATTTTCCTAGGCAGCTAAAGTCTTCAATAATCATTCAAATTCGCCTTAGAACAGCTAAACTCGCTAAATTCGGTACATGGCAACCAAAGTTGCTAATAAGCCTACGACATAGTGCAACCAACTTTTCTTGTGAAGCTCCCTCAAGCTAGATTAGAACATTGAATGTCGCCTTAGAGTATTTAATTATACAACTTGTTCATTCAATTTCAGCACATGCAAACAGGTGTTGTATATCATCATTGTTTTTTATAGTTTTCTTATATTCTATCTTCTTCTTCTTAATTTAGTATTCTTTTGAAGAGGGGCCATTCAATTCAGTCTTTGTTTTGTCATGAAAGTCGTGGAATAAAAGTCACATTCATTGGATGGTCCAAAAATGAGGAAAATAGCACCTGTAGATGCGCAAACATCATCGCCTCCTCCTCTTTTTTTTATTTTTATTTTCATTTATTTATTTTTTGCTACTCAAAAAAACAATGAACCTTCATTTCTGTTAAAATCAAGTACCTTATTCGTTTTAATCTTTGGAAATTTTCTTTCATAATGCAGTATTATTAAATTTTCATTTACACAATTGTTCAATGCATTATTTCCGCTCCGTTTTGTGTGAATAGGATAGCCATTTCAAGTTTTTAAAAAAGGCTTTATCAAGTGGCCCTGCACAGTAAAACACGCACACACACACGCACACACACACAAAATGTACATGACACATGACCGAATAAGGTGCATAAACAAGATGTGAAGTGCTTACTTTGCATAAATACACCATGAATGAGCGAAAGGAAAAAAAAAAGAAAATGCATACAGACTAGCCACAGAAATCATAGAACGTATTCAATAGGGTGATTTTCTTCTGTTATGGGCCCTATATGTATGCACGCAAACAATATAGCTTTTTGCACGGGGCGACAATACATGCAGGGAGCTGACAGCACAAATTGTCGCCCCTGCACAATAATTGTCGCCTGGTGACAAATTGTGCTGCTCGTGCAATTCCCAATTTTTGACTGCAATGGTGACAATTTGTGCTGGTAAAATGAAACGTAGCTGCACAAATTGTCGGCGGTTGTTGTCTTCAAGCTGCAGAAGATAATGCTAAGGTACACTACGAATTGTGTGTTTTGAGTGCGTGGTTGTTCCTGTGTTATGCTTGGGTGTGGTGGGTATGACTGGTAAATGTGATGTGTATTATGTCTGTGTGGGGGGGGGGTGCTGCATGGTATGTGTTGTGTATGGTGTGTAGGTGCGTATATGTGACATGTGTATGCGTGTGCGCATAGCTGTGTGTGTGTGTGTGTTTGGAGTATAATAACATGTGTGGAATCTGTGTGCATGTGTGGTGGTTGATGCTAACCTCGCCTAAACACAAATATACGCACACGCACACACACATACAGAAACACGTGCTAACGCACACACACACACACAAACACACACGCACAGAGGCAATAACACACACTTACCCCCATTCACGTTTACATCCGCCTTCGCACACATCCCTCCACATAAACACCATACACACACAGACTCACACACATACAGACATCCCTGACGCACACTTGTTTACACACACACATGCGCGCGAGCCCACACACATTTCCCTTACTTTCACCCATCATCCACCCACTCCACACACACACACACACATTCACACCCGTCCCTAAAACCCACACCCGATCCATCATCTCCTCTTCACGCGCACCCCATACATACATACATACACACACGCATACACACACACACACACGCACACACACAAACGGGCACTCAGTTATCATGTGCGCGCGCACATACACACTTCCTCGAAACCTTAACGTGACTTTTTACATGGCTTATGTACATGGATGTAGCCATGTAAGTTATGTTTTGGTATTCCAATGCCTATGTCAAGAATGATATCACCCCACACCCCCCCCCCCATGTGCTTCGAGGGCGGGCTACAATTTGTGCCGTCAGCCCTCGGCATAAATTGTCGCCAGGCGATAGATTGTGCAGGGACAACAATTTGTGCTGTCAGCTCCTTGCACAATTTGTCACCCGTTTCAGGGGCTACAATTTGTTCAGAGGCGACAATTTGTGCCGCAACTAGCATCTTTTCCAGCATTCAGATTTGCACGTATATTCGAATTCGGAGTTATTTCATACAATTTACCAGCGAAGGGTTGGTGACTGGGAAGCTGCAGAAGAGGCTACAAGCTACACTCTTTTCCATCGATATGAATATACAATTGCAAAATGTGTATTTTTCACTACATTATTATTCGTACGTCCTATATACATAAGGAATTAGTATTATATTCAGAGATTTGTCCTTTCAAATTGACTAACAGTTGAATTGATAAACAGATCACTGATACTGGTGGAAATAAAGGCAAATTAAATTGAATTGACGTGAATTGAAGTGAAGTGAAGTGAAGTGAAGTGAAGCCGACATGACCATGACGGAATAGCGTCCACATGTCATACAATAGGTCGGAAATAGATTGACTCCATTACTCCCAGGAAAAAAAAAATATATATATATATATACAAGAAGAGATCCAGGCTTCTACCAACCTTTAGTGATTTGCTGGCTAGCTTTTATGCTTTCCTGTGGACTTCTTTGGGCCAAGTGATTGCACTTTTTCTCTAGCACTGCCTGGTTGTTTCTTCATCATTGGACCGAAGATGGGTGATAAGCTGTATCCGGAATCCCTTAACCTAAGGGTTCTTTTGTGTTCCTTTAGTCGGTCATGTAGAGTTCTGCCAGTTTCACCAACAAAAAGATAATACCTGTCCTTTGTTTCCTTGGTTCTTTGTCTATAGGGTGGACCAGCCTGCTCTTTAGAGTGTTGGAACTCTTGAAGGCTAGAGTAATCTCCTTGTCATGGATGGTTGTTTCAGACGAGTGGCTAAACTGTTGACAAAAGGAAGAACAACTCGGATGCTTGGTTCTTGTTATCCTTTTGAAGGATTTTGTTTCTTGTTCTGTCCTTTGCTCTTTGTCTTACCCACGGTGGGTATCCACATGATGTGAGCACTTGGACAACGTGTAGAAATTCATTCTCTAGTCCATCACTGTCTGAGGTAACCTTCCGAACTCTCGAGTATAAAGAGATGGCAACCCCCACTTTTGTGTTGAGAGGTCTGATTCAAAGTTCAAGTAAGAATCAGTGTGTGTAGGTTTCCTGTACACGGTGATAGATTCTTATTGAGGTCAACATTTACCTCGACCTTGGTGTCTACAAAGTTCAGTAAACTTTTCTGCTCTTCCTCCACAGTGAACTGCATATATATTATGCTGGTCTGTGCTATTGATGTTTGTTGTAAATTCATCAATATGATCTTGGTCTATGATGACAAAGGCGTTATCGACATACCTCCAACATATCCTAGGGACATGTGAGAAATCTCCTCTTCCAGATATTCTAGATATATATTGTATACCAACTGGGGAGATAGGTAAGCCCATTGGTGTTTCGTTAGTTGGTAAAGAGTGCCATTGTAGGAGAAATATGTATTCTCAAGACACAGTCTAAGTAGGTCGCCATTTTTCTCGGGGCTTAAACCTGTTCTATCGTCAAGTGTCGAGTGTTCCTGCAACCATTCTGTAACAATATCAACAGCCCGTTTTACAGGTTTTACAGTAACACCAGTTAAAAGAGAAATGACATCGTAGCTCACAACCTTCTTATTTGGGGATAATTTGCATGTCTTTACTTTATCCACAAAATCACACGCGGAAAATTGAAAATGGGATTCCATCGAAAATTGAAAATGGGATTCCATCCCTCTGGAATCCCATTTTCTTTGCTCAATTTTCCAAAATTTAAAATGGGATTCCATCCCGATGGAATCCAATTTTCTTTGCTCAATTTTCCACTAATAAATGATATTCATTTCTGGTCAGTTTTTCTGTTTTCGTTTGTTAAAATCACATGTGTTTACAATGTGTATATCTGTGCCCCAAACGATAGGTTGGATCATCTCGGCAACATACTAGTCAAGATCATGTGAGACAGAGTTAATGGAGGAGACAATGGGTCGCAAAGGACGTTCCTTTTATGAATCTTCGGAAGGCTGTAGATTTTTGAGGTCGTGCATTGGCACGAGATGGAGGGTGAGACTCGTCTGCTAGTCTTTTCTTCGAAATGTTTGTTGTCCTTAAGTTTCTTCAATGATCTAGTCAGTGTGGTTTTTCGTTTCGTGCCCATTCATGGATGGAATGATGAAACAGTTCTAGCCTTTGAAAGGAATTTTGGCCAAGAAAAATGAAAGAATCTATAGTATACCTGAAAAAAGAAAGAATCAAACTAACACTCAATAGGGATTCCGGATACAGCTTATCACCAATCTTCGGTCCAATGATCAAGAAACAACCAGGCAGTGCTAGAAAAACGGTGCAATCACTTGGCCCGAAGAAGTCCACAGGAGTGGATGAAAGCTAGCCAGCAAATCACTAAAGGTTGGTAGAAGCTTGAATCTCCTATTGTATAATCTCCTCAACTGATGAAAATTGAGGAGATTATACAATAGGAGAATATATATATATATATATACATTCATGTTCGTTGGTATAGACAAACCCGGGCGTACTTCCGCAGATGCCTCGGGTGCCAAGAAATAGACCGTTATTTCCACTGAAATGAGCTCTCCTTACTGTAAATCAATAACTACCATAGTGTGTTTAGCACTCACTCCCCGATGAAAAAAAAAAAGAAAAACTACATTTATTATTCAGCCTATGTACTTTTCCAAACATGACAAAGGGCCTATATATAATGCATATTACATGAAGAACACATCAAAATATAATGTTCTGGTATTCAAATCAAAGGAAATTAGCATAGTTGTTATTGTTAGTGAAAATAGAAATGCTGGAAAGTGACCTCATGAAGTCTGTTACAATAAATGCATATACCTTTAAAAAAATAGATAAATGAAAATATGAAAAGGACATAGGCATGAGTATTTAAAGCCAAAAAATGCATAAAAGACATGATTAGGTTAATGATTATATGAGGGAACGAGACACTATCGTGCTAATTTGATTGCTCGATGTGTTAAAAATTGCGCAATCACATCCCGTCACTCACCAAAGAATGACTGCTTCGCGAAGTTGGAGTACTTTTTTACGAATTCGAATGACAACACTTAAGCTTTGATAGACATGAATGCACATTCGACTGATTGAAAAATGAATTTGAATTACAAAGCCGACACGTATGCTCCAAACCCTCAAAATTTTATGATCGAAGTAGCAATTATGCTGGAGAACTTACGAAATAGACCGAATATATATATATATATATATATATATATATATATATATATATATATACATAGATATGCATCTTGTGATGAAAATTATAAATAAGGTCTCCGAAATAGACAGGCGAACGTCAAAAGTAAATAGTAAATAGTGGAGAAACCACAAAGGTGAAATATGTATTAGAAACAAGTCTTTGAACCAGTAACATACAATATGCATAATAATTTTATATGCATGTAACACTGAATACATGACTGTAATTTCAGTATTATGAACATAAATGTCTTTTGGCGAAATTGAATGTTCTAACTTTGGATATGTGTCCTTCCGTGCTAAACCTGAATCCACTACGGCGAGTATGAATGACTTTTATGCATTCTTGAGTTCTCTATGACAAATTCGGATGCCCTTGTGCATTTGTGGCTGCCCAGTGGCGATTAAAAAAAAACGATACGATTTTGTATTTTTGGCTGCACTATCGAGAAACTGAATAATCTATTTACAATCTTGCATGCCCTATGGGCGAGAACCGATTTCAATGTATAAATATTTTTGGCATCTCAGCATCAAACACAGTACGATATAATTACAAATTGCATTGTGAGATACGAAACATTTGTGTAGAAAATAGATACGTACCTCTTTCCTCGATTTGTGAGAGTCCGGAATACTTCTACTTTGAGTGGGATGGGGTCTGAGGTAAATTCAATTATGCCATGTGTACTGTTCTGGGAGGGTAAACACAGGAACAATTAAAATGCTGTAGCCTAACAGAAATAAGCACTGTTCGTTTAATTTTGTTCTTCACTCTTGAACTGTGTCGTTTAATTTGTCCATGCTGTCCTGTAAGCTTGTTATTGAATTGAAATATTATACCAATACTGTTGCATATCAAATTAGTTTGATTTTCATTATGATAATCAAACCTTATCATTACTTCATTAATGAACTTAACTAGGCAATGAGATTAAAATTGCAGAGCTTTCCTCAGATCTTTCCTAACACGAAGAAGAGTTTAAATGTAGTGTCAATGGCAGTAGTGTCGTTGATAAAAATACGTTTGCTGGGTTTCGTCCAAATTTTTCGCAACTTCTGACGAAAGCTTTAAAAATAACAAATATGAATAAAGTATGTCATAAATTCAAATCATTCGTTTTCGTGTGTTCATGTCAAATCTTAAAAGCATAATTTACCATTTGCAGATGAAAAAAAACGACCCAGCATTAGTGCTTTAAAATAGTTCTAAAATATGAGTTAGGGATAGAAACAACCATTGTAAAAATTTGAATCCATGTAATAGATGTTATAAGTATATTGAAATATATAAAATGTGAACTATAGTTTTAATGAAAATGTTTCCAGACTAAACCGTCTACAGTTATGGTTTAATGAGAAAAATATTGATATCCCCTTATATTTTAGGCTTTATTGTGAAAATTTTACAATGGTAGGGTGTTTTGTGATACAACAGACCTACACATATGCATCAAATGTGATATCTTGAATTCTTTTAAGTTACTGCTCCCAAAGGTAAACAAGACCTTTAAGTATGCAAAGTGCATTGATTATTCCTGATAGTTACAACAGCGAGGCCTTATAGGTTGAGAAGGAATCATTGCTCTCCTTGGAAGTCATATTCCACAGCTCTGATTTCAAAAGAACGTAATTTTCATTTCGAATTACGCATTACCAGGAGAACAGAAATACATGACCAACTATTAATTCTTTACTAAGCTGTTCCCAAGAATTTTAAGGTTATTCATGTAATATCACAGATCAACTTTTGTATCTATACGATTCTTTCCTTATTATTTCCCCTCAATACTCGTGTACACATTAACTCAAAATGTTCTTTGACAATCAACTTAAAACTTACGTCATCTATGTATCATGTCCTAAGGACGATCAGTCTAATGTATCAACGTGATCAATCATCCGTGACGTCAGTATGACGTCATTATCTAAAATCATACCTCTTTAACGGAAAGGAACTTATCAATGAAATTTACATATAATTTAAGTCAAGTTCCATTCACTCATGTCATTAAGTTGATCTCTACACGGAACACACGCGTACGCGCGCGTTGAAATTTTAACTTGCTTCAATCGCACTAGATTTTTCTTTGAATACATTTCAGGGCATGTGGATCAAGTTTCAAGTGAATTTGACGCAATGTGATGTCATGTGGACCCGTCAAAGTTGAAATTCCGCGCGTGCGTCAACAGCAAATGGCAATAAACCGCTAATTTTACATCCGTTTTTGCTCGTTAGGATGGAGAGTGACCCCATTTTTTTAATGCTTATTCCGTAGCTGATTAGTGACACGTGGCAGATATTATTTCGCGGATTGCCGGTGCTGGTAAAGTGATTTAAAGTTATCGTAGGATTGTAGGAATAAAAACAAGTGAATTCTTGAAATTACGTCATTAAATACTGAGTTCACTCAAGCGTATCCTACTAATCCTCGGCCAATTTTCTTCTAGATTTTAGTATGTTGTAGCTGTTTATTTTTTCTTTAGGCAAACACCACACATTTTGAATTGGTTGAATTAGTAAGGTTTGTGAATACAAAAAAAAAAAAGTCGATTGAAAGTAACCTTGCAAAATTTTATGTGTTTCCTCTATGGCAGTCCATTTTTTTTTCTGGAAATGTCATTTGACATGACTGTCTTCATCGAGCACTACCCCACCTATCCTTACGTGAATTTCTCCCAGATTTTAATATGTCGTAGTTGACATTTTGGGCTATGAGAATGTGTCCTCTATTGTTTCAAGGATGTCGGCATCACACTTAAAAATTCTGTTTAGTCGAAACTTTGTCATCTATCAAGGGAGATACTGTGCATTCTATCTTGTATAGACATAACCTGTAGCTCATTTGCCCGCAATATACCAAGTCCAAATTCTGTTCTTTGAAAACAAAACCTGCGTGTCCAATCACCTCAATTAAAGAATTTGAGGTGATGAGAATCTTTTTCGACTTCTCCAAATTTAGTCTGTGGGCTGGAGCGGCACCGAGCATGACTTCCAAGCGTAGGAGAATGTTAGACATCCCATTGTAATTGCTTAAGGACCCAAACATGTGTTTGCATGGCTCACCAAGAGTTGCTCTTCCATCTAAAATAACTCCCTGGTTATATCATATATCGATGAGTACATTTTCACTAGTCGAAGTATTACTGTCAGTCCAGCCTTACCCACCTCATATCGTGTCCATGCCATATTTGGCTGGCTCCATTTTGAAGGCTGTGTAAAGAGATAAGATAATACAGCAATTTGGTTACGAAATTTAAAGAATTTTGGTGCCACCTTTCATTTCCTCCTTCCGATTTTACGCTAATTACATCCTATTCATTAGAAATATTTCAGTATCTTGTCAATATTTTTCGAAACAAGCTCAAAAAAGTGCTTGTTATCAGCTGTGCCCAATTATGTGTTGTTAGATTATACAACAGTATAGTTCTCGACAAATTTCATAAGCATTTCTTCAACGCATCGTTTATACCCAGGCGTTTACATTAACAACAGCTTTCCAAGAAAGTTCAAGAGATAGAGCCACAACAGCCTTATTACCTTTGAAGCAGCTTTGATGCTGAAACTCAAAGATACTGTATTTAAAGTATGCGCCAAAGCGGATTTGCCAAACAGGAATACAATTGATTTATGTCTCATTGCATAATGACCAGTTACTCTTTAAATGGGTGCCCGGCTGATTTTTAGACTTTTATATTGGAATAACTGTAAACTGGTTATACTGGGTTCAGAATTTATAGTGATTAGGATAATGAATAAGAATGTTTTCAAAAATGTATAACAAATCACAGTGAACAACAATGATGACATAGCACCTTCACCATAAGAATGCAGGAGTAAGGGCTCAAAGAAGCAGAAAAAAGAAGAAAGCATGCATAAAATCTACACAAGTGACCTTGTTAAGTAAGCGGCATTGTAATGGAATTGCATCGCTACCATTTCTGAAATATGTGAGCCTCCTACTCATGCTTTGTTATGGTGAGCCCCCACTCATGCATTCTTATTGTAAAGCTGCTACCATGTTAAGTGTAATTTGTGTTGGATTTTCAGAGCATTGGTTTCTCTGCTCAATGACAAAAATTGATTCCACGAATCTAAACATGGAGCTATAGATTTATGTACTACATGATGCGAAACTATGAAAAACACCCTGTACTTCCTCTTTAAGGACAAGATGTCTTTATGATGGTGATTACTCTTGCATCCCTACTGACTAAAGTTGAGCGATACGTAATGGTACAGACACGGGGGTGCACTAACAGCAAATGTGCAAAGATTTTTTTAAAGACAAATAGATATTACCTAACTCTACGTGTCCGGACACAAAACTGACAGATTGATTTATAAAGAGCTATACTTGAAGATTACACCATATCAGTTAAGTTTGCGGAAATAGATCGGAATAGCAATGGAATCGACTTTCATGAAGGGTACAGCTTCAAACACGTTCGAAACATACAACTCTAGTTTATAAATTTGCATATGTTTCTGGATATTATTGACTTTTGTTTATATGTTTGTGCATTAGGTGAAATTTTATGTCATTTTATGATAAAGAAGCAAAATATACCCGACATCGGAGTTCAAGATGAATCTTGAGATTGCTCACAAGAGAAAACGTGACATGACTAAATCGTGATAGCTGTTGTCACCTCTTGTTCTGCACGTGTGCTTTTACTGTGTTTTAGGTTTGTGGAGGTGGTGGGGGAGGGTGTGGTAGGGATACCCCTTTTGGCCCATGAGGGAGCCTCTTTATATCCATAATTAAAGTTTGACAATGTAATGGCCACTCTCGTTGGAATATTGGATTATTTTTTTAACAAAAGAGGTAAGGAAAATAAGAATTCCAGCAAACTGTGAATGGCTAAACCGTGGTACATTGTATCTGTCAGCTCTTGCTCCACGTGTGAATCTTTTCTGCAATGTGTACTAAGTCTACGGAGATGGATGGCCCTCACCGTCTATGACTAGTTCAAAACAAAGGGCTGTGAATGAAGAAATGAAGGATTGATTTATATCATGTTAATGCCATGTGTGAATACGGATGATGTTCGTTTTTCCGAAGGTTCGTTATTCCGAAACACACAAATCCCTATACCTAGAGGTTTTTTAATCCAGAAATTAAAAAGAGTTCATTAATCCGAAAATTTGTGGCCCTATTCCGAAGGTTCACTGATCCGAAAATGAAAAGATACTCTCCATACCGAGTGTTCGTTATTCCGAAAGTGCGTTAATCCGAAAAGAAAGTAAAGTTCGTTATTCCGAAGGCTCGTTAATCCGAAAATGTAATAAGGTTCGGTAATTCGACAATGAAATAGGGTTCGTTAATCCGATAACATATTGGGAATAATTGCTCATTATGATGAAGATGTGAAAGAGAGGAAAGGAGGCATATGGAAAAGAAAATACTTTTTTTCATCGATGACACAATTAAAAATTACGATCGCTTTCCATTTCGTCAATTAGTAAGTATATTGTACGTGTTTATACATGTCTGTATGTGTGGGCGTGTGTGTGCATTTCCTTTGCGTAATATTTTACCATATTTTTCTCGAACTAAAATATTTTTTCTGTCACAAAATGAATTTTATTTCATTTTCGGAATTACGCGCCTCAATATATAGCCGGATTAACAGACCTTATTAGGTGATCCCTGAAAGTTCATGGATCACCTTCAGTTTCTGTACGAATTCTTTATCTTTCTTTCTGTACAAATCTTGTACAGAGCATATCTTTCAAAGCGCAAGCCCTTAGCTCTTGAAACGTGCAGCACTTATGTATCATGAGCTCAAGATTATGACGTCATTTGTAAAAAGCACATTATTGCCTCTAGCTCCATTTCTGAACGTCATTTCCCCCCCCCCCACAAAAAAAAAATAAAGATCCATATTTCATATATTGATCTATATTTTTGTATTAAAAAAACAAATGCCCTGGCGCGTACGTAGGCAAGCGTACGCGTGCGTCAAAATTTCTGAATGGAATCTCTAATTTCATTGAGCATATTTCTACCGAATTTCTAGTCTTTTCAATTTAATTTAACGTCATACTTGCTTGTCAAATTTGAAATGTTGTGCGTGCGTCAATGGCGATACACAGTGCAAATGTGCGGAGAATGCATATTTTGAATCCGTTTACCTTGTTAGAATGGACGATGACCCAAATATGATAGCTGATGAATGGTAGATGACAGCTAATTGGACTTCAAGGCTGGCTAAATAATTTAAGGTTATCAAATTTCTGCATGAAATGAAAAATATGAAATTTTATGACGTCATCAGATTTCACATACATTCAAGGCATATCTTTCTCATCCTTCCCCAATTTTTGCCCAAAATTTCAGTAAGTTGTATCTTATTAGACTTTCTATCGAAATTGACCGCTACTATTTTCAATGTCATGATGGCATCATCGTGAAAAAAAAAATGATTGAAGTTACCCTTGTAAAATTTGGCTATTTCACCTGTTATTTCTATGGCAGTCCAGCTTTTCTCGAAATGCCAAATGCAATTGACCTGACTGTGTAAATCTATCAGTAGCTCACTTATCCTTTCAAGAATTCCTCCAAGATTTCGATATTTTGTAGTTTGCATTTGGGGTATTTGTTATAATTATTTCAATCTATGAGTAAATTTTTCAATCATGTCCTAAAATTGGTCAAAAGCCGAAAGTTATGCTTCAAATTGAGGAGATTTTGTGCAGTCCGTATCGTTTGCAGGTATAACCTGTTGCCAATCGTCCGTTAGATACCAAGTTGGAATGATCATTTTTGCATGGAATTATATTGTATTATTATCATGGAGAGTATGTTCACCAAATTTAAAGTCTCCCGACATGATTCGATGCCACACATCATTATGGCAAACGCAAATTGACATGGCCTTATTCATTGAGCAAGCAGCTCGCTTTAATACACCTGGATGGATTTCTCTCATATTACGATATGTTGTAGCTGGCATTTTGGGCTCTTGTTCTGTTGCCATTGCTTCTTAACTGAATGTTGCAATTATTTCTGAGAATGTGATTGAATTTGATACTCAGGCTTCAATTTGCGGAGGTTTTGTTCAATATTTATCGTGTATGAGCAGAGAGGCCAATTTCGAATATCTGTTTTCTGATAAACATACATGAAATTGCGTGGCCAATTGCCGCCTATCAAAAATCACGCGAATCACCTAATTTGTCAGAGATGACCAATTTCTAATTCTATTTTGATTTTAAGATTAACGAACCTTAATTCATATTCGGTTTAACCAACCTTCAGAATAATGAACTGGAATCATTCTCACACAGCGATTTATATAAGAAATATATTTAGCAAACAAAAGGGAAAAAACGTTTTTGTTTTATCTTATTGGAACATGATTTGCCCATTTCTATTTCAGTGATAGCATTATTTGAAAAACAAAAATAAGAAAAAAGAAGGGTTGTGAAAATTTTGTGAGGGTAGGATGTTACCAGATCTCACAATTATTATTAATGAGGGATATTTTCAGAGACTACACAACAATGACACAGCGTATGATGAAGACATGAAATCTATGGTCAACTACAGTGTAATATACAACATGTACATACAAACCATTTGGATGCTTCCTAATTTTTCCCAGCAGTGATACAGCACCCCAGCACCCCGGCTCCTATAGGGTTCTTTTGTGCATCCCTAGAAAACTGATAGATTTTTGAATAATTTTTTGGCAGTTTGGATCTCCAGCTCTTGAACCTCCTTAATCTTTCTGAATAGAAATGTAATTCACAAACCTCGTTGATTGTGCGCATGAATGCAGTAAGGACGGTCAGTAGTTCGACATGATGTAGAGTAAGGGAATGTTCGGCATTTGGTGTGATCCTGTGGGATAAAAGTTATTTTGAACTTGTTCTATGACGTCGGTTGAGACATGTTAAAGATAACATGATAATGTTTCAAAGTTTTCTGTCAATCTTTCTTAGTTCGATGATAGAAATGGTTTTTGCTGTCACGATAGAAATATTCATGACTGTCCAACCTTACAGACAATCTTGTATTAACGATATTTATGTAGATTGAATTTTAGGATAATGTTGCGAAATTGAAATAATGTAATTGAATCTGTAGACATCACAATACATAGCACTCTCTTCAATTTGAATAATAACATTCTTGTCTACTGAATTTCGGTATTGGTACTGCTTCCAATAGTTTTCTCAACTATCAAAGACTGCCTCTAGAAGAGGTAATGGTGGTTTCAAGTTCGGTACTAGTGCTGTCTCCAAAACAACTGCCTTAAATTGACCTCTAACAGATAAACGCAGCGATACCGATCACAATTAAAGATCCCCAGCACTAGGTGTTGACATTAAATTACCGCTAAGTCCGCAGGAATTGCGCGGGGAAAACAGTGATTAAAAGATGTAGTTATAACTGCTTAGTTTAGACACATATTAAGGAAGACGCATTAAAATGGCACAAGTTTCATCGCTTCTCCAAAACACAACGATCTTTATTTTGCTCCCAGGCTCAGATTATGAAGTCATGTCAAGAGTGTTCGTGTACGTGTCGTGAGCGGGTGCACGTCACGAGACCGACACCCACGAGTCATACAGCCCACGAGTTATACAGCTCATTAGTTATACTTCCCACGAGTTTGACACTAAGTAAATAAAGTCCATGAGTTCAACATCAAGTAAAATAAGCCCACGAGTTATACAGCCCACGAGTTTGACATCAAGTAAAATAAGCCCACGAGTTATACAGTCCATGAGTTCGACACTACGCACAAAAGCCTCACGAGATCGAAACTCCGCAAGCAAAGCCCGCGAGACCGACACTACGCTTAAGGACGTTCCTCAGTTAAAGTGAAGTCCATGTCATTTTCTTCAAACTTTCAATACCATAACTTTGACCCATCCCAAGCCCAAATATGTAAATAAAACCATAAGTTCATGTGTTTGTTTTTCTTCTACGGGACTTTGAAGAATATGACTAATCTGCCGTCCAGTACCAAAATGATGGCGTTACAGGATCAAGACCATGATTGGCAACAAAATCTGCAATGACAAACTTAAATCCCCATAATTCTTTCAAAATCCACGTTATTTTCTCCAACTTTGCAAGAATTGCAGAGAAAGGTACTCAAAACGAGGAAAAGGTTTTAAAGTTAGGGTTTACACTCTCATTCTTCAGCAAGCAGCGCCCTCACGTTGCAGAAAACACCGAAATCTCTCAAATCCTTCTCAGGGACGTTTTCTGTTAGGGGTGAGCTGAAGGATAAGGTTGATAAAACTTATGCTGTACATTCAAAACCCATGTAATTTTTACAAAACTTGACCAAATTGTAGAAGAAAGGTTACTAATTCCAGAAAAACAATAAAAAGTGGGGGTTCATGTGCTCGTTTTTGTGCTAGTAGCGCCCCCATGCAACATATATCATCGTAAGTCCCCAAAATCTGGTCAGGAACCTGTGCAGGGATGCCTCGACAGGGTGCGTTCATAAATCTCACGCTGTACATTCAAAACCCATGTCATTTTCCGAAACTTGACCAAATTGTAGAAGAAGGCTTACTTATTCCAGAAAGTCAATAAAAAGTGGGGTTCATGTGCTAGTTTTTTATGTTGGCAGCACCCCCATATGATAGAAATCATCCTATGACTCCAAAATCTGGTTATAAACCTATCGTGGGTGCCCTAATTAGGTGGGGTTCATGAATGTCATGTTGTACATTCAAAATCCATGTCATTTTTACGAAACTTCATCAAATTGTAGAAGGAGGGTTACTTAATGCAGAACAACTGTAAAAATGGGGGGTTCATGTGGTCGCTTTTGTGCTAGCAGAGCCTCCTTGCGACAGAAATCATTGTAAGACCCCCAAATCTGGTCAGGAACCAATGCAGGGATATACCCTGATAGGATGCATGAATCTCATGCGGTTCACTTAAAACCCCATTTGTTTTAAAAAAAAAAAAAGTGTCAGAATTGCAGTGATATGGTGGAAAAAATATTCAGAAAGGTCCGTGTGCGTTTTTGTTATTATTTCCCTTACAGAGCAACAATGACATTATGTGGACGCAAGCGTGGAAAACTCCACATTGACATGCTTGTTTATTTGTTTGTTTTACCCACTTGCTGTAACCATGTGCAGAAAGTGATACCGGAGGAAGAAGAACAAATAATAAGGAAATGGGAGTTTTGGCATTAGTCTGACGGTCCTCCAAAGGAAAAACAATTGATATAATGACGTTGATTGTAGATTGCATTTGTTGGTTGTCGCAGTGGTTGGTAAAGTGCGTGTTGTAAACTATGGAGATGTACCTTGAGTACCCCCCCCCCCCCCGGAAAAAAAAATCTTTGATTCTCCTTTTGTTACACCAGATTTGGTAATAAAGAAAATAATATCTGAATGGTGAAAGTGATAAATACATATTAGGTAATGCTTTTGTGACCTTGCTTGTATTTTGTAACCAAAAATTAAAAAACAATATTATTATTTTGTATTAGTAATGACAAGTTTAGATCTAATTTAGATTCTAACAGAGATACTCAGATTATTTTAGGTGTTAGGCCTAAAGATGAAATGTGTGTCAAGATGTTTGTTTTGTTGTTGTTGTTGTTGTTGTTGTTGTTGTTGTTTTTAACACCTAGTCTAGTAGACTAGTAGTCCCCCACTAGAGCCTATAGCCCCTAGGTACCTTAGCACTCGACGTGACCATATTGATGAACAGATAATGAACTGCATGTCACAAAACAGATGTATGGATTGAAAATGGAAACAGGTCAGTTCCACTTCCAAGCTTCCCGATTCCGTCGATCAGTGTTGTGCCACCATGACCGTGTATAATGCGGTCTGGGCTTATATCCCCTGTGTGTCTGAATCGAGACTAATTGCGATACATCAACGAACACGGTCGGAGGGGCCGTGTAGAGCCCACTAATGTCAAAATCGACCACTAATGTCAAAACAACCACTAATGTCATAACACGTCGACGACAAATGTCATAACAACCACTAATGTCATAACACGTCGACGACAAATGTCATAACAACCACTAATATTATAACACGTCGACAACAAATGTCATAACACGTCGACGACAAATGTCAAAATCGGATTAACCACTAATGTCAAAACACGTCGACGACAAATGTCAAAATTTCCATTTTTACTGCAAATGTCATAACACGTCGACGACATATGTCAAAATCGGATTAACCACTAATGTCATAACACGTCGACGACAAATGTCAAATTCTCCAGATTTTACTGCAAATGTCATAACGCGTCACAGGGGCATATCCAGGAATTCCGTCAAGGGGAGGCGCCTTTACAAAATCAAAGGCTGGCGACACCCCCCCCCCCCATTTTCTTATTTACATTTCTGTTGCGTTAACAAAATATAGACAGGGGGCACCAGAGGGGGATGCGCCCCTCTCGATCCCCGATTGACTCAACCGCAAATGTCAAAATTGGGTTAATCACAAATGTCATAACACGTCGACCACAAATGTCAAAACGCCTCACAGGGGCGGATCCAGGAATTCCGTAAAGGGGAAGTGCCTTTACAAACTCAAAGGCCAGCAAAACCCCTCCTTTTTCTTTTTCTTTTTCTTTTTTATTTCTTTTGTTTAACAAAAACAGAGACGAGGAGGGGCCGCCGCGCCCCCTCTAGATCCGCCACTGCGGCTTTTCTTCAAAGCAATGAGTTTTGACATTTGTGGTTGACGTAATCGCGGATCGAGTCGGGCGCATCCCCCTCTGGTGCCCCCTCTCTTTTTTTTTTTCCCTTAAAAACAACATAAATAATAACAAGATGGGGGGATGCGCCAGGCTTTAATTATGTAAAGGTGCCCCCCTCCCCCTTTACGCAATTCCTGGATCCGCCCCTGTATTACAAGCAATGAGTTTTAACGTTTGTGGTTGACGCAATCGCGGATCGAGAAGGGGGCGCATCCTCTCTGGTGCCCCCCCCCCCTTCTCTCTCTCTCTCTCTCTCTCTTTCAGTTAAAACAATAAAACTAAAAAGGGGAAAATGGGAAGGGGGTACGGCAGCTTTAATTTTGTAAAGGCGCCTCCCCTTTACGGAATTCCTGGATCCGCCCCAGTAATGCAAGCAATGAGTTTTGACATTTGTGGTTAACGCAATCATAGATGGAGAGAGCACGCATCCCCTTATGGTGCCCCCTTCTATTTTTTAACAACATAAATAAAAAGAAAAAAATGGGGAGGTGGTGTGGAACCCTTTGACTTTGTAAAGGCGCCTCCCTTTACGGAATTCCTGGATCCGTCTCTGTAATGCAAATGATGGGTTTTGACATTGACTTGTGGTTGACGCAGTGGCGGATCTAGAGGGGGCGCTGCGGGCCCTCCTCGTCTCTGTTTTTGTTAAAACAAAAGAAAGAACAAAGAACAAGAAAGGGGAGGGTTTTTGCTGGCCTTTGAGTTTGTAAAGGCACCTCCCCTTTACGGAATTCCTGGATCCGCCCCTGTGACGCGTTATGACATTTTGTGGTCGACGTGTTATGACATTTGTGATTAACCCAATTTTGACATTTGCGGTTGACGCAATCGCGGATCGAGAGGGGGCGCATCCCCCTCTGGTGCCCTCTCTCTATATTTTGTTAACGCAACAGAAATGTAAATAAGAAAATGGGGGGGGGGGCGGGAGGGTCTCGCCAGCCTTTGATTTTGTAAAGGCGCCTCCCCTTGACGGAATTCCTGGATATGCCCCTGTGACGCGTTATGACATTTGCAGTAAAATTTGGAAATTTTGACATTTGTCGTCGACGTGTTATGACATTTGCAGTAAAAATGGAAATTTTGACATTTGTCGTCGACGTGTTATGACATTAGTGGTTAATCCGATTTTGACATTTGTCGTCGACGTGTTATGACATTAGTGGTCATTATGACATTTGTCGTCGACGTGTTATGACATTAGTGGTTGTTATGACATTTGTCGTCGACGTGTTATGACATTAGTGGTTATGACATTATTTGTCGTCGACGTGTTATGACATTAGTGGTTGTTTTGACATTAGTGGTCGATTTTGACATTAGTGGGCTCTACAGGCCGTCACGCGGCTCGGTCCAGCGATCACTGCTGTCACGCACACTGCGTTAGTCTATTTTCAGACACTATTGAGAGGCAAACAGCGCGCGAGGCCTTGTCCAAAGGCTAGTGTATATGCGGCTCGGACCGCTGAACTTTGCGTAGTACGTACAGATTGTAACGCGTACAGTCGGCACGCGAGCCGAGCGAGGCCGCCCAGCGCGGCCGCGGTGGGGAAATGTCGGGTATCCGTACGTACCACACTCTAGCTCGATCTACTAGCAGCTGCTCAGCTAGCTCAGCTCATCATTCGTGCGTGCGCTTCTACCGTCTTTGTTACGTCACTGCCAACCTGCGCAGCTAGGATGCGCACAAACATAACTGAGGCCGTCCTTAAAAGGCTCAAGAGACCGACACTACGCAAACAAATGTCACGAGACCGATACTACGAAAAAGAGACTCACGAGACCGATACTACGCAAAAGAGGCCCACGAGACCGACACTAGGCAAAGATCTCAGACCCACGAGACCGACAGGATGAACAACGCCACCCATAGGCCAAGTAATTGTATTGGGTGTTCAGATAATGGCATAAGGAAGATATGAGAGATGGAAAAAGAGAGTGGCTATGGTGTTACCCCGTCAGTTGCCCTCCCTTACCCCCTGAAATGTTAAAGATCTGTAATAATGATTGTGTGTGTGTGTGTGTGTGTGTGTTTGTGAAGACATAAACAAAACTCAAGTCAGTAAAAGTGTACATCAGATCTTTTCACATTAATTTTAAAACTGTCAAAACATCCTCGCTTCCCTTTCCAAAAAACACGTATACACTTACTTAGAGAAAATGATTAAAATGATATGGACATTTAGATCAGCCAACAAGAAAAGTGCCCCGCTGTGAAATGAAGTTTACAAGGGAATATTTCACAAAATGGTCAATTTTGCAGTACACACCTGCCTTACATGATTTAGATGTGGCGTAGTCATCTGCGAAGTGTTGATTTAGTGTTATTCTTTCGAATTTAACATATTGTTTATTTACTTCTAATCACTTGAGTTTTATGACAACGTAAAATTATAGTAAGGTTCTACAATCATTGTACATTCTATCAATCCTACATAGTTTTACGCATCTTATTTTCTGTTACCAAAAAAGTGAAGTCTTTATGTTCTTGTCGAAAAATGAAATAAGAATAGAATTGAATTGAAGTGTTAAAGAGGAAATCCAGCCCACATATAAGTTAGTCTCATAAGAAAGTGTAAAATATTATGAGTTCAACTGTATAATTTTGATCAAAATCGGATGAAAAATAAGGAAGTTATAACATCTTGAATTTTCGCAAGTTTTTTCGGGAAACAATGCTTGAACGGTCAATATGAATATGCAAATGGCAAAGTGAGCATGTCATTCCCTCACAACTTGCCATATAGTTACTTAAGGTACATGAAATTTTGAAATTTTCAGTGTTTCGTTCAAACGCAATTGTGCCGGAGGCTCAAATCCTCGTATATCTATCGGATCACTATTCTGAAGTTATTCAACCAGGAATAATATCATGTCTCAAACTTCAATGACAGAAACATTTAATTTTCATCATTTGTTTGTACGAGATCAATGGAAAATATTGTGAGGTTATGATATGGCCAGCTCAATCATTTTCATATCCTGTACAAAAATTGTTGTGCAGAAATTAGCAAAACATCAAAATGTCATCACTTCTTTATTTTTCATTCGATTTCAGTCACATTTATACCGTTGAACTTGTAAGATTTTATTCTTTTTTATCAGACTAACTTAAATTTGGGCTGGACTTCCCCTTTAAAGATTCGGGGGAAAAAAAAGAAGATAATCCGTGAAAACAGCTGTTCTATTTCATGAAAAATGTATCGTTTTGAGGAGAATAATTTTACAAACACAAGCCACAAATCGAGGCGAGTGGGTGCGATATAAAACGTTTTTATCCATTGAATGTTATACATTTTAGTTACAGAGAAAATTACAAATTGAATTCTAAAACGTCTTAGCAGACGGGTAGGATATCTAACGAGGCCTACTTAAGCGAGAAAAAAGGGGAAAAAACTTACATCTTTTCCATCTTCTAGCAAGAAATTGGAAAAGCCTATCAAACATAGCACGATGACATTATCAAAGATCTAAAATTAAACCATACACCGCCCTTGTCCTCTTTCATTTATTCATTTTGGGGGGTCCCACAAAGAGTACAAGTTTATCTTAAAAAGATAATTGTTAACAATGTCTCTCCATCTAGCGTGACAAAACTAGGCAGAATACCCCCTAAAAGCCACACGTGTATAGAAAAAATACGTACATGTATTTAATGTCATTGATTAGTAAATGGTGCTGTTCAATTAGTAAAGGCACTGTCGCACCTTTCCGGTAAGCTTTTCCGGCTTGTTGCGAGTAGGGATTTTCCAGCACACAGGAAATTTTCTGCGGGCGGACAAGGATGTTGGCGAGTTCCGTACTTGCGTCTTACTTGCTAGACGCGTGCTACTTACCTGCTACTTGCGTGCATTCCTTGTGACCTGCGTGACGGCTTCGAAACCGATCCGTTTTCAGTTACGAGCGACCTACGGGGGCTGCGAAGTACCCTCGTATGAGTTGCCTGCGAGGTACTGCCGCTAAGGGCCTCCTACCGGTGTTCTACGTGTACATCTGCTGGCAAACCCCCGCGACTCACCCGGAACGAGTTTTGAGCATGCTCAAGGCCTTCTCACACCGTGTCTGGGAAAGCATTGCGGGTTGATTTGCGGGGGATTTTTTTTTTTTTTTTGCTTCCCGGACCTCCAAGCAGTTGGAACGCACCTGACAGTACAAAGCGCGTATCTCGTCCGTGGTTGCATGGAGATGCGCACGCAAGTCCGATTTACCCGCAGCCAAGTTTTAAGCATGACAAAAAACTTTTCTTGGTGAGTCGCGGAGATTGCCAGCAGAGGTCCTGCACAGAACACTAGCAGGAGGCCCGTAGCTGCCGCAAGTCACAGGCAGTTGACCTGCTTGAAGTACGTAAGTTGCCCTCTATGCTTTTGCGCCGGAAACGCCGGTAGAACGTAAGTAGCACGGGTCCAGCAGGTAATACGCATTTGAAACTCGCCCAAATCCTTGTCCTCCTGCAAAAATTGTTCTGCGTGCTTGAAAATCCCCACACGCACGAAGCCCGCGTATCTTGCCCTTAAATGTGTGACAGGGCCAAAACTTGGCAGCGGGTAGAGAGGACTTGCGTGCGCAACTCCGGGTAACTACGGGTGAGATACGTGCTAGGTACCGTCATGTGCGGGTCATCTGCGGGGACCTCCTGGTAGCAAAAATTGTTCTTCGCAGGTCGCACGCAAGGCTTTCCCGGAAAGGTGTGACAGGGCCTTTACAATCTTTTGCTCGATGGCGTAATGAAATTGCACCCACCAGTATGTTAATTTTCCCCTTCATGAAACACCCTATGCAGGTACATACTGTAATGTATATTTAGGATATTTTGGGGATAACTTCCTGTTCATTAACAACTCAATTTAATTCCCTTGCTTTTGTATACTCACCTCAGAATATAACACCAAGATTATTTACTATTGATTTCCTGTCGCTAAGTACCCTTGTTTGATGTTTACATCAAGGAGTCATTAATCACCCTCGTAACAACCCTTCTTTGTCCCTGGTTTATATACCCAAAGATTATATACACACACCTTGTGAACTACCAGACTCTTTGTCTGCCCCTTATCTTATAATACTTCCTCCTCCACAAAAGAATCCCCCTCCTTTAATTGGTCAAACATCACCCCTTAGGACAACCCCTTTGGTCACTCTTTTTAGTTATCCCTTTTTGATTGGTTGTCTTACCAAAATTCTCACCCATCACCCATTGAACATTTTCCAAGTTTAGTGTTCCTTCCAAGGCCCCAAGAGAGATCATGATTTCGACATCAGAGAGTCAACCTCTACTTGATATTGCTCTCTCTCCTGCATCTTGATACTTCTATATTTTACTCTGATGTACATACTCGTCATTTAACTTGTCATCGAACTTCATCGTGATATTTCTCTGAACGATTGTGAATAAACACTTTGCATCGATGAAATGTACCAAAACTGTACCTGAGCTCCTTCATTTCTGCTTCGTAATAACATTCCAAATGTAACACCACCCGTTACATTACATGGTGGAGAACCTTATATCGATCCTATATCGGAATACCTCATCATTACAACTCGACAAGGCTTTTGGAAGGAGACTTTCACCAGACCATGCAGGCCGAGCATTAATAGGACCGTGGGAGCATGCGACCTGAAAATTGTTGAAATGTGACTATAACAGATTTTTCGTCGACTTCGAAACTGCAGTGCTAACGAATCAGGCGATGGACTTCAACAATTATTTAGACAACGAACTTTGTGGTGACATGGCCTTTGCAAATGACGACTGATTGATGACCGACGACTTAAACCTCCACCTATTAACGATGATGATGACCGTGACCTGGATGGCGACATCGTGCCTGACTTGGATGACGACGCAACGAGGACTACGACGACCACGACCTGAGGGACGTACGAAGAGGACCCATGACTGGTGTTGACGCGGATGCAGCTCCATGGAAAATTCTTCAAAAATGGACGCTTTGCTGAATAATGACTGACACATTTCGACAACGATAGGACTACCAGACGGATTCAGGACTAGACACTTACAGTGTAAACACTAATAACATTTTCAAGGATAATTGACTCTTAACTTGGAGGACTGATCTTTGATTGCTTATTGTGATTATTTTCTTGTTTTTGGAATACTATATTATGCAATCATTTCGGGAATTGGAGACTTGGTTGAACCCTTTCACATTGGGTAAGTGGAACTTTGATTGTTATTACTGTCCCAGTGTGAGAGATATTTGAGAGTATGTTGATTTTGATTAGTGCTTACTGAGTTTGCATTATTTTATTTTGACTGGTTATTTGTATTTAATCCTCATGTGTTTCCTTATGAATTTTTCATACTCGCATTTGTTTGACTGTTATTACTGATCTTTGACTTTGATATTTGATTAGATAGGCTTTGTGCTACTCAATATTACACCATGACCAATCACAGTACCAATACCACCATGACCACCAGTAGGACCCTCCGACAGACCGACTTTTTACCGACTAAATTTTCTGGCAGCCGACTAGATTACAATGACTGTACTGCCCATATTTTGACCTTTGAAGACTATTTAGACGCCCATGACATTGACTCGGACAATGCTGGCAACTTGACGACTATACTTAAGACTTTCAAGCGGACTTTAGAGGGACAGGCCAGACTCTGGATAGACAAATTGACTTTCACTACTTATGACGACCTAAAGACGGCTTTCACTAGGCGATTTAGCCCCGCCAAATCGACTTTTGCTAGGGTTACTGACTTTAACACCATGACTATGACTAATGGAGAGAGTGTCGAAACTTTTCTCCAACGACTCAGACAGACTGCCTCCTACATAGACTATGGGGAGAAGCAAATAAAGGACCGTTTACTTGCTGCACTGACCCCCGACTGTCGCGCCGCCATTCTTATGGCATCGCCGACATCAACGACCACCCCTGACGAGATAGCCGCGAAAGCGCAGCTTTTCATAGATCTTAGGACTGACACTACCCCGACAAAAGAGGTGATATTCGCAACCCAAGACGATGTCGACCTCCTAAGTGAGGAAATTTCCTCCCTTAGATTTAAAACCGAACAGAAAGACTCCCGAGGACGAAGACGAAATCGACATTCCCAACACAATGACTCTGACCGCAGTACCAGCCGCAGCGCTAGTAGGACTCGACATAGGGATGACCACAACAGACATGAACGTAGTTTAAGTAGGGACCGACATCATTCTGACTACAGACGTAGTGTAGGTAGAGACAGACGACATGATAGTAGAGACAGACATCCTGGACGGCGCTCTCCTTCTCGTGATCGTTATCGGTCACAAAGCCGAGGACGCGACCAACGGTCTCGACCTCGATTCACTGGCAAGTGTGACTATTGTCACATTCCTGGCCATTTTTGGAGGGATTGTCGGCATAGGTTGAGAGACATTGAACGCGACAGACGACCCCAATATTACGGACCACCCCCACCCCACAGACAACAATACAATGACTATAACCGACATCATCATCGACAACAACAACAACAACAACAACAACATCTACAATACACAGGACAGTACTTCGACACACATCCCCAGGGTTTTCATTAAGGGAGGAAAATAGAAGCGCTCTCTATTCCACCTCCCAAAATGAACACCCCAGGCCTAGGGACGGACAAAAGCTCAAATCGACATACTTAGGGACAGAGGACGTAGACCTGCAACTGACTAGTAATAACTTTGTTAAGGGACGAATTGACAGTGGTAAGCACATTTTCATTCTTTTTGACAGTGGTGCTACCAAGACATTGATTTCTGACCGCTATGTTAAATCAACTCAACACCTTTCCAACCTAAAGAGGCAGAGCGTGACTCCTACTCGATTTAAATTAGGGAACGGGCAGTTCCTTGAAGCGCAAACCGCGATTAAATTCAGAGTCACAATTCAAGGTTACAAATTCGAAATTTCTGCTTTAGTCGTTGAAAACCTTGTTGGTGTTGATTTGATATAAGGCAATAACACACTTTCGGACGTAGACGGGACTTTGACTTTCAGGGACCATAGGTTCAAAATCAAACGGCGCAGGATACCATTTTCCCCTACATCAAAGGTGAAAATCGAACCATTTGGGTCCAGACTCATGACACTACAGGGACATACACCTGCTCACTTACGTAACTCTGACGTCATACTGACTTCCAATGACTACCTCAGTAGGCACTGCCCATCAACAATGGTGGTGAAACTAACAAAAGGTGCGACTCAAATCATTGTGACTAATACTACTGACAGACCTCTACATTTCTCTAAGGGTAGGGCGATTGCCTTTCTCGACACTACTAACCCCGTACGTGTGACTGAGCCCCTCCCAGTAGATAACATAACTATGACCTTGACTGACAACACACATGCACTTTACTCCACTCAGCTTGACACCACAGGCAGTAACCTTGACAACCAGACTAGACAAGCAAACCTTGACAAATACCCCCACCTTGATCCCAATGACCCCATTGCTAACATGACTGAAGACCAAATCATTAGAGCCCATATTGACTTAAAGGATAGTGTGCTTTCTCCCTCTGAAAAGAATGAGTTGATACAGATCCTTAAAGACAACAGACCCGCATTCTCCCTCTATGGTGAGCTATCTAGTTGCCCAAACTTTGAAGTAGACATACACTTGACCAATGACGAACCATTTTTCATTCGACCATACTTTGCTACTGAACCTGACAAACGACAAATCGAAAAGGAACTGACCAAACTCGTGAAACTTGGTATACTTGACGTTGGACATCAGGCATACACCTCGCCTGTGTTACTCATTGCCAAGAAAGACAAGACTGAAAAACGAGTAGTGACCGACTTTCGTTACCTGAACTCTAGAATTAGACGTATCAACCATCCCTTTCCCCTACTGACTGAAACCCTTAAACGCATCGGACATGCTAAGAAGACTAAAGTAATGAGTGTCATCGACCTCAAATCTGCCTTTCACTGCATTCCCCTCTCTAAACAAGCACAACAGTATACCGGCATTGCCTCCTATCATGGAGGAAAGCACTATTACTATAAACGACTTGCCCAAGGACTTAACATTTCACCCGGACTATTCCAAGCAAAAATCGACAACATTCTAGGCACCATTCCCAACTCCCGCAATTTCTGCATTGCTCACCATGATGACATAATCCTATTTAGCCCTGACAAGACATCCCACAAACTCCACCTGACCAAGGTATTACAGGCCCTCTCTGACAATGGACTTAAAATCTCTCCTAAGAAATGTAAACTCTTCACCAATGACGTAGACTACATGGGACATAGGATAACTATTAACTCGGACGGTGAGGCTTGTTTTCGACCACTGAACAATAGATGCGCCTCTATACACAACATGACTCGACCCAAGACACCCAGACAAGTTAGACGGTTAATTGGTGCTGTCAATTATGTTGCAGGATTCTTCCCCAAAATACAGTCTATTTTGAAGCCACTACACCAGCTTACCCGAAAGAGTAAGAAATTCAAATGGACTGACGAACATGAACGCGCCTTTAACAGAATCAAAGACCTCATGACCAAACCCCCTATACTACACATGCCTACGAATACCGGACGATTCACACTTTACAGTGACACATCACGGACTGCGACTGGATCTTACTTGACTCAAATCATCAACGGACATGAAAGAGTTATAGGCTATTACTCTAAAGTTCTCCCTGACGCTTGCCAGAGGTATAGTGTAACAGAACTAGAATTGTTTGGCCTTTTGATAAACATAACTGCTTTCAAACACTTGTTGCGTGGTTGTGAATTCAATGCATTTGTTGATCACAGCTCAATTGTTCAGATATTAAAGTCCAAAGATGAACCATCCACCACCCGCCTTCAGAAACTAATCTTGAAATTATCAGAGTACTCCTTTAAGATTGCATACAAGAAGGGTACCGAACTTGTCCTAGCAGATTTTCTGTCTCGCATACCAAGCGACAAACATGCCGAAATAGATCATGTAGTGCCCATTTCATTTAGTTTAGTTGATAATCATGACCTAGATCATCTTAATCCCATACAACCTGCAGAGCGTCCAGTGACACGCGCCTTTGCTAAAAAGATGGGTATTTCTGTTCCCAGTCTTTATCCTGACAGACCCAAAACTAACAACCACAACAATATTGATACTGACACTGCCCCACCCCCTGAACCAATCATCACACCTGCACCCAATAAGAATACCCCACATTCGCATGAACCGGCCAATCAGAGATCAGCATTAGACACACCCCCTGACCTGCCCCCAACTACGACACACTTTGCCCCACATGACCATAACAGACCCAACACACAGAAACCAACACCTAAAGCTCCGAAGGAAACAGAACCTAGACTGGTGGACAAACAAAATGAGTCACCGTGTACACAAACATACAGGGATGTGCCCCCAGACTTGTTTACAGCCCCTAAGCCACTGATCTCAAATGTTGAGCAGATTGTTGCTCCACATATACCCAAACAACATGACATAGACAAAGTACTAGACTTGATAAAGAGAAAAATCATCCGTGACTACAACCTGCCCATTGACATACGAAGACTTAAGACAGAACAAGAGACATCTCCATTTTTCAAGCCGATTTATGACTTTCTAGCCCATGACATATTACCTAGTGACAAAAAGGCAGCGAAAACAATTCAGCTGAAAGCTGAGCAATACATCCTATGTGATGGTGTATTATTCCGCCTTTTCTTTGACAAGACTGACGACTTTAAACTACAACTTGCTGTACCAGAATCACTGACTGATGTTATCATTTCACAATACCATGACAACCTACTTAGCAACCACCAAGGAACAATGCGCACTTACTTGACAATACGACGTAATTACTATATGCCACAGATGTTTGACAGGGTACAAAACTATGTCAAAGCTTGACTGAGATGCCAACAGTTCCGTGGCAAACCAGACAAGTTACGCCCATTTCACACTCGTGTACCTGACTCCTATCGACCCTTTGACAGAATAAGCCTTGACTTTAAGACCATGCCTACCTCGGCAACTGGTTTTAGACATTTGATGGTCATTTGTGACGAGATAACCCGCTTTGTTATTTGTGCCCCACTTCGCACTCTCGATGCCGAAACAATTTGTGAGGCATTGATACAAAAGGTTATCTGCATTTTCGGACCCCCTTCCTGCCTTGTGACTGACGCAGCAGCCGCTCTCACAGGCAAACTGCTGACTACAATGTGTACCGCCCTGAACATTGATAGGAAAGTGATTAGTGTTTCAAACCACGGCAGCTTACAAGTTGAACGCCACATTCGAACACTCTCTGACTTCCTCAAGGTGAACTTAAACCAATTTGGAACAGATTGGGTTCGGTTTATTCCCACTACTTGCTATGCATACAACTCATTCTCTTCCCCTCATCTAGGTGACCACTGCCCTTACCAACTTGTATTTGGACGAGACCCCCCAACCATGACTAACTTGACCTTCAACCCAATGTCTGGTCTGACCCAGACTTATGACGAATATGTTTCCCATCTCAAACGGAAATTTGACCAGATCTCTCACACGATGCTTTCGCTTCAAAGGAGAACTCAAGACAAGCAGAATGTCGCCATTACAAATAAACTACGGCAAACTCCTATCTATTCAGTAGGACAGCTAGTCTATTTGTACAAGCCAACTTCTTCCTCCCTCACTGCAAACTCGAGAAAGATTGCAGCTGCTTGGGTCGGACCTTTAGTTGTGCATGAAGTGCTCGATAGAACCCACTTCATTCTCTCCACTCTCAAAGGTGAAATTCTGCGAGATATCTTTAACTACAACAGGTTGAAACCCTGTTTCATGAAAGCATCGGATGAGAGGAAACCCATCACCCACCTCCAGCGACTGAAAGAGGCACTTGGAAAGACAGTGACCCCTGGAGACGGTGAAACCTCTGACAAACCATCAGTAAATTTTATTGATGAGCATGACCACACCCCTCCTGAATGCACTGCTGATCACATCATGTGCTTTCAGACGACAGACCCAATCCAAACATCTGACTATGTGACATCCATCACCCCTAACAACGGAATAGCCGCCCCAACCCCCCTACGACAAACTGACCTTGAACGACAATTTGACCTTCTAACAACTGCGCCTTCTGACAATGACATGACCCTACACCGAGGACGATTTAAGAACGGGCAATTACAAGTACTGACTTCATTCATTAGGACTCCGACTGATGGTAATAACCCCAAAGAGGTTAGATTTTGGTGGAACATAGGACTGTATACAGACACAAGTAACTTGATAAGACAAATTCTGATTGATAGCATCATTCCTGTCACAGGAACACCAAAGAAATATATGAAACGATTATACACATAATTTTCTTGATAAGCTTTATAAGTCTAAAGCTGTATATGATATATTTCTTTGTCATTTTATGATTTGTTGTATTTGTTGCTGCAGTAATATACGTAACTTTCACATTATTAATCTCATTGCCAAAATAATGAGAATATAAGCTTTGGAATCCTTTTTCAAGGCTGTGTAATTACATGTTATATTATCGTATCAAATTAATTGTTTTGACACTGATTGGAGAAATTTGAGTTTAAACTCATTTTAATAAACAGACTTGAAAGTGTCTGTTCTTTCGCTTACTTCTATCGTTATCAATTTGGAGAAATTTACTTTCTTATCGAGTGAGGTTTGAGAGTCATATTCTTCTGTGTACATCCTTCACTGAAGTGATAATTCCTAATAGGCCGCACAGATAGCTCTCATACCTCGAGCGCACTCGTTACCTCTCCGCTGATACTCAATTAGTGCTTGGAAATTAGCGTCTGCGAGAATGACTCAAATTCTTGATTACGATTTGATATATTAATTTTCGCTGATATTTCCTGATTTGCTCTTTTAATCATGAATTCCTATTCATGCATATTTTGTGCTGGTTTAATTTTCCTTGTTTGATAATTGAGCATATTGAAGTTATAAATTATAGTCATTGCTCAGTTGTTATTGTTATGGTTGAAGAAATTGACCATTTTAGGATAATTATGTTGAAGAATATTGCATTAGTTTTGGTTACCTTATTCACTGTATCTCATTGTAAATAGATCATCATTATGTTATTTAAATGTGTGAGAGTGAATGTGTGAAAGTGATAGTGGGACAGTAATGATTTGAGTTCCACTACCTACCATTCATTTGTTTTTATTTATAATATCTATCATTTTGTTTTCCAACATTCAGATTCTGGAAATTCCAGAAACCTCTCTATGTTCTGATTTGTTTGTAATATTTTGACCCCCCCCCCCAGCCTTGTTTCCTAACAAAAGGGGATGTAATGTATATTTAGGATATTTTGGGGATAACTTCCTGTTCATTAACAACTCAATTTAATTCCCTTGCTTTTGTATACTCACCTCAGAATATAACACCAAGATTATTTACTATTAATTTCCTGTCGTTAAGTACCCTTGTTTGATGTTTACATCAAGGAGTCATTAATCACCCTCGTAACAACCCTTCTTTGTCCCTGGTTTAAATACCCAAAGATTATATACACACACCTTGTGAACTACCAGACTCTTTGTCTGCCCCTTATCTTATAATACTTCCTCCTCCACAAAAGAATCCCCCTCCTTTAATTGGTCAAACATCACCCCTTAGGACAACCCCTTTGGTCACTCTTTTTAGTTATCCCTTTTTGATTGGTTGTCTTACCAAAATTCTCACCCATCACCCATTGAACATTTTCCAAGTTTAGTGTTCCTTCCAAGGCCCCAAGAGAGATCATGATTTCGACATCAGAGAGTAAACCTCTACTTGATATTGCTCTCTCTCCTGCATCTTGATACTTCTATATTTTACTCTGATGTACATACTCGTCATTTAACTTGTCATCGAACTTCATCGTGATATTTCTCTGAACGATTGTGAATAAACACTTTGCATCGATGAAATGTACCAAAACTGTACCTGAGCTCCTTCATTTCTGCTTCATGATAACATTCCAAATGTAACACCACCCGTTACATTACAATACTTGTAATTGGCATGTAGATGGCGCTGTTCATTATGTCGGCCTAGTGAGCCTTCTTAGCCTAGTGCCGGTCTCGTGGGCTTTCTTTGCCTAGTGTCAGTCTCGAGAGCCTCTTTTGCGTACTGTCGGTCTCGTGAGCCTTTATTGCATAATGTCGGTCTCGTGGGCTTTCTTTTTGATAATCCGCTATGTCCAATGTCAGTGGCACACGGCTTTCTATGATGATCACAAGTACGTATCAAAGCAGTGGCGGATCCCTCTTTATTTTTTGTTTAAACACACACAAAAAAAATAGGGTGCGCGTGCCCCCCCCCCCTTAATGTTATGAAGGCGTTTCCCCTTTACGGAACTCCTGGATCCGCCCCTGCAAAGTTAGCACAATGGAAATCAGTAGCGGATAATGAACCCAGGGTATGTCTTTTAGAAAACCAACGGGAGAAAAGTATCCTTGGGAGTTACAGGTCCCTATACAGACTGTGTGTTTCTCTGGGATCAATCGTCGATGGCATGGGTATCGTTCTACACAACTTCGACAACTTCGGATGGAAATGCTGAGTTGGCATCAGAGGTTATACAGAACACAGTACAGGATCTGGACACACAGTCCCCGGACTCGCCAAAGTTTGTGCTAGGGGACATGAATCACTGTAATCTGGATTGTGTTTTAGTTAATTTTGAAAAATGTATTGATCAGCCTACAAGAGGAAACAAAATTCTTGACCAATGTTACTGTTCTGTACCAAACTCATATAAATCTGTGATCAGAAATGGATTGGGTAACTCAGACCACAATGTTATTCATTTACTTCCAAAATATCGCCAGAAATTAAAGTCAGTGAAACCTCAGTTTAGAGAAGTCAAGGTGTGGGATAATGAAACATTACAAAAACTGCAGGATTGTTATGAACTCACTGACTGGGATGTGTTTTTTTATTCTGCTGGGGATACAGATGAAATCACATATACTATAAACGGTTGTTCTGTGAACAATTACATGTCCCTGTGGAACGGGTCAAGATATTTCCTAATAACAAACCCTGGCTAACGCCAGAAATGCAGTCACTTCTGCATCAGAGACATCAGGCATTTATAGATTGTGATCTACAAAGGCAAAGGGAACTTAGGAGCAATCTGAGGAAAGAAATCAAGAAAGCAAAGAGGGCATATAAAGTCAAACTTCAGAATTGTTTTAAAACAAATAATACACGTGATGCATGGAAGTGTATGCAAGTGATGACTGGTTTTTCGTCAAAAAACAAGGAGAATGTGGTGTTCCCTGGGGAGAATGCAAATCAATTTGCAAATGATCTGAACAGATTTTATTGCAGATTTGAAAGTAGGGATTGTGAGGATCTTGTTAATAATCAGTATAACAATCTATTACAATCTGATGGTTGTTCGGTTACTATTTCAACTGGAGGGGTTCAGAAGCTCTTTGAACGTGTTAACGCTCGGAAGGCAATGGATCCTGATAAGATTCATGGAAAACTCCTGAAGGAATGCGCATCACAGTTAGCTGTTCCCTTTACCAGACTGTTCCAAAAATCCATGTCTACCCATACTGTTCCAGTATGTTGGAAGACTGCAACGATAATACCTGTTGCTAAGAAGTCAAGACCAAGGGAACTCAATGATTTCAGACCAGTAGCCTTAACATCAGTGGTTGCAAAATGTTTTGAGAGGATAATACTCAAACTTCTCATTGAGCCTATTTCAAAATGCATAGACAAATTGCAGTTTGCATATCAATCAAAGAAATCTGTAGATGATGCAGTACTGACACTGGTACATCTTATCCAACAACATGTGGACAGCCTAGGACATTATGCTCGTGTTACTTTTGCTGACTTCTCCTCTGCATTTAATACAATGGAGCCTTATAAGTTAATTGAAAAGTTGAAGTTTCTGGGGGTCAATCCTACATTGTTACTGTGGATCAGTGATTTTGTAAGAAATAGAGTTTAGTCAGTTCTTGTGTCAGGTGTCATGTCCGATGCTATGATAACTCAGGTAGGGTCTCCTCAAGGTTGTGTTTTGTCCCCAGTTCTGTTCATACTGTATACCAACGATTGTCAGTCCAGTTGCAGCACTGTTTCTTTTTTGAAATATGCTGACGACACAGCCATTGTTGGTCTTATCAATAGGGATAATGAAGAAGAGTATAGGAACTCATTGGATACATTTGTGGAATGGTGTGATGAAAACTGTCTCAGACTGAATGAAAATAAGACAAAAGAAATGGTTATAGATTTCAGGAAAAATAAGCGGAATATTTCTTCAGTGGTAATTCATGGAGTGGATATTCAGGTTGTTGATAGTTATAAGTATCTGGGTATGGTGATTGACAGCAAGTTATATTGGGAGGAACACTGCACCGGACTGGTCAGTAAGTGTGCAAAAAGAATGTATTTCCTAAGGAAATTGAGATCATTCAATGTTGATACCACCATTTTGCATTTGTTCTACCCCTCAGGTGTGGAGAGTATATTGGTGTTTGGATGTGTGGTCTGGTATAGCAGTCTTAAGAAAGGGAAAACTGCTCAAATCACAAGGGTACTGAAACAAGCAAGCAAAATTATTGGTGTGCAATATCGATGGGATGACATCTGCAGACAGAGAATCATTAGGAAAGTTGAGTATATTGTCTCAAACGTAAACCACCCCCTGTCTGAGAATTATGTGCAAATGAGGAGTGGGAGAAGACTACAGTCTTCCAGGGGCAGAACAAGTAGGTTTTTGAACTCTTTTGGTCCATTTTCAATAAGAACCTTTAATATGTATAGATGAAAGGAAGGATCAGTGATGTATATTTTTATGGGGGTGTTCTTATTTAACAATAGGTGGTGTAGCTTAGGATGTTATGATAGTTATAAGTATTTGGGTATTGTGATTGATAATAAGTTTAAATTGGGAGGAACATTGCACCGGACTGGTCAGTAAGTGTGCACAAAGAATGTATTTTCTACGGAATTGAGATCATTCCATGTTGATGCCACCATTGTATATTTGTTCTACTGGAGAGTTTATATTGGTGTTTGGATGTGTGGTCTGGTATAGCAGTCTTAGGAAAGGGAAAACTGTTCAAATCACAAGGGTGCTGAAATATATACAGTTGTAGTTTGTAAGTAAGTAAATTACTGGTGTGTAATATTAATTTGGGATGGTATATGTAGACAGAAAATTATTAGGAAGGATGAGTATATAATCTCATGCACAAATCATCCCCTGTCTGGGAAATAGTGCAAATGCAAATGTCATGCCACATTCTTGGATGTGTGTACATGTTCCATGCATATAAAGTAATAGATGAGGATTTCAGTGTACTATAGTGTCATCGTGTCCTGACGATCAAATTCTGGCAATGAGTATTAACGTCACTTCACGAGTTTCTGTCAATCATAGCTTGTAAGTTTCCACTTGATTTTTATTCCTTTCAGCAATCTTACCTCTGCCATGGGTTTCATATCTGTCATGATATGACATATTTTGTATTTGTCACGTAATAATTTGTCTCATTGTACTACTGTTTATTAGGTAGCTCATGTAAGAAATTGATGTTATCGCAATGGTTACAAAAGAAGTGCAGCTTTAAAGACAAAAGCTTGCATCAAAATAACCATATAAGGAGATGTTGCGATGCACAATCAAAGTAAAAGAGAGTGATTTGGAATTAAACGTTTTGGGGATGAGTAAATCCTACATGACGTCAAAATACGAGGAAAGGGTATCCCTGGTAGTATGCCTCATACTAACTGGTATGTGGACGTCATTCACGACGTCAAACACAAGTTTCTAGCTAGGTCAAAACAGGACCACTTCAAAGAATTTTGGTTTCCGTGGACAGGAAGTGATGACGTCAAGCAGGGGCTTGACCAATGCAAAATGAGATACTCAGGAAAGTTTTGACAGACAGAAAACGCCAACCAATAAGAAAAGGGGGCAGGACTTCTATGAAAACTTTCTAGGAAGTCACTTCATTTAATTAATTTTACATGGAGACCTATGGTCCACCAAATGTATAAATATGCAGTGTTTGGGCATAAAATTCAGATGCCACATGATTTGCGGAACACTCAAGACCAGGCTACGGTACTTCGAGAATTGCGAAGTTAGAGAGTAGCAGAGTGTTATTTGGAATCAGTGTGATTCAGGGATTGTTGCATTTCGGCTTGGACAACCTGACCGTCCAGCAGAGAATCTAGGAGGATTCGAGTGTAAACACCAACAACTGTTGTAAGTACACGATCATTTAATTGAAGTTGTTTATGCCTTGTAAGTTCTTATGTAATTCCCGATATTGCATTGTATGTGTGATGTTTGTATGTCAAACCGAATTTTAATCGCATTGTGAAAGAAATAGAGAATTAGAACAACGCTTAGATTTTAATGGGCTGATTAATCACCCCTATTCAACATTGAAAGAATGATCCATGGTCAAACAGTATTATGGAAATTATGTGTGGCTAATCAATGTTAATATGATGGAATATATAAGTATATGTTTTGTTGAAGTTATATGCATAGAATCAGGAATAACCAAAGACCACAAATTATAAGGGAGGTATCATGTTATTAAATTAACAGGGTGTTTAGGGTTCCAGGGAGAGAGCCGCCGTTTAGGGTTCCAGCGAGGACCAAGTCTAGGGTTCCAAAGAGAGCCACAGTTTGCGGTTCCAGAGAGGACCAGAAGTAAGGGGAGACGACCCGCTACTTCAGGCAGGGCATCGTCGACAACCTAGAACAACCAAGCACGGGAGCTTCTAGAATAAACCAACGAGCAGAGCAACCAAGCTCAAGATCAAGTGGAATTGAATATCTGTACTCAAGTTTGTATTTATGTTATTATTGTAAACCATCACAACTTTGAGACCAGCATAATGAATAACATTGATTGTTATATTGTACGAATATTGTGTGATTGGCCACTTATTTCGAGACACATGAGTTGCACAAGTCAATGGGAGTTGATTGAATGAATGGTCTGCTAACAATCTGCTGCATTTAGAGAAAGTCAACCTTTGACTATAGAAAATATCCCAGTCGCAGGGAGGACCTTCGTTCCCCAAATTCAGAGGAAAGTCCCCTGTGACAATATCTATTCAGCCAGTCTAACATTACCCGTCTAATTTTCTTTGTTTCAATAGACCCTCGCGTTAAACTGATGTTTATGTATTTTTATAATATCTGTAGCCGCAGCATAGAAAAAAAAAAGTTAAGTATTGGAAATACAATGTTATAGTGACAGTGCAGTATGGAAGTACCAGAAACAAGCCATTTGTGAAGTGTGATAATAATCATTTAGAACAGTGCTGTTCAAAACGCTCGATGTTGGAAGGTTCCAATTATTATTTATATTTTATTATTATAAAAGTAATATGCGAGACTCAAATCAACTCACCCACACACACACACACTATCCCGGTCACATTTTCTGTATCATTATTATTATTATCGAGAACTTTTTGTTTCTTCCACAGCTATTCCTTATGCGGCAGAAGTGGCAGTCAGAAGTAAATGGTGGATTCTTATTTCAAGTGGGAGGGGCTGATGAATCATAATTATCACAACAACAAAAAAGCTGCTGGAGTGATGATCTCACCGCTTTCAACACATTGGCGAGTTTGTACACATCGCTCTCTGTGGCGCATTGTTCCGTATCGAGACATAAGGTATTTAGAAGCTGAGCGCGGATGCTGACTTTCAGAGCCGCTAATCCGCGCTGTGTATGGCACATGACGTCCATTAACATTATGTATACAGGTATAAGGGTAACATAATAGAAGCCAGTGGCAGAGAATAAACCTTTGAAATACAACCATTTTCAGAAATGCAACCATTTTCAGAAATGTGATTGTATCAATTTTGGCATACTGCATGACGTTCGTACGCCCGCCTTCAGACAGTTAACAGAGTTGAACAGTATTATATCTTGTAGGATAATGTATACATAATTTTCTCAAGCTCTCGCTCGCTTCGCTCGCTCGCTCGCAAAGAAAATAATATCGACATATGGTCCAGACGTTGACAACGTCAATGATAGGCTTACATGTAAACATGCTATGAAGCGAGCAACTCGGGGCCATCTGCAAATTATGTACGAAAACGAACAAACAATAACAAAAACTATACCGCCATAATTGAACCCCCTCCATTTCCTGAATCATTCCTGAAACGATGATGACTCTGATACATCTATGGGCATACCCAGGGATGATCAGGGGCGTCGAATCTATCTCGGGGGGGGGGGGGCAAAGGGGCATTTGCCCCGTCCCTACGGAAATGTTGGGGGCAGACAAATCATTTGTCCCCCAAGCAATTCCCGTGATGAGGACAAATCTCAAACTTTCTTTATGGAAAATTGGACAACTACCGCCACAATTATGCTCCGCATCGCTGAATTGCAATCATAAACACTAGTATGCAAAAGCTGCGCTACTGGGTCCCTTTCGATAGACTTTGTACACTTTTGAGATTGACGTTTTATTTCCTTATATTTATCAAAGAGTGTGCAGCAGATCTTTCACTTACAAACGCTCCCTCATATGCAGAGGCGTCGATGGAGGGGGAGGGGGATGGTTCCCCCATAAAAGTATTGGGGACAAACAGATCATTTTGCTCCTCCTCGTAACTCCCGAGATGATAGAAGACTGTCTCAAAGATGGCTGAATTTCAATTCTGAAAATACAAAATCTCCCTCGCGTAGAAAGAGGGGGATAGGCCTTCCCCCTCCCATACCCTCCCCGTTCAATCATTTCTACTTAATACACTTTAGATTGACAAGATTTCAAAATGTTTCATCTAAAGTGTGCACCAGGTCTGTTACTTCAGTTTAAAGAAATGCAAATGTTCTTTGGGTGGTAGGAGATATTAAGATATTTTCAATGTAGCAGGTCCAAAGATTAATAAAGATAAAACATTTATGATTTGGTTGGGTAAACAGAGTGAACGTTGGAATTTAGATAAGTTTTATTTGAAGTGGTCGAGTAAACCAGTTAGATATTTGGGACATTATATTCACCCCAATAATGATGCAGCTTTGGAGTTAGATTGGGAGCAAAAATTATTCAAGTTGCAAAAAATCCTTGACAGTTGGACAAAGAGAAGTTTAACCATCTTTGGACGAGTTATTGTTTTAAAAAGCTTAGCCCTTAGTCAAGTTATTCATCTGATAATGGTAGATTCAATACCGTTTAAATTTTTGAAAATTTTGGGAAATATGGTGTTTAAGTTTATATGAAAAAGAAAAAATGAAAAAATAAAGCGAAGTATTATTACAGAAGATTTCAGCAAAGGTGGAATAAAGATGATGGATATACAAAAACAATTGCTAAGTTTTCGGTTGAAATGGCTGGGTCGTTTTCTCAATGACTCAAGAGATATATGGAAAATAGTGTGCTCTTATTGGTTTGATTTGCTAGGGGGTATTATTTTGCTGCTGAATTGTAATTACAACACGAGTAATATTAATGAAATTGATAAGAAAGTTCCAAAGTTTTATAAAGAAATTTTACAGGCATGGGAACAAATACGATATTGTACTACAGTGAAAGATATCAACAGCGTAAACAGTGGGTCAACTGATGTTTTAAATCAGATTGTTTGGTATAATAAACTTATATTGTTTGACAAGCATTCGCTGTTTTATAAAGATTGGTATGAAAGTGGCATACTCTATTTTGGAGATTTAGTAACAATAAATGGTTTCCGGTCTTTTGAATACATTATGTCAGAAATTAATTTTAAGAGAAGAAAATGTACTGCATTTTTTGATTATGCAACATTACAAAAAGCAATACCATTAGTATGGTATAAGATGATACGTAAGGAAATGTTTGATAGTTATATCAGAAAAGAAACAGTATTGTGTATACCAAGTGTATGTGTTTCGAAAAAAGTAGTTTTCATTATGGATCTAAGCAGCAAGGCATTGTATAATTTGATACCTTCAAAAAACTTGTTAACCAATACATGTTCCTTATATTGGGAGAACAAGTTTCATTTCCAAGCTGATTGGGCCAGTGTATTCAGATATAATTTAGAATATATAAAAGAAAACAAATTACGAGAATTTAATTTGAAATTGTATAATTTATTGCCAGTGAGAAGTAATCTATTCAAATGGGGTTTAAGTCATGATGATTTGTGCCCGAACTGCAACGTAAAAGAAGATATTGTTCATGCTTTCATTGAATGCAAACTTAATGAAAATTTTCTTTCATACGTAAGGAGTTTGTTACAAGATGTATACCATGTAACAGTAACAAATATCAATGTTTCACATTTACTGAAAATACAGTGTAAGAGTCAGTATAGTTTGTTTTTGACAATAGCATTTTGGAGTATTTATAAGCTTATTTTGAAACGGAATGAAACCAGTAATGATAAAAGAAGTTGTTCTTTAAAGTATGTGTTTATGAGAGAAATTAAAACGAGAATAGAAATACAATGTTATATGAAACACAGAAGAACACTATGGAGAAATGAACAGTTGTTACCAAGCGAATTGTTGAACCTCTAATGCACGATTGTGCTTGCATCACTTTTATGTGACATCGTTGCGAAGATATTATTTTGATTGTGTATTTTGAATGGAATCCTGAAAAAATCCTCAGATGAGGCAAAAGAAAAAAAAAATTAGATGATATTGTAACAAAAAAAAAAAAGATATTTTCAATTAACGGAGGGTTCCCCCCCCCCTAAAAGAAAAATAGTATACACTTGTGGGATTGAAATTTCACCAGATTACATCATAAATGTGTTTACAAGATATTTGTTGCTGCCAGTAATTGCCAGCAGTTGCGTCCGGTGCGCCCCCATCCCTTAATTTCCAAAGCGAAAAAAGTACAGCTATACAAACGGCAGTTTTTGGACTGTAAAATGTCAAAATTTTCAAGCTCGCTCGCTTCGCTCGCTCGCATTTAATCGTCATGCCATTCTCCTGATGTTGCTGCCGGGTAATTGCCAGCAGTTGCGCCCGGTGCGCCCCCCCCCCCCCTTTATTTTTCAAAGCGAAAAAACATAGCTACAAACGGCAGTTTTTGGACTGTGAAATGTCAACATTTTCAAGCTCGCTCGCATTTAATCGTTATGTCATTCTCCTGATGTTGCTGCCAGTAATTGCCAGCAGTTGCGCCCGGTGCGCCCCCATCCCTTAATTTCCTAAGCGAAAAAATATAGCTACAAACTGCCGTTTTTGGACTGTACAATGTCAAAATTTTAAAGCTCGCTTGTTCTCTCGCTGGCATTTAATCGTCATGCCATTCTCCTGATGTTGCTGACGGGTAATTGCCAGCAGTTGCGCCCGGTGGGCCCCCCCCCCCCCTTAATTTTCAAAGCGAAAAAAAAATATAGCTACAAATGGCAGTTTTTGGACTGTAAAATTTCAAAATTTTCAAGCTCGCTCGCTTCGCTCGCTCGCATTAAATCGTTATACTCCTGATGTTGCTGCCAGTAATTGCCAGCAAATGCGCCCGGTGCGCCCCCTTAATTTCCTAAGCGAAAAAAATATATAGCTACAAACGGCCGTTTTGGGACTTTACAATGTCAAAATTCATGATTGCGTTCATGATCTTCAGTGTAAGAATTAAGACAAGAAGTTTCTCTAAATAATACCATTTTATAGGCAAAATTGTTCAATAATGATCTACATAAAATGTACTGCTACCTTAAACATGTTGGACTGTTTCAAGTCGATAAAACACGCAAAAAAAAATGCATCAAATTGCACCATTTACAACATCAATATGGAAAAAGTTCGCACTGTGGGAGGGGGAAACCCCCCTCACACACCCTCCCCCCTCGCTCGCATCGCTCCCTCGCATCTAACCGCTCCCCCTAAGATCAAATCCTGGCTACGCCGGTGAAAGGCCCTACTATTTAGTAGGCCTTCACAGTGATGTCGCACAGGCGGAGCAAGAGCTGAAATACCACGATGTAGTCATTCAATTATCTATGAATATTTCTTTTTCTTACTTGTTTTTTAATGGAAAAAAAAATCCAAATTTCACCAAAAGTGTTCACCAGATCGCTGAATTTCAGGACTGAAAATGCCAAATCTTCCTCATGTGGGAGGGGGATACCCCCCTCCCACACCTTCCCCCGCTAGGCCGCTCCGCTCTCTCGCACAGATATTCAAACTCCAAGTCCCTCCCCTACCCCCCCCCATCATTAAAACGGAACGATGCCCCTAGGATGATTGCTCTACTGACTTAGATAAAGAAAATTGAAGAATACAATTAATAGCTACAGGAAAATATCTACTACGTTATTCAAGAAATGGATATCCTTATTAGCATCTTATTGAATTTATTTGGGCATTATTCAGGGCTGCGCTGGGCGGGGGGGGGGGGGTTAGTCTCGAATGTACGCGTAAGCTAGTCTTGGAGGCCAGCCTTTTTGTCACATCGTATCCATCCACCACTTTTCCACTTTGTATTCATTGCTATTATTTTTTAACGTTATTGATTTATTCTCTGGAAAATGTGGATGTGACGTGCCATAAAAGCGCTAAAACAATTGTTTGGCGGGATAATTTTACATAATACTTTTAGAAAGGTCTCGTGGGCAAATTGGGAAATCTTGACAGCACGCGTTTCTTCAATGAAAGGATTCATAACTTTCACGAGCTACCTCACATCCAATCATGACCAGCGGCGTCGATCCATTTTTTGGATGGGGGGGGGCAAAAGTTGAAAAATGTATTTCATGTAAATTTTAGTGACTTTGTCGTATCTTTAAACATATTTTCGCATTGCGTATTATGAATTTTTAAGTTGCCGAAATTATTGGGGCAAAACGATACTTCTACCCCCCCCCCCCAACGACGCCTCTGCCTCTCATTCGTTCTTTCAGATTTTTAGAGGCAATAATAGATACCGTGACCACAACAAGTTTTACCACCGTTGACCACGCCGCCAAAGTACGTCTGACAGTTTTATATTGTATGTTTTGGTACTTTTTTTTAAATCATAAACAAATACAACACAATAATAAGTGATTCAGCAAATTACACGGAGCTTTTGTCCCCTCCGTGTAGATCCCATGACTGACATAAATTTGCATAAATTTACATAATTAATTGAGAATTCTGTGTAGACATTTGATAGTTCCTACAATGCCCTATCAGATAAAACAAATACAATGAAAATCCACTGTACAATGTCTTGAGAAGTAGCATTTTCATGTTTTTTGGAGAAATTTTCATAAGGCCTAATGAATTTCAGAATTATGTGTTAAGTTTGGTAGCTCCCAGCAAGCCCTATCAGATAAAACAATCAGAATCGATTAGAAGTAGCATTTGTGTGTGTGTGTGTGTGTGTGTATGTGTGTTTTGAAGAAATTGCCACACGCATGTCTGCGTACGGAGCCTGTTTCATATAGTCCCCTCGCGAACTATGACGGGGACAAAAAGTCTGGCCTCCAAGACTAGCTTACGCATACATTCGAGACTAGTCCCCCCCCCCCCCCCGTTGTCTCGAATGGGTGCGTTCATCGAACATACTCCGCTCAACACACCCTTTTGAGACAAACGGGGGGGGGGGGGCTTGTCTCGAACGGTTGCGTTGAGCGCTCCGCTCCGCTCCACTCCGCGCCGCACCCTTTCGAGATACTAGTAAGCCAGTTGGTGCAGCTCTTTTTGTTTGGCAGCGACCCTTCCTAGGCTGTGGTTGCGGCCTTTCATTCACTATCTGGGACACAGCCCTTTTAATTGTTTTGCCGCGGCCCTTCAGTGGTTTTGGTTGTGGCCCTTTCATTCACTGGTTTGAGCAGCCCTTTTTGTTTGGCAGCGACCCTTCCTTGGCTTTGTTGTGGCCTTTCATTCACTAGTTGGGGCAGCCCTTTTAATCGTTTTGCCGCGGTCTTTCAGTGATTTTGATTGTGGGCCTTTCATTCACTAGTTTGAGCAGCCCTCTTTGTTACATTTCGAGCACGGCCCTTTTCGATCACTCTGTCTTGGCGGCAGTCCATTATGTTGCCCTACATGACGTGTACATTTTCAGCCGACAGATTATACAGTCAAAGGCACGTCAGCATGTGAGCTGATGAGATAGGCGGTTCGCATCACAAGCATAATAGGTTATTTATGACTTATAAAATGCTGAAAGGTTTGGAGTCTTTGTTTGGGTCGTGGATTGGGGCAAGATGAAAGGCCTACCGATGAACATTCAACGCACTCATCATAGAACATTGCGAACTCATAACCTCGCACAAACACGAGGGGTATAATAGACATGTCTCCGTACGTAGAATGTTGGAATTTACTGTCATTCTATAAAAACGATCAGATTCTGAATGCCAGTTTAAATACTTATTTTTTAATGGTTCCATACACGAAATGATAATGTACATGTATCCAAGTCTAACACATCTACAGATGCATGTTTGATCGCTGTCTTTACATCAGCGACATAAGAGAAATATATCCTTACCTATGATACGAAAATAATCAAGATTTATTATGTACTTGTTAATCTCTGTGACTGTCTATATTGATGCAGGACCTTCTTGTTTTGTTTGTTTGTTGTTGTTGTTCTTTTTATGTTAATTCAAATTCTAGGTTGATATAAATCACGGTGCTATGGTGAAGTAACCCGTCACAGCAAAAGTCGGAGACATCTGTCGGGTTGTTTCCCCGAGTTTTCTGTAACCACGGTATTTAGTTGGTCCATGATCATCAAAATTGTATATTGATGTATAAGCCATCACAAGAAAGACTTTCCAACAACAGGTATATAATGCATAGCTGTTTTGGTTGGTTATCATGGTTTGTTTCGAGATTGCCCATCTTTCGAAAAGGTATATGTAGGGCATACCAACTCGCCCTTACGATGGTGTGCTTATTTTATCTACCGCGTTAATGTACGCAGGACTTCATATTCTGGGATTATCAGAAATGACGAAGAAGAATTTCTTTTTATCTAAAATACAGAAAAAAATGAAAACAACAAATCGGATTTCCAAGCCGTTTATGGAAATGTTTTTTTAATACTATTTAGATAATTCTGTTAATTTTGTTAATGAATAAACACTCGTGTGCATGTAGAGATTATGATAATGTTATAGAGAAAAATAACGGCATAAAAATGAGAGCATGAGAGCAGGTCAATATATACAGAGGTGTTATTTCCCGTAGGACTCACTAAGAAAAAACAGGAAAAAAGAAAAGGAGGTTAGACTATGGTTAGACTGACAAAAAAATAGATAAAGAACTCATAAAATCCCGAGGCCAACGTTCAAGATAAGAAATTCATGTCCGGTTCTCTCGTTCCCGCGCAGTTAGTGTCATTTTCAGCCTGGACGCCTTGCCAAAAGGCTACTCCTGATGTGGCTTAGTACCAGCGGGACCAGAGACAAAAATACAGGGATTTGTACTAAAATTCGTAGCCGTACTGTTTGAGATACATACAATCATTTACGGGGGAATTCCACTTAAAGATTTTATCTGAGTTTTTATAGTTTCTACGCACGTCGTATCGTCGTACAGCTTACACAGCGAAACCGATAACAGCCCATTCGTCAATCATGCATTTACGTGCATTATCCATGGTCTGTCTGAAAGTATGGATAAAACGTAGGACACATTATTAATTAGACACTTATTCGTATGGGAAAATTCAAGCTGAGAACTGATATGAATGTTCATGACCTCATGTTCCACAGGCGTAAAGTAGTACACTGAGTATGCATGATGTTCGATGATTTTTTTTTCATTCAAACATGTCAAGTCACCTATTTGGAATCAAAGAATGATGCACATAGTTGTTGTTGGTTTTTTTTTTTTCGTTTTTGCACAAACACTCACATATGCACTTACAAAAAAGGTATTGATAATTTCAGGGGGTGAGGGAGGGCAACTGACGCGGTAACACAATAGCAACTTCCCTTTCTCATCACTCATTTCTTCCTTATGCCATTATCGGGACAGCCTATAAGGTCTCGTGGGCCTTCTTTGCCTAGTGTCGGAATCGCAAGCCTATTTTGCATAGTGTAGATCTCGTGTGCTTAGTTTGCCTAGTGATGGTCTCGTGAGCCCTTTTTTTTTGTACAGTGTAGTGTCGGTGTCATGAGCCTTTATTGCGTATTGTAAAATTCATGGGCTGTATAGCTTGTGGGCCTATTTTACTTGATGTCGAACTCATGGGCTTTGTTCATTTATAGTTGAACTTATGGGCTGTTTTACTAGTGAGCTGTATGACTTGTGGGCTGTATGACTCGTGAGCTGTATGACTTGTGGGATGTAGCCTATAACTCCTGGGCTGTATAACTCGTGGGGGGTCGGTCTCGTGACATGCACCGTTAATAATCAAGTGCTCAGGAGAATGTTTTAGAGATAGCTGCATATTGATATCTACTTTATAGTGGTCATGATTGCAGCCATATCTAATGACAAAATATAATGTAAGACAAGTTTCAAAAAATACGACACGAGTTTCGACATTTATACCAATAGGTCACACAATGAACATGATAATGAATATTAAAGAGTGACTAAGAAAAGATTTACCTGAGATATTTGGGTCCAGGAATCTGGTTGAAGTAGTAGTCGGAGTCGTCAGGCAAGAAAAACTCATCAGATCCCGCCGTCACAATGAGTTTTGGCATAGTCAGTCTGTCCTTGTATGCTGTACATTTCAAAACCAAAAGCAAAGCTCATAACAGGCATGAGATAACAACTGAATGAAATACAAGACACTACGTTGATTTTAAATAATAGATGATGACATACACAGAACTTGCAGCTAGGTCATGGAAGTTTCTTTATCAATGCTACAAGGGATCCGCTCTCCCTTGAACACAAAATAAACGGACACAGCAAACGCACATGTGTCCTCTTCTAGGTCACTGGGATGATAATCCGATTTCTTTAAGTCAGAGTTGCTATTAAGTAGAAAGGCAGTATTATTTTCGATCTCCCTGACACAAATAGGGCTGATTTTACAGAGCACACGAACGATTTCCGAAGAACGCGAATGCAAAGTCCAACATTCGGAAAGTTTTTTTTTTTAATCCGAATGTGTTCCGACAATGAAGCCGAAAACCATTCTTGCGCAGTTTGTGCAAAGTTTTCACGACGTATGTGCGAATGTTGTGAGTACCTATACAGCCAGTTACTTACACGAAGAACACACGACGGAAATGCGAACAAGGCAATTTCTGTAATAATCGTGGTAGAAATGTTTCCAAGGAGAGTTGATAGCTGTCTTGAGTTGAAGTATTTCTCTTTCCTGTATTTCTCCTTTCTTTCCCTTTTATTTCTTTGTTGTGTGTGTGCCGATAGTTTTTCAGATGACCTATTGCCACAAGTATTTGATTTTTTTGCAGGTTCCCCCACACATTATCTTAAGTTTCAAATGTAATTTTGGGGCACTTTAAAGTCATTTTAAGTATATTCTGTGATAGTTTTTAATATCAAACATTTCGTTCTCTTGGCTTTTTTTTTTTTGCTACTTTATAGTTTTTTCAATGTGTGGATGTGTTATGCTTCGATTTAAATTTTAATTAGATTTGCTCCCAAACATGCGCGAAACGGTCGTGAGAATGTTTCAAAAGGTACGCGAATACTTTGCGGTTATGCCGTAATATGATCGGAAGAACTTCGCGGATTTCGCTAAACATACGCGAGACATTTTGCAAAGTTTCGGGATCTGTTCGGGGCTTCACGAAGATTTTGCGAACATCGCGTACGTCTTGCGAAGGTCTTGCGCATATGACGAGGCGTTAAAGGAATTTTCGTGAACCAATCACGAGTAAATCACGACCCAGTTTACGGAAAATTTTCGCGAAAAAAAATTTAAAAAAAATCAAAATTTTTGAAATTCTCTCCTAAGTGAAAACCACATCCGCGAGGTGAAAACGACATCCGTGAAATCAGCCATTTAAGGCCTGATTTTACGGAGCACGCGATCGACTTGCGAAGGACGCGAATGGCAAAATCCAGCATTCTTATTTTAGTCTGCAAAAGATCGCCAAACGAACGCGAGGGTTCGGAAGCGTCGTCTTAATGTTCGGGATGTCGTTTTTACTTCGGCGAGAATCAGAAAAATTTTGAAATTTTTGGCCAACCTTTTCTGCACACTTGGTCGTGATTTGCTCGTGATTTGTTCTCAAAAGCGTCTTTAAAGGCTTGTCATGCATACGACCTTCGCAAGGCATGGGCGATGTTCACAAAATCTTCGTGAAACCCTAAACAGACCCCGAAACTTTGAAGAATGTCTCGCGTATGTTTCGCGAAATCTGCGAAGCTTTTCCGATCATTTTACGTCTTTAAAGCTCTACGTTTTCTACAATTCAAAAACGTAGTAAAAAAATTAAAGACCAGCAAAGAGAACGAAATAATTTATTTAATGTACCAAAAATCACAGAATACACTTAAAATGATTCTAAAGTATGCCCAAATTACATTTGAAACAAAAGATTTTGTGTGGGAGAAACCGAACACATCAAATGATTTACGAGTGGAGGCAGGTTCTCAGAAAAAAAAAACGGTAGGCACACACACACACAACAACAACAAAGAAATGAAAGGGAAAGAAAGGAAAATACATGAAAAAGAAAACTTCAACTCAAGAGACAGCTCTCATCTTTCCTTGGAAACATTTCTCTCATGAGTATTGAAAAATTTGCGTTGTTCGCATTTCCGTCGAGTGTTCTTCGTGTACGTAACATTTCGCTCTGATTGTCACAAGTGTTGCCCATATCTTCTCTACTTAAATGAAACAAGCTAGATTATTCAATCAGATCAGCTTCTTCCATCTATTCATTTACAAGATTGCTAAAACAAAGTTGTTATTTGTAACACAGCCAAATTTATTCTGTGATATCTAATCATTTCTGCACAATAGCGATTTGATCAATATTTTGGCATTCTGGTAAACTGTTGTTGTGGCATACCAATATACACTGTATTTTTATGTCACTTTGCAATATACAGTACATATCTGTTTTCTTCTCTAAATACGTTTTGCTATTTAATGTACATACATATGTTCATCAATATCATTCAGGGCTCCCTGGAAGACCACTACTTATTGGATGGGCCACCCTGCCAAAAGTTTAGAAATAAAAGATAAATAGATTAAAAAATATATATTATTGTTATTATTATTAGTAGTAGTAGATTCAGTCTGAATTCCATTATAGTTCATCACAACGGTTCTGACGCGTTTCGCGTGCAATCTTAATTTAAAGGGTTTTTTATCTTTCAATTTTTATTGGACACATCAAACAAAATTACAGAAATCAAAAACATGATTATACAAATAGAAATAAACAAAAGATAAGATAAATCAGCATACCAAAACCAATAATGTCAATTATAAATTACTAAACAGTATACATTGTATCAAGTAAAACAATATTATAACGAGGTTTTTAGGAACATATTTTTACAATAATTAACCATTTCCTTCATCAGGTCCGTAGTCTATCAAGATACAGAAACAAACAATAAAAAGGACCAACAAAATATGTGACACATCCGGGACTCCGGGTTCAACTACATAAACAAGTTAAAAATCCAGTCTCTATTTTCGAAAATGTAAAGCAAGCGTACCCTTTTTCTTTGCCAAAAAATGCTCTAAATCCTTGTTAGTCTTAAGACAAGCTTTCAATCCCATGAACTCTTGGGTGGTACCCTGAAATTTACAAATATAAATACACTGTATAATATTTTACAAGAAGAAAAATACAAGTTAAAAATTTATCCTCATTTATACCAAACATTTTTTCAAACTCTGAGACAATTCTATTTGTACATTCTTTCTTCTTAATAATTAAGAAGAAAAATACAAGTTAAAAATTTATCCTCATTTATACCAAACATTTTTTCAAACTCTGAGACAATTCTATTTGTACATTCTTTCTGATTAATAATACTAATAACCTCATTCCAAATTGATTTTACTTTATCACAGTGAAGAAATAAATGAACAATCGTCTCTGGCGTCTTGTTACACAAAGAACAATTTGGCGAATCTTTTCTTTTAATCTTAAACAAAAAAAAATCATTCAGCGCAATTGCTTTATGGAAAACTTTAAAATAAAAGGGGCGAAGCCGTGAATCAATAGTACACTTAAAATTCCTCAAGTAGATTTTCTCCCAATTCAAATTTTCAAGGATCAGACCTAATCCTTCCCAAAAAGGATACAGTTTTCAGGAAAGCACTCATCAACCATAATAGAATATGCGTATTTAGGTACTTTTAGGGTTTGTACAAGCTTATCAACAATTTTTTCATGTATATCAAGATCATGTACGTTAAGTCCATCCAACCAAGGAGAAGGAATGTTCTTCAGCAAAAAAATTTTACTTTCTTCTATCATGAGGAGAAATGTCAAAATCGAGTACTAACTCTTCAAAAAGTTTATAACCTGGATGAGGGGGATTAAGAAGATCATGAATAAAGATAATGCCATTCCTGAATCTTTCTTCATAATAAACTTATGTTTCTATTATACCAAATACATTGAAATGATCCCAGATAAAAGAAATCAGTATTATATTCTTTCTTAACAAACTTCTCTCTAAAAAAGTACCAAGTTCTCAATGAGTCAGCTAGTTGAGTACAATCGAGTCTATTCAGAATAGTTTCAGGAGCATGAGCTTTCCACAAAATATCTCTTCTCTTGTTAAATTTATCTAATAAATGCATATAACTCAATTTTTTCCAAAGACTATCATAATTACCATCTAAAAGCAATTTAACCCATTGCAATTTTTGAGACAGTGAAAAAATATAGGGGTTAATCATACGAAGACCACACATAGAATAATCATTACACATACACAAACGCTGCCTCTTTACTCTGTCATTGCCACCATTACAAATGATTTTATAAAAACATCTTATCAAGTTCTTTAAAGAACTGTTGTGGAATCTTTATACATAAAACTGAGATTAAATATAATAATTGTGGCAAAATCAAAGTTTTAATAACACAAATCTTCCCAATAAGAGATAAGTTTCTGGCTCTCCAGCAGTTTAAATTTCCTTCAATTTGTTTCAGTTTAACTTTATAGTTAAGATCATACATTCTTTTTGACTGCAACGAAAAATATATTCCAAGAGTTTTAAAAGTATCAGTTTTCCAAGTTACACTTTTATCAGCATTTGGACAATTTCGAGACCCCTTTTTTGCCCCACTCCAAATTACTTCTGTTTTTGAAATGTTCATTTTACAACCCGAACAAGCAGCAAATTCATTCAATACCTCAAACAAACTATCAAATGAAAGAGTAGACCCATCCGGAAAACAAGTTGAGTCATCAGCAAGCAGTGATATCTTCAACTGAGTTTCATAAATAGGAATACCTGTTATATTATCATTCTGTCTAATTGCAAGAGCCATTGTTTCAATAACCATTAAAGATAAATATGGAGAGATTGGACAACCTTGGAAGATTCCTCTCTCCATGTTAATAGGGGTTGTGAGAAAACCATTATATATAACAAAAGATTTTCTAGAAGAATGAATAGTCCTAATCAATTTAATAAAACTCTCTCCAAAATTGAAACGTTTCAGAACTTCAAACAAAAAATCATGATTAACATTATCAAAGGCTTTCTGAATATCAACGAGAAGGATTGCCCCAGGGATATTATTAATTTTAGTATATTCAATTACATCCATACTCAAACGAATATTAGAACCAATATTTCTACCTTTCAAAAATCCAGACTGATCTCCGTGAATAAGTTCACCCAAATATTTTTTCAAACGATTTGCTAAGGTCTTGGCAAAAATCTTATAATCCACCGTTAACAATGAAATCGGTCTGTAATTCTTTAAATAAGAACTATCTTTGGCTTTTTTTAGGAAGTAAACTTATAACACCATTTCTTTGAGATTGGGACATAACACCCTTTTCCATTGAATAATTGAATGAATCAAGAAGCATACTATAATCAGAAATATCAGGCCAAAAAGTAATATAAAATTCTACAGGTAATCCATCTAAACCAGGTGTCTTATTACATTTCATGGATATAATAGTATCATAAATTTCCTTTTTAGTTATGGGCTATTCCAAAGAAATCTTACTATTTTCACTTAATTTCGGAATTTCAATATTTTCCAAAGAGGCATCATAGTTATAAAATTGAGAATCATTATGATACAAATTTTGATAAAACTTATGAATTTCATCTAAAACAGCAGAGTTATCACTTATAATGTCATCTCTTTCATTTTTTATCCTATGAATACATTTTTTTCTCCCCAGATCTCTTTTCCAATTGCAAAAATACCTTGAACTTTTCTCACCCTCTTCCATCCATCGTATCCGAGAGCGAATCATAAGTCCTTTAGTTTCAATATCGAGAATTTTATCAAGATCGGCTTTTAATTGATTCAACTGTTCAACAAGATTATTATTACTAAGAACACTATGAATTTGCAACTTAATGGCCTCTATTTTTTTAAGTAAAGTAGATGTCTCCTGATTCCTTTCCTCTCTTTTTCCTAGCTCCATATTCCATACAGACCCCAGAGATAGTACACTTCAGGGCATCCCATATAGTGTTAAGATTACACTGGGAGTTTTGATGAATAACCTTAAAATCATTTATTTTTTCTTTCACCATCTTAATGAAATCAGCATCATTAGTTAAATAACTGCAGTTTAGTTTCCAATATCCAGGACCTTTAGAAGGTTGGTCATCTTTAAATCTAAGCATTACAACAGAATGATCTGATTGAACACCTGGACATATTTTTGAATCTAAACAATTATTCATTAAACTATCAGAAATGAGAATGTAATGAAGTCTGGACAATACTCTAGGATTACTTTGATGTCGAGTGTAATGTCTTAGGTCTGTATGAAAATTACACCAAATATCCTTCAAGTTATATTCATCCATCAAAACAGAGATTATTTCACTAGCTTTGACATTACCATGCTTCTGTCTATTACCTTGGTAATCTAAAGGACCTAACACAGCATTAAAATCTCCTGCAATTATTAAGGGAGGTTGATTAAATTGGTCAATTTTAGCAAAAACATCAAGAAAGAAATCAGGATCATCCTCATTTGGGGCATAAATATTGCAGAATATTACAGAGAAGCCTTTGAAGGTAACAGACAATATCAAATATCTACCATTTGGATCAGCATACAGGGAGTGAAGTATTGGGGCAATATGATTACGTATCAAAATTGCAACACCCTTACGATATGATGAGTAGCTAGAGAACCAAGCATACTCCCCCCATTGTTGCTTCCAAAACTTTTCATCGTTAACAGTCGAGTGAGTTTCTTGCAAAAATATAATATCACTGGTATTAGAACGCAAATTATGAAAAACTTTTCTCCTTTTAACAAAATCCTGAATTCCTCTACAGTTAAAAGTACTTAAAGTAATATACATAATTACATAAATTTAAAACCATCACTTACAGTTACAATTGATACATTTACTTTCTGTGTATGGGAAAGACGCCTCAAGAAAACTTCACCATTATAATATGGGAAAATTAAATTGTTTGAAAAAATTAGAAATACAAAGAAATGTGTATTTATGGGACTGGATACAAACACAATTAAAGTACGGACATCCTGAAAACCTCAAGCATAAAAAATACTATGAAACAATGAATTGCTGCTTTGTTATTATAAAAAAAAAAAGATTGACAAAATTACAAGCAATACGCAAAAAAAGAAACATCTGTGACAAAGGTAATTTGAAGGGCGCAAAATCACAACAACAAAAAAAAAGATAACAAAAAACAGGGCTTCAAATCAAGACCAGACCTGTGTCTGGATACCAGGCAAGGAATGAGAACAGACAACCTACAAAAGTGCAGGCCAAAAACCAGCAATGCAAAAACCTGTAATATCAAATTACCCCATAAGTACCTTTACACTAGCCTAAGTTCAAGTAATGTACATCATGTAATCAAACCAACACTGGTGTCAATACAATATGTAAAACTATGTATCGAGTTTAAAGACTATCAACAAAAAATCAAACAGCAACATCATAAAACATTATCCTACATAATCCTATGGACCAATGGTTTATCACAGAGAACAAAATAATAATTACATGTACTATACACACATCATTTAAAGAAGTTGGTACATGCATCTGATATAAAAAAAAAAAATTAAAAAAACATGTTCCAAAACTTCCATGGTAAAATAGAAGACCTCATTTAATTTCAAAATGATTTATTTTAAAATAAGACTCCCAACTCCATTCTTTCTTGGCTCCCAATAATCAATCCCATTCCTATAAAATATATAGCGTTTGTCATGTTCCAAAATTGAAGATTCAAGGCTCCCATCCAGATCCAAAAATTGAGCACATTTCTTGAACAATATTATAGTTTACATACCATAACTTAACTATGAATAAATGACATAAAAAATACATAATATAGTAACAAACTAAGAACTATTAACAAAAATAAGGAAAAAATATCGAACTGAGTTTTCAGTTGAACAAATCCAATATGGCTCAAAATAGAAATATATCCAAAATAGCTCAAGTATAAAAGTAACTTTGACTCTGAAAAGATACATTATTTCACTTTTGTGAAAATGTAGCTTTTTACATACATGTTCCACTGTTGAATATATATGCAGTCTATTCAGGTCTACAATCCAATAAGTTTATTCTAAAAGAGCTTGCTTCAGGAACTTGGGGGGAAAATATTTGCCTAAAACATCTCAAAATGAGCGAGTTTCAAATCCTGTGACATCTCCCCATTGAAATTCATAAAATAGTGAAGATGAAAAGTGAACTTCACACTCAGCTTTCAGAAAACAAAGAAACTTGATACGTTTATGAGTCGTCATGTCTAAAAGATGAACAAAAAAACAGATCCGGTGAAATAGTAGAGAGCTCAAATGTTATCTCCAGCAAATTCCACACAAGTAAACATACATGTATCTATGTAAGGCACTGTAGATATTAACCCTTCAAAATATCTACTCTAGCTAGCTCTCTCGTTTCAGATAGTAAAAGCGCACTGAAGCCCAGATTCCAAAATCAAAGCGAAGACAATCAAGGAGGGTCTGCAATCACCAGCTTTCAAGATGTGTTGTCTCTAAAGCACAGCCTATCTGGATGCGTGAAAAATGGTCGTCCTCCTTCCTCCCTCAAGCGATGAAACTGAGGCATCTTCTTCTTCCTTAGGTCCAGGACGCGCTTAGATAAGTCCTCCGCAATGAAGAGTTTTGAGTTGTGGTACAACTTGCACTCTTTCATTTTTCTCATACATGCTTTACGGACACGTTCTTTTGCAACGAATGTTGCAAAGCCAATATGTATCATTCTTGGCTTTCCATTCTGTTTGTAGTTGTGCAACGAGCTCGGTGTACTTTCTTAGATTTGCTGACTTTCTTGGATTTGCTGGGTGGAGTCTGAGGGCTTGAAAGCTATCGAAAGATGCTTTCGATAGCTTTCAAGCCCTCAGACTCCACCCCAGCAAATCTAAGAAAGTCAGATACAACGTTCTGACAGTCTTCTTTTCCACCCTCACTTTCAGGTATTCCAAATATGACCAAGTTCTTCCTTCTATTCCGGTTCTCAAGATCATCCAGCTTAAGCTTGAGCAACTCATTGTCCTTTTTCACAACGTCAACCTCTTTGCGGACTTTTTCAACTACAAAATCCAAATTCTGGATTCTTTCCTCCTGTTCTTGGATCTTCCTTGTGAGTTTCTCAAACAAGCTTTCAATTTTTGAGTCCAATCTGCCTTCAAAATCTCTGAACCACTGTGGAGGAGAGTCCGTTAGAGCTTCCGCAAACAACGGCCTCTTCACTGTGGTGGGCGCCGCCATGTTGTTAGTATCGACGTGACCTTCGACCTCCGGTAAATCTTGTTGTGTCTTGCCCGAATGGCCCATAGGTTTGTGTGTACTGTTGTTACTGTTGGGCGAATCGCTCAGTTTAAGCTTTTTGACATCAGGCGAAAACTCAGAATCGGTACTCACATGTGTACGGCTATTCTTTGAATGATCCATTTGTCCGTTTCAAAACCATCTATAAATGTTTAGGTCCGCATCTGTAGTATTCTGGATCATACACCGTTCTCACATAGCTGGATTTTGGCCTCAAAAGGAGAGCTGAAAATGTGCTACATTGTGTCACTACCTTTGCAAGGCGCCCCCCAATTTAAAGGTTTTATGACATACAAATGCATATTGATTTGTGTTGATTCACGATACCCTCAACATCACTTTTGCGGTGAAACGGATTTCTAGAAACATTCCATATATTTTTGAAAATTTTTTCTTCTATTTTTCTTCAGATTACATGGATACGCCCACTATAAAACCTTCCAAACCAAGATTCTGGTTGTGACCTCATCTGTCAATTATTGGTAAAGTACTGATATGTACTGTACAACAAAAAACATTGGAATGCACCTTCTATTATAGACACATGAGCATTGTACTTTCATTTCTGGTACTTCATTGTTCCGCGGAGGAAGATGTAAATAAAAGGTGCGACAAGATGACCGACATCGAACATACACTTTGTTTGAGAGTCTGGGGATTTTTGGTGGTTATGATGGTTCGTTGGTCCAAGTTAACCTCCGTAACAAATTGGGGGCCCGTCACGAGAGTTCGGCAGGGTTTCTGCGGACTTAGGAGGCTTGATCGGGTTTGAAATGATCCCAGGAGTGTTTGTTTTTTCTTTCTCGCTTAGCCGATGAAGTTTGGTGAGTAGCGTGGTATATCGCTCTATGCTATTTCATGGACATGTGCGATACAGTTTACGTCGCGTAACTACGTATGTCGTTTGCATCGTGATTGTTACAGTGTTCTGTATGTGAAGGTGTTACGATTTGAGAAAGCATGGTGCGTTCATGGTGTAGTGTGTGCACGCAGATGGACGCGGAGCGATATGTTATACATTTTGATATAAATCGGACGTCTTTCTGTGTCTGCGTGAGTGAATCTTTTACGGTCGTATTTCTTTCGGGATCGAAAGGGTTAATTTGGCATTTAGTGTTGAGGATGGTTTAATCCGGTTATACGCTGCGTGAGTGTAGTGTCTGTGCGTGGAAACGTTGGTCCCGTACGTGGCGGTTCGTGTGTGGTTCAGCATACGGGTTATTCCACGGCGGCTTGTATGTGGTTCAGCATACGGGTAATTCCACGGCAGCTTGTATGTGGTTCAGTATACGGGTCATTACAAGTCGGTTCGTATGTGGTTTAGCATACGGGTTATTCCAAGTCGGTTCGTATGTGGTTCAGCATACGGGTTATTCCTTATAGTGCGACTGGTTTTCTTCAGTTAAAGAGTGTTTTTTTAGCTGGCTGGCTGGTGATAAGTCAGGTTTTCTTGTTGCACTATTAACTGTATATTACTGGCGCACGATGGAGAAAGATCAAGAGTTTTCCATTGAGAAGTTTGTGGCTTCACCCACAGTTGAGGAAATGCTAACCTTGAAAAAGGTTGATTTGTTGCGTGTTGCAGAAAACTACGAGGTTCCTGCTGTGAAGAGCACAATGAAAAAGTCAGAGATTACACAGCACACAATCAAATTTCTTGTAGATGAAGAAGTATTTCCCCTCCAGGCATTGCGTAGCATATCAGGTAGTCCCCCTGGTGATGTGCAAGGGAGTGTAGAAGTACGTCTGAAAGAGTTTGAACTTGAGAAAGGGAGAATTGAGTTAGAGAGAGAGAGGATTTCTCTAGAAAGGGCTCAAGTCGGTGAGAGAGAGTATGGTGTAAGAGTCAGTGGTAGGCATTTTAACATCTCCAAACATGTCAGAATGGTCCCTGATTTCGATGAAGGAGACGTAGAAGATACTTTCTACATTTCGAGCAGGTAGCAGATAGCATGGAGTGGCCGAAAGAAAAATGGGCTCATCTTTTGCAGACTAAGTTAAAGGGAAAGGCATGTGATGCTTATGCTGCTCTGTCGCGCGAAGAAGTTCAGCATTATGCAACTGTGAAAAGGCAATTTCAAAGGGACGGTACAGTATTGGTGGAGATGGGAATTGGGCTTTTAACTTTTTGCGAGATACCAAGAAAACAATTATCATATAGTACAGAGCATACCATTTTAAAAGGAATTCAAAGTTTACTTGATGAAAATCGGGTTTGGAATGACTGAAACATCCAAAAACAAAGTACAACAAAGCGATCGTGATAAAGTGTGGGTCCCACACTTTATTAGAATCGCTCTTTTTTGGATATCTCAGCCATTTCAAAACCAATTTTTATCAAATAAACTTTGAATTCCTCATAGAATTACATGCTCTTTCATTTTTTGTAAGAGGTTTCTCATTATTTCACCAAAAAAATGTTAGAAACCTGAAATTAGGTCTCAACCAAAACGGTATGATCCCTTTAAATGCATACGCATTGGTTCCTGAAGCCTACATACAAAAGTTCAGGAATAGTAGAAAACTAGAGTCACAGTCATTCAGAGAATTTGCAAAAGTGAAGGAAATTGCATTCGATCGTTTGCTGCAATCAGTAGGCGTGGCTAGCGTTGAAGACTTGCGTGAACTCATGCTCTTAGAAGAGTTCAAGAGGTCGCTACCTCATGAGGTGCGTTCACACATTGAGGAGCAGAAAGTGAAAACTTTGTTGGTAGCTAGTACAATGACTGATGAGTACACTTTGTCCCATAGTCATGGAAACAGGTATGTAGGAAGCAAATATGCAGCTCCTAATCGTCTGAGTGTTGGCAAGACAAATTCTAGCAGTAAGACAGAGGTGAAAGCTGGTCTAGTGGTAGAAAATGAGACTGACAAGAAAGGTAGGAACACTGAGAAGCCTATTTTGTGTTTCCATTGTAGACAACCAGGGCATGTGAAGTCTAATTGTCCCATTCTGAACAAGAAAAAACAGGAAAAAGACACAAAAAAGAAGTCTCATCCAAATGGATTGGTGAGTCGTTCAGTTGAATCGACAGGTGATTGGTGTGAACAAGTTCAAAGTGTGATTAAGTCAGCTGATCAAGACAAGATTAAGTCTCAGTATGAGCCATTCACTTCTGTAGGCTATGTGTCATTGGTAGGGTGTGATGAAGCCAGGAAGGTTACCATCCTGCGAGATACTGGTGCATCTCAGTCATTGATTCTTGACAGTGTTCTGCCTTTTGGGCAAACGTCGTCCACAGGCACAGGTGTACTGTTGCAAGGAGTAGAAGGAGGTTACGTTGAAGCTCCTCTTCACACAGTCGATTTGCAGTCAGGCCTAGTTTCAGAAAGGGTGACTCTTGGTGTTAGGAAGTCACTTCGTATGGATGGTGTAGCATTGATATTAGGCAATGATCTTGCAGGAGACAGAGTGACTATCCCAGTGGTCAGTGCAGTCCCTTTGGATAAAGAAGGAATTGAGACAGCTGCATTGGTTCAGGAATTCCCTGAAATTTTCCCAGGTTGTGTAGTCACACGTTCCATGTCTAGAAAATCAGAGGAGTCTGAAATGAAGGCTAGTCCAGAGGATATTAGTCTAGAAGGGAGTTTCTTCCGTCGGTTTGATGATGTAGAAGTAAGCAAAACCGCAGCATCAAATCACATCAGATAGGGGATGAGTCTCAGCCTGTAGATGAAACTGATGAATGATCCACAGTTGGAAGCATTGTGCTCTTGCTGAAGAAGAAGCACTGAGTGAAAGGACTTGCTACTATATGAAAGGAGATGTGTTGATGAGGAAGTGGATGCCAGTTGACTCTTCTAGTGATGAAGAATGGCGAGAAGTTCACTAAATTGTCATTCCGACAGTATTTCGTAAACATATCTTGAGTGTGTCGCATGATTCAGCTCTTGGTGGTCATCTTGGAGTCAGTAAGACTGTTGACAAGATTTTGAAACATTTCTTTTGGCCTGGCTTTAGACGGGACGTTTCAGATATTTGTAGGACTTGTCATGTTTGCCAAATGGTGGGAAAACCTAATCAGAAGATTCATCCTGCTCCCCTAAAGCCCATACCAGCATTTGATGAGCCGTTTAGCACAGTTATCATAGACTGTGTTGGTCCTTTGCCAAAGACAAAGGCTGGACACGAGTTCTTGCTCACTATGATGTGCGCTTCTACAAGATTTTCAGAAGCTGTACCACTTCGGCGTATCACTGCACAGAACGTTAGCAAGGCGTTAGTGAAGTTTTTCACAACGGTTGGTTTACCAAAGGTGGTGCAATCAGACCAGGGTTCCAACTTCATTTCAAAGATATCTCAGCAAATGATGCATGCGTGAGTTGGGTATCAAATGTGTTTCCTGGAGTGCCTATCATCCATAGAGTCAAGGCGCTCTGGACCGTTTTCATCAGACGCTGAAGAACATGATAAGTACATACTGCTTTGAGGTCGAGGACTGGGATGAAGGCTTGCCGTTGTTGCTTTTCTCGGTGCGGGAGTCTGTGCAAGAGTTCTTAGGATTTAGTCCCTTTGAGTTAGTGTTTGGACACGAGGTTCGTGGTCCGTTGAAGGTCTTGAGAGAGAAGCTGTTGTGTGAGGATGAGTCACCTGGTTTGTTGAATTATGTGACCACGTTCCGTGGTAGGCTGACTCGTGCACGCGAATTTGCAGCTGGACATTTGAGAAACAGTCAAAAGAACATGAAGCAGTTGTTTGATAAGAGGTCCAAGGAAAGGATGTTCAGTCCCGGTGAAAAAGTATTGATACTGTTGCCCATTCCTGGTAATCCTCTGTGTGCTCGCTTCTCTGGTCCCTATGTCATGAAGGAGAGATTGAGTGATGTGAATTACGTCATACAGACTCCAGACAGGAAGAAAAAGAAACGGTTGTGTCACATCAACGTGTTGAAGAAGTATGTTGAGAGATGCCAAGTGCAGGTGAGAGTGTGAAGCCAGTCATGTGTGTGGTAGAAGAGTTGAATCACACAACAGATGATCAATGTGCTGAACTAGAAAGGAAGTGTTCAAGTGTGAAGCTTAAGAACTCGGATGCACTTTGTGATCTTGACAGGAAATTGGGTCATTTGTCCCATGGTGAGAGAGATGACATCAAACAGATCATTGCAGATTTTCCTGGATTGTTTTCAGATGTTCCTGGTCGCACAAGTGTGGTACAACATGATGTGGATGTTGGGGAGTCAGATCCCATCAAGCAGCACCCTTATCGTGCTAATCCAGAGAAGATGCAACATTTGCACAGTGAGGTGGAGTACATGTTAGAACATAACATTGTAGAGCTAAGCACAAGTGCATGGAGTTCAACATGTGTATTAGTTCCCAAGCCGGATGGCTCATATCGCTTTTTTGCACGGATTATAGGAAGGTGAATTCGTGTACCAAAACAGACTGCTTCACTATTCCAAGAGTCGATGACTGCATCGATCGTATTGGAAAAGCGAGCTATGTAAGCAAGTTTGATCTGCTGAAAGGCTATTGGCAGATACCTTTAACACAGAGAGCAAAGGAGATTTCTGCGTTTGCAACTCCACAGGGCCTTTTCCAGTATACCGTGATGCCTTTTGGCATGAAAATGCCCGGCAACATTCCAACGCAGGATGGATGAGTTGATTTGTGGATTGGATGGCTGTGAGGTATACATCGATGATGTGGTTTCCAGCGACTCTTGGGATGACCATGTGAAAATGGTGAGAGAGTTGTTCAGGCGGTTGTCAGCAGCCAGTCTCACATTTAATCTGGTGGAAAGTGAGTTTGGGTATAGTGAAGTGCAGTATCTTGGTCACGTCGTTGGTCATGTTTAAGTTCGTCCCGCAGCTGCTAAAGTCCAAGCAGTCCAAGATGTCCCTGTTCCCAAGACAAGGAAGGAGCTGATGAGATTCATCGGTATGGCAGGATACTACCGTCGCTTCTGCTATAACTTCTCGGATGTTGTGGCACCTTTGACTGATCTCCTGCGAAAGAACGTGAAGTTCCAGTGGTCAGCCGCATGCCAGTCTGCGTTTGACCAAGTGAAGGCAATCCTGTCGAGTGGTCCTGTATTGGTAGCGGCGGACTTCAAGAAAGGCTTCAGCCTAGCTGTCGATGCAAGCGATGTCGGAGCAGGCGCCGTGTTGATGCAAGCTGATGACGATGGAGTGGACAGACCGGTCTGCTACTTCTCAAAGAAGTTCAACACGCACCAGCGGAAGTATTCTACCGTTGAGAAGGAGACCCTAGCGTTAATTCTTTCGTTCAGCAATTTTGATGTCTACGTGGGCAGTACAACTCAACAGGTTGTTGTGTGGACTGACTACAACCCACTGACATTCGTCAACAGAATGAGAAACAAAAATCAGAGACTGATGCGATGGAGTTTAATCCTACAGGAGTATAACCTTGACATTCAGCACATTCGCGGAAAGGAAAACGTGGCAGACACACTTTCTCGTGCTTAATTGAGAAATCTCAATATTCTGTCTAATCCAGAGAAGATGCAACATTTGCACAGTGAGGTGGAGTACATGTTAGAACATAACATTGTAGAGCCAAGCACAAATGCATGGAGTTCAACATGTGTATTAGTTCCCAAGCCGGATGGCTCATATCGGTTTTGCACGGATTATAGGAAGGTGAATTCGTGTACTAAAACGGACTGCTTCCCTATTCCAAGAGTCGATGACTGCATCGATTGTATTGGAAAAGCGAGCTATGTAAGCAAGTTTGATCTGCTGAAAGGCTATTGGCAGATACCTTTAACACAGAAAGCAAAGGAGATTTCTACGTTTGTAACTCCGCAGGGCCTTTTCCAGTATACCGTGATGCCCTTTGACATGAAAGTGCCCCGGCTACATTCCAACGCATGGTGAATGAGTTGATTTGTGGATTGGATGGCTGTGAGGTATACATCGATGATGTGGTTTCCAGCGACTCTTGGGATGACCATGTGAAGCAGGTGAGAGAGTTGTTCAGGCGGTTGTCAGCAGCCAGTCTCACAGGCGCCGTGTTGATGCAAGCTGATGACGATGGAGTGGACAGACCGGTCTGCTACTTCTCAAAGAAGTTCAACACGCACCAGCGGAAGTATTCTACCGTTGAGAAAGAGACCCTAGCGTTAATTCTTTCGTTCAGCCATTTTTATGTCTATGTGGGCAGCACAATTCAACCGGTTGTTGTGTGGACTGACCACAACCCACTGACATTCGTCAACAGAATGAGAAACAAAAATCAGAGACTGATACGATGGAGTTTAATCCTATAGGAGTATAACCTTGACATTCAGCACATTCGTGGAAAGGAAAACATTCTGGCAGACACACTTTCTCGTGCTCATTGAGAAATCTCAATATTCTGTCTCGTTGCCAGATGCAACAATTGTATAAATGTATTTTATGTTTGTAACACTTTAAAGATAATATAAAGTTTTGGTATTACCTCAAAAGTTTCCCTGAATTTCCTTGTCTTAGTTTGTGTTTCAGGTTAAAGTACCTTTCATATAACTAACACTGTGAGACTTACTCGCCCGAAAGTGCTCTCATGTCTTAGTAATCATTCAATAATGGTTTCGTACCAGAGCCGCCGCCGTACGACGGCGGCGAGGTAGTACACGTATTGTGCGAGATAACTGCGACCAGCAGCGTGCAGCCCCATACGCATACTGTGTAGCTAACTGCGAACAGCAGCCCCATACGCATAGCTAAATGGGGCTTCGCATTGTAGCTTACAGGATCATGACAGATTTAGTATCGCGGGTAAATATCAACTTAAAATCCACAAATTTCTTCAATTTCAAGACTTACCAGTTAAGTTGAAGTATTGAAAACAGGCATTGGGCAACGTTTGGTTTTGCCAATAGTCCCTTTCTGTTCGAATTGATGACTGAATGTGACTCGGTCGAGAGGACCTTGGGAGAGCTACACTGAATTGACGGCCAGCGCATGCGCAAACAAACATCTTATCCGTTCATGGATTTGAAATTTGTTCGCATGTGATGTGTGCGTATGCGCTGGTCGTAGTAATCAGTGTATGTAGATCTCCCAAGGTCCTCTCGACAGAGTCACATTCAGTTATCAATTCGAACAGAAAGGGACTATTGGCAGAACCAAACGTTGCCCGAAGCCTGTTTTCAAGACTGCAACTTAATTGGTAAGTCTTCAAATTGAAGAATTTTGTGGATTTTAAGTTGATATTTACCGCGATACTAAATCTGTCATGATCCTGAATGCTACAATGCGAAGCCCCATTACGCTATGCGTATGGGGCTGCTGGTCGCAGTTAATTGCATGATTACTAAGAAATGAGAGCACTTTGGGGCGAGTAAGTCTCACAGTGTTAGTTATATGATAGATACTTTAACCTGAAACACGGAAATTCAGGGAAACTTTTGAGGTACCAAAACTTTTTGTTATCTTTAAACAGGTGTAATTTTGTTTTGCAAGTACACAGGACAGTGTTTGTACATCATGTATGTATGTATCTTGTACACACTATAATTGTGATGCCAACAGCATGAATGGCACGTTGAGTGTGTAAATGACAACATGGAAGTATTTTCAGACGTGTTTGTCTTAATAAGGAAACACATCAAGCTATGTTTGTGCTTTGAGTCACTCTCCAAAAGAAGACATTATGAAGGCTGTTTTAAGTTACACTAGCCATCAACAGTTGTCAAGAATGTGAGTTGTTGGTAAAATAACTTCAAACAGGTAGTGTTGCTGTTTGTATAGAGAATGTGGTTTATCGGGTAATGTAGGTACAGTTCAGGTATTTGAAGTTTAATACTTGTACATGTACAGGTATTTGTTAAATATGTTGTGGCATACACCCTAAGTTTATTGGATGTTGCCTTTTAGATTTAAATAGCGTACGTATTATGTACAGAAATTGAATAGTTATACAAAGCTTTTGCTCATTGTAGTAGCTCAATCATTGCCTTGGTGCAAAGCAGTATATGTTTTATCACAGGTTGTGATGATGATATAGCCATAGCATACTTCATTTATGTGTTCTTATAATAATGCAACTATGGTAAACTCATGGATTTATAAGAGTGAAATGGAAGAGGAATGTACAATTCTGTTCCAAAATATTGTGCAAGGTAAGAGTCCATTTGTGTTGAAAACATTGAATGCACTCTTTTAGGGGGAAGTGTTATAGATACATATGCATTGTACTATCATTTCTTGGCACTTTATTGTTCCGCGGAGGAAGATGTAAATAAAGGGTGCGACAAGATGACCGACATCGAACATACACCTTGTTTGAGAGTCTGGGGATTTTTGGTGGTTATGATGGTTCGTTAGTCCAAGTTAACCTCCGTAACATTCCCCTCGACTCAGCATAACTTGCATATTTCTGTGATATTAATGTGACTAACAAAAGACATGGCGAGGGAACATGCAAGTTATGCTTATGGTCTCACGGTGGGTGCATTCCAATGTCTTTTGTTAATCATGTCTCATCAGCATGGATTCTGGCTGTGAAGGCGTTTTCCTAAAATCAAACACAATCTCTTTGGTTTTGGTGAGATTTAACTGCAGATGGTTCTTATCACACCAAGAAGTAAACCTCAAGCCGGTAACTAGATTCAGCCTCATCCTCATGAATGAGTCGTAAGGTGACAGTGTTGTCTGCATATCTAAAAATAGATACATGAAGAGCTTTATGCGAGTTATCACGAGTGCCTCCTTTAGGCAACTCGCCATGACTCGTGTAGAGCCCACAAATGTCGAAATCGACCGCTAATGTTGTAACACATCAATCGCAAATGTCAAAATTCCCACTAATGTCATAGCACGTCAACCACAAACGTCAAAATTACCACTTATGTCATAACACGTCGACCACAAATGTCAAAATTTCAATTTTTCTTGCAAATGTCATAACGCGTCAACCACAAATGTCAAAACTGATTGCAGAGAGAGAGAGAGAGAGAGGGTGGGGGAGTTAAAGCCTCCCTGAAGTCCCTAAACTCTGGGGGTGTTTTCTTCTTCTGTCGAACCGAAAAAGATAGAGCTAGGTTAGTGCTATGAAGACATTAATTATTTATATTTTACGCTTGATTTTGGTGGATCAAGGGGTGCCCTGATCGGGGGGGGGGGGAATGAGAGCAAGGAGGGAGATTTTCCACATTATCACCATCTCTTCTAGAAAAATCTCTGACGGATTTTCACCAAACTTGGCAGATGGCATGTTTCCGGCTGTATGATCTTTATTTGTTAAATGAGCCCGATTCCCCCCCCCCCCCCGCCCAACCGCCGACGGGAGGGGGGGGGGGGGGGTTAGGGCAGCCTCAGATCTTAACTTACGTCTTGCTTGATCATTGGTGTAAGACAAGCTTTCTGTGTATCCACTGGCTTTCAGTGCATCGTCATACATCGGCGTGGCTTTCTTGAAGGTCTCTTCGTCGCAGGAGATGTCTGAAATACGTCTGCTTGTAGAAGCTGGAAGGCCCTGGATGATCGATGGCGGATGGTTAGATTGCCTGTGGATGTGCATCGGATTGTCGTTGGGTTTTCTGTATGGGTGTTACTTTCTGTTATTCAAATTGAGGGTGATGTCGAGGAAGTTCACGATCTTAACGCAGCTGATGGTGATTTTCAGGCCGAGTTTCTGAATTTTTTTCATCACTGCCGGAGAAATTTTTGAAGACTGCCAAACCATCATCTCTTTAGAGGTCAATGTTCTCTCGGCCGTACTCATTGGCGAGGGTGTTGAGGATATAGAGACCCACAAGCTCACAAACCTCAGATCCGTCAAAGCTGGCCATAGTGACGTCGAACAGGCTCTAATTGTCCTATTTCTTCCATGAAGGTCTTTGTCAAAGAGGATGGACTTCCTCGCGTGTATGATGATCTTGTTGTCTCTGGCGGAGATATTTGTGTACTCCTTTGTCAATAGGCTTTTTCAGCTGCTGTTCAGAGATTGATGGGTAGAAGTTGACCACGTCGAAGCTGATTAATGTATGTTTCTCCTTTTCTTTTATGCTTTTGAACAAATTGATCACGGTGCTGGAGTTACCGCATTCATTTGTAGATTTGTAGCATTTGGTGATGTTTTCTTGGAGAAGTTTGTCGCATAAAGTGCGTCCATCTCGTAGAGGTCTCTCGTTTTATCAGCAGGTATCAACATCTTTTTGGAGCTCTTGATATTGGTGATGTCTGCATTCATCTTATCTTAAAACTGGTTTGTAGCTTTCCTGAAGCGCAGATTCTCGATCATTAGCAACATGTTATCATCGAACGGTATCAGGTCTTTGATCTGTGATGAACTTCCTCGACATCACCCTCAATTTGAATAACGGCAATCACTACTTATACCGAAATCCAAACGACAATCCGATGTACATCAACAAGCAATCTAACCATCCGCCATCGATCATCAAGGGCCTTCCAGCTTCTATAAGCAGACGTATTTCAGACATCTCCGGCGACGAAGAGACCTTCAAGAAAGCCACGCCGATGTATGACGATGCCCTGAAAGCCAGTGGATACACAGAAAGCTTGTCTTACACCAATGATCGAGCAAGACGTAAAAGGAAAAAACAGAAAGCGCAACATAATCTAGTTTAACCCCCCAATCAGCATGAACGTCCTAACAAACATCGGTCGCACTTTGCTGGAACTGGTAGACAAGCACTTCCCAAAGAAATCTAAACTCAATCGGATCTTCAACAGGAGCACACTCAAGATCAGATACAGCTGCATGCCGAATGTCGCCAGCATCATAAAAAATCACAACACGCAAGCCCTGAAAGGAGACAAGGAATCTAACAGCTAAAACATGCAACTGCCGGAACAAGGACCTCTGCCCACTCCAAGGGAACTGTCTGGCTACCAATCTCATCTACAACGCGGAAGTCATGACCCCCGACGAAAGAATGACTTACATCGGCGTCACTGAGCCCCCCTTCAAGCTCAAGTACAACAACCACCTCCAATCCTTCCGGCACGAGAGGTACAAAAACAGCACGGAGCAATCCAAATTCATCTGGAGCCTGAACCAGAGCAGCACACCGTACACCATCAAATGGTCCATCGCAAGCCATGCCCATCCGTACACCACCGAGTCCAAGAGGTGCGACCTGTGTCTCACCGAGAAGTGTCGCCATGAAAATAGATTCTACATCTGTGATTTTAAAAATGAATCATCGTAATCTCCTGCTTTTTGAAGGATCGATCTCTGCAATAATTCATCTTTAAAAGGGCATTTTACCGGTTTTTTATTTTTTATATGTTGTTCTTTTAATTCTAAAAGACCCAGCGGTGCAAACAGAATCAAAATTTCATAACGATTAAGTCCGTAATTTAATGTTAAAAATGGAACTTTTTAGGTGAGAATTATGCTAATGAGCTGACGAGCCCGGATGTTATGATGTCACAGGTGCTCTCACTATTACTGATTACAAGTGCTCGCATACGCGTGCGTTAATTCGTATCGAGTAGCAGACGACGCTTAGGCCTAATTTAGCTAGCAGGCGGCACTTGTGTACTGTTGTATCCATGTAGATATCTCAAATTTCACTAAACCAAATCGCACCAAAATTACAGGATATACTTCAGAGCATATTTCAAAGTATTCTCTTATATTTGAAGGAAATCAGTAATCGAGAAGTATCAATATTGACGTCAACTTTCAAGTCGTCACTCAAAAAAAAAAACTCACTCTTCGCGAGAGATCTTGGCGAACGCAAGATGCACAATCTAGAACTGAAGTTAGCCGACTAGTACTGTGCGAACGGGGAATTTACGCGAGAACTAAAAGTGTAATGATTTTTGCGACTTGTGTGATATAGGAACTACATTTTTCATTCAACTTACCACAAATAATTTGTAAATTTATTTATTGCCCCCGATTACTTGAAAGATTTGTCTCATGATATTAAATGGCTAACTTCAGTCTGTGCGTGCGCAGCAGGTAGGTAGGGCCTGGCCGCAATCACTCGTGTTAGTCGTAGAGCTGATCATTTTTAGCGACGCCGACAGGAAAGTCGACATCTACACTTCCGCTTCCCGACATGTGATTTGTTTCCAATTAACGTTAGCTGTTGGATATGAATCATAAAGTATTTCCTGTGAGTTTGGTGCCATTTGGCAAGGTGAATTTTGAGATATCTACATGGATACGGAAGTACGCTAGCACTATAGATCTACCTACACCAGCGCTGGGATCGCGAAGCGGCGACACTGTGTTAGAATCTACGTGGTCACGCCACTCTTCCGAGATATGGGTCCTAGTACGTAGGCCTACTGAAACAAACTGTTAGATCTAACATTAGTCCTTGGTGTAAATAACACCACTATGAGATTTATCTCGACTACAAAACATCGGAAATCCATAAAGCAGATACCTTACCTGAAAAATCCAGCACAGGAACAACAGTGCCAGCAGGACAAGGGTCCAGATCTAGATCTGGAGTCTGGACTTTCGCCTGGACTTTCTTCAAGTTCTGGCAGCAGGGGTATGTAACGTTACGCTGTGCCTTGTTAGCGCTGTGCACATAGGGCCTACAGCTGCAATGTCGACGGTGAGTGAGTGTGGGTACTAGGGCCTACTCATCAAAACTTGGACTGCCACGTAGAACCTACTCCTTGACTGCTCGGTAGTCCTAAGTTAGTCCTAGTTCTAGTATTTCAGAGTCTATGTGTACTGGGTACCGTTTTCATCTCGCTAAGTGTAAATCGTGCGTGCCGTTGAAGAGAGTCTATCTACATTTGGATTTAGATTCACTCAACCCTCATCTACGTTAGATAGTTTGAACTGTTGATTGATCGAACTTTGATAGTTCGATCATGATCATCAATGCGTAACGTTACTTACACACAGTCTTCTATGGGCAGCACGTTCGGATAACGATGCCAATTTCATTTTGCATATCTGGAATTTCCTCACAAGTTTTATCTAAATAAAAAGCTGTTGAAGAGATTGCTTTTAGAGATTAATGGGTATTGTTTAACATGTTTATTATAGCTCCATATTGCAATTATACTAAATAACAGCTTTTGCAGTACTTCGTGTGAGATTTCATCAGTAAATTGGCATTATGTAGTTCGTCTTGCTTATGTCGGAGTTGTGCACCAAGAGCACCTGTGACGTAGGCCAAATTGTGTGGATCGTTCCATGGCTTGCTCGTTTTCATTTTTTTTTCAAAAAATCATTACAGGCTCATCCTGGGTTTTACAATCCTCTCTTTCCAGTAGTAGGCATCAAAAAATGTAGATTAGAATTATCAGACAATTAGAAAATGTCAGTACAGTTTTCTTTTAAGTATTACCCAGCATCTAATTGTAATCAATAATTTTGAACATTTTCACAATCTTTCATCGCAAATTTGGGAAATAGTTCAATTCGCAAATACAAGCATCAACCTGGACTTTCTTTGCATTGATGCAATTTTCCGGATGCAATTATTCAATACGTAATAATGAATGTCATTCAGTGCGCACTGGTCACTATGGTCCTTGCGCTTATAGCTTGTTATGGTGTCACGCGCTTTAAAGCGCGTCAAGCACCTCATAGAGGATGCATGAAACTCAGAAGCCATGTCTACACCTATCCAAAAACTTGTAGTTATACTAACTACGAGCGTAAAAATTCCTTCCCCCTAACCACGACAAAACTTCGATGCCGTTCACGCCTACATGCAGTTAGCAAAACCTCAAGGTAATGCTAACTACGATAGAAAATAAAGGGCGCCTAGTTCGCACATAGGGTTGCGCGCTATTGTGGAAAAAATTGAGCGTCGTGGTCAACAAAACTCCGTTCACATTTGTCGCAGTTTAAGCGCTCTGTGGGGGGCATTCCCAAAACCACAACGACACTACGACAAAACCCTAAGAAATCTTATGGTGTTGTCGTGGTGACTTCGCCTTAAGGTTTTGTCGTGGTTTTCAAAACTACTTGCGTCTACATCTACGCTAACTTGGAGTTTAGTGCCTCGTAGTTTACAAAACCTCGTAGTTTTGAAAACCTTAAAGTAAAGGGATCTAGGTGTGAACGTCACTAAAGTTGCAGTAAATACGGATGAACCTGCAGTAAACCGCGTGAACTTGTTTCATTACTTCTATCTAAAGCTATTCCTTTGAGAACATCGAGCTCTCTTCATAGTAGGATAGAATCACCAAGTGTATATATATATATATGTATATATATATATATATATATATATATATATATATATATATATTGCAGTTGTTCCGCGTATTGGCAGTACTAGAAATAGCAATAATAAAGTCACAACAGAGGAATGCAGGAAATGCATTAATAGCCAATCTTGATTTAATGAATAATCCGAATTTTCGAGGATCCTTCCTCTTCATCAGGGATGGCAGTGCGAATTTTCACAATGATTATTAAGAGTGAGGTGTTACTACCCTGCTAGATGTAAGTGTGCGCAATATGTGTAACCAAAACAAAAAAAATAATAGATAATAACAACAAACGCATGTTGTGCGCTTATGAGTGTTATACTCTACGTCATAATAGAGAAGACGTCTTGCACACTATAGGATAGCGCGCGCTGCACATAAAGATCATGAGACAATAATAGCAATAACAGAAATAATAGAAACGTCATAAAGGCAATGAAGTTAACATGATACAATGAAAGTGCCAATGGATTTTCACAGTGATATGTCAATATCCCACTAGCGCGCGTAGTCTCAGTGTAACCAAAACAAAGGATAACAAATAATAACAATAAACGCATGCTGAGTTGCGCGATTATGAGTGCCATACTGTGCGTCATAATAGAGAAGACGTCACACTGAGATAGCGCGCGTTGCACAAAGGAGACAATAGTAACGATAATAGAAACGTCATAATGGCAATGAAGTGATACAATCTGTCAAGTGCTTGTACGCATTATATAGAGAGAAGAGAAGAGAGAGCAAAAAGTAGGAAAGGAGGGAATAAGGAGAGAAGAAAGAAGGACACAAGAAAAAATGAGGAAATTGTCATATACATGAGGTACACATGCTAGTAACACATCAAGACTGCGCAAGTGGTCCAGTACCAGAAAAATAAATTGAAGACCTCTACAAGGGTGAAATTATCAATAGCGGAGTAGCAACTGAAATTAGTTATCGGAAGAAAGTGTATGGGCTGAGCCATGCCTGTTTCAAAACTGCGGCTCCGAACAATGGATTGCAGTTCTGCCCACTTCCTGTCTTCAGCCGATTTGTAACCCCCGCCAAAGATGAAGACTTTCAAGTCTTTTATCGAATGACGGGGGTCACTGAAGTGGTTCGCCAAACATACATTGCTATTTCTAGTACTGCCAATACGCGGAACAACTACAATGTTTGGACAAGACTGAATGCAGCGTCTCTCCGCGCCCGACGAACGTGCGAACGTTTATACCACAAATTAGCACAAATACGATCAGATATTTATTTCTTATCAGCGACGAAGAAGCATGACGTAGTGCCAAAAGGATTTCGCATCAAGAACCCTATGAAGTCAACGTTCAACACCAATGCCGCCAGCCCAATATGCCAGAGGACATCGGAGCGCCTTCGTAATAAAGCATTAAACGAGGCGTACCGAAGGCAAACATACATCAGCACGGAGCTGAAACGGACGAAGGATACTCTACTGGAAAAACTCAACCAGGAAGGGATAATCGACCACCCGAGTATTTTCCAAAACCTCAAACGACAGTATGAGGAAACCTGTTACCAACGCATGCAAGAGAAAAAAACGCAAACTGAATGACCTACTGAAGGATTCTCCAGTGCATGAGGCGATCAGCACACACGACAATCTCGAGAGCAAAAGGATGAACATCGTCAACCTTTCCAGTCATCACTTATCTCCCAGTGAGGAGGCGACCCTCAACCTCGGCCTATCCTACTGCTCGCGTAAAAACATCGATAAGCTTAATCTCTGCCGAGATGCTACAGCATTTAACAGACGTGTGAGACTCCGGGAGTTCTTCGCCAAAAGAGACGACTCAGCCGATATGATACGCGCCCACCCGTCTCGCAACCACCATCGCTGACGAAGGCTAAGTGGACCCCTCCAACTGGAAGGAATCCATATATTGACCACTTCACCTCTGCAGTGGAGCGACATCTCGACAATTTCCTCTGTCACGTCAACGAGCAACGACCCAGCCAACAAGAGAAGGAACAACTCCGAGCAATCAACACGTTGAAGAACAACGCGGACATCGTCACCAAGCCGGCGGACAAAGGCGGAGCCGTGGTGATTTTAGACACGACGGACTACATCGCTGAGGCTCAACGCCAGCTCTCCGACAAGGATTTCTACCATCCCCTGGTTGAAGACCCCACGTCAGAATATCGTGAGCAATCCGAACAATGTGTAAAGAACCTTAAGTCTGCTAATAGCTCTGAGCGTACACTGGTCCCTGACAATCCTCGGGTGAGTAAATTCTACTTATTACCTAAGATTCACAAACTTCCCAATATGGTGGAGACCGCATCTGATGCAGGGGTGTCTGACGTTCAAAAATTATTAAGGAAGCCAGGGATAAGCATGTAATCCCTCCTGGCAGACCTATCGTTTCAAGCGTTGATTCTCTGACAGAACCAATGTCAAAAACTGTCGACAAAAAACTTCAGACGTACCTACCCAAAATCAAAAGTTACGTGAAAGACACGACGGATTTTCTGAATAAGATTAAGTCTGCAACCCTCAGCTCAGACTGCCTACTCGTAACCATGGACGTGAAGAGCCTTTACACCATCATCCCACACGATCACGGTGTAGACGCTCTTCGTACGTTCCTCACAAAACTGGACGTACCCAACAGTGACATCGAGGATATAACGTCCATGACCGAGTTCATATTGAAGCACAATTACTTTGAGTTTGACGGCAAACACTACCTTCAACGAAAAGGTACCGCCACTGGGGACCAAGATGGCGCCCGTGTACGCTTACATATATATGCAGTTCTGGAAGAAGATTTCCTCTCTAAATGCACTCTCCAACCGTCAATGTATCTGAGATACATCGACGACATTTTCATAATCTGGCCCCACAGTGAAAAAGACCTCGCAGCCTTTCACGAGGCATTTAACAAACACAATCGTCACATCCAGTTCACAATGGAGAGCTCCAGAGAGAAAATCCACTTCCTGGATGTCAATGTATCTAAAAATGGTAACATGCTTTCCACCAGTGTGTACATTAAACCTACGGATTCTTTCACCTACTTGGATTACAATTCGTTCCACCACTTGCACACAAAGCAATCAATTGTGTACAGCCAACTAGTCAGATATAAGCGGATCACTTCTGACCCCAAAGTGTTTGAAGAAAATGCTGTACGTCTGGGAGAACATTTCGTTAGAAGGGGCTATCCAGTTCGCCTCGTAAACAATGCACTCAAAAGGGTCAGTGAAAAACGCAGAGAAGACCTGTTAGACTCTAAACCTAAAGATGAGAGGAACGATCGCATTCCTCTCGTTACTACATTCCACCCACAAGTCAAAAAGTTTGTCTCCACGACCAAGAAAGAGTGGGCGAATATTCAACTTGATCCCAAACTTTCTACAATATTGGGGGAACCACCTCTACACTCCCAAAGACAACCGCCCAACTTGAGATCACTTCTGGTGCGGAGTGAGTTACCAAAACCTGCAACCCCAAAAGGTAACAAGAGGTGCGGCAAACCACGATGTCAAATTTGTAACCATCTGGTGACAGAAACAGTGGTGCAAATCTCTCCGTCACTCAGTATCAAACCACCGGACCACACATGCGACTCTAGCAATGTGCTTTACTGTATCATGTGCACTAAATGCCCAGGGGTGTCATATATAGGTGAGACAAGCACGAAGTTCCGAATGAGGTTTAATAATCACAAGAGCTCAATCCTGAAGAAGCGTAAAGATACTCCAGTGGCGAACCACTTCAGTGACCCCCGTCATTCGATGAAAGACTTGAAAGTCTGCATCTTTGGCGGGGGTTACAAATCGGCTGAAGACAAGAAGTGGGCAGAACTGCGATCCATTGTTTGGAGCCGCAGTTTTGAAACAGGCATGAACAAAGATCTTTCCTGGCTCAGCCCATACACTTTCTTCCGATAACTTCTGAATTATTTATGTACAGACAATATTGGTATGGTCTGAGGAAGACAACCCTCCAGCTAGATATACCCAAACCAACCACAAATTTTAAAAAACGCAGTTTTTCATATCGTGGAGCCCTAATGTGGAATAGTTTGCCAAGCGATGTTAAACAAAGTGCTTCTTTAGCTGCATTCAAAAGTGCAATAGATACGTTTTATACAAAGGTAGGATTTTTAAGATAATTATTTGCAGCTTTATAATAATGTGTGTGTGTATTAAGTCTATATGTTTGAATGGTCCCACTTTATTTTTCTTTTCTTTTCTTTTTCATTTATCACATGTGTGTGTATATATATGCATATTTTTCTTTTTTTTAATGCGTAAGTAATTTTATAGAATTATTTCAGTATAAATTGTAGTATTTTTGATATGTCGTTGATTTTACAGTGTATAATAATTGTGTGTTTTTTTTTATCTCTTATGTTTTGTATACTAAGTATAAAATGTTGTATTATGTTACTTTGAACTGTTTTTACCTCTTCACGGACTCACTGAAGAACAGCCATTGGCTGAAATGAGTGACCATGTCGAAATAAAATAAACTGAAACTGAACTGAATAACTAATTTCAGTTGCTACTCCGCTATCGATAATTTCACCCTTGTAGAGGTCTTCAATTTATTTTTCTGGTACTGGACAACTTGCGCAGTCTTGATGTGTTACTAGTAAGTGTACCTCATGTATATGACAATTTCCTCATTTTTTTCTTGTGTCCTTCTTTCTTCTCTCCTTATTCCCTCCTTTCCTACTTTTTGCTCTCTCTTCTCTTCTCTCTATATAATGCGTACAAGCACTTGACAGATTGTATCACTTCATTGCCATTATGACGTTTCTATTATCATTATTGTCTCCTTTGTGCAACGCGCGCTATCTCAGTGTGACGTCTTCTCTATTATGACGCACAGTATGGCACTCATAATCGCGCAACTCAGCATGCGTTTATTGTTATTATTTGTTATCCTTTGTTTTGGTTACACTGAGACTACGCGCGCTAGTGGGATATTGACATGTCACTGTGAAAATCCATTGGCACTTTCATTGTATCATGTTAACTTCATTGCCTTTATGACGTTTCTATTATTTCTGTTATTGCTATTATTGTCTCATGATCTTTTTGTGCAGCGCGCGCTATCCTAGTGTGACGTCTTCTCTATTATGACGTAGAGTATAACACTCATAAGCGCACAACATGCGTTTGTTGTTATTATCTATTATTTTTTGTTTTGGTTACACATATTGCGCGCGCTAGCAGGGTAGTAACACCTCACTCTTAATAATCATTGTGAAAATTCGCACTGTCATCCCTGATGAAGAGGAAGGATCCTCGAAAATTCGGATTATTCATTAAATTAAGATAGTTATAATAAGAATGCTTTCAGACTAAACCGTATACAGTTATGGTTTATTGAGAAAAATGTTGATATTTCCTCATATTTTAGGCTTTATTGCAAAAATTTTATGTGGTAGGATGTTTTGTGATACAACAGACCTACACATATGCATCAAATGTGATATCTTGAACATTTTTGAAATCACTGCTCCCAAAGGTAAACTGGACCTTTAATGCATTTCCTGCATTCCTCTGTTGTGACTTTATTATTGCTATATATATATATATATATATATATATATATATATATATATATACATATACATATATGAGCAATTCCAAATCATTTATTTTGTGACTAGCAAAATAATGATGCTTTTAACGGGAAGATTTAAACACTAACGTTAGGAAAAAAATGAGAGACAAGTTACCCAGGGGATCGACAATATCGGCCAACTTCTGTGTGTTGGGATGGTCGAGGTAGAGGGTGATGTTCTCGTCGTAATAGTCCTCAAATGCAAAGGTCCACCCTCCTAACGACCGGTACATGTGATGGAGGTTCTGTAACAGTGAAATTTGTTTGGAATGCAGCCTCGGCATAAGGTTGAATATGAAATTTAGCCATTGCAACGAAAAACAAAAGCTGCTGCAAGAATGCAAACTATGCGACTAACATTTACTATATTGTCGTGTGTCTTTTCATGATGATTTGTCCAATGCTACTCCAAATGCTATACATGTACGACGAAGTGTTTTTCGTTTTTTGACATTGTAGCTTGAAAATGACACAAATGTCCAGATTTCAGTGACCTTAGGTTCGATATTTACCTGTCACTTTCTCACTCAATGAAAATAAACGATTGCTTCTTCTAACTTCTAATCCTTTCCAAATATCCTCTTACAGTGTTAGTTAGCTATCATTGATGTATACTACCTTGGAATATCATAACCAAATTTCTTACGTTGTGTGTTTGTCCGTGTTCCGTGGGAACACGGACAATATGATATGACATAAAGAAATAGCAAATCGACATCCAATCATTATACAATCATGTGTCAATGTGAGAGTTTTCGCCAGTTTGGTGATTGCCGTCTTGCTGAAGCTGTCCTACCGTGCAATTTGATCCCTCTTTATGTGTTCAACGAGGATTAGGAATGTTGCCGATGTATCACCCCTAAACGTGATAAGAACGCTAAATGTAATAACTTTAACAATAATGAATATAATAATCGACTCACAACTGAAATTTTATGATTCTTAGCCCTAAATGTAAAATCCGGAGACAACCCTAAATGCGGTAATTTTTAACCCTAAATGAAATATTAATCCTAGATTAGAGTCAAAGTTTAAAAAGCTGTATTTTTGTATCTTGGGAAGCGCATGCAGGGTGTTAACCCGGTGAAGAGGTCCCGCCTCACATCCAACTGGACCCCATGGAAGACCAGCTTAGCATAGCTGGATATGGGCTATCCAGTCATCTTCTAAGACGGAAAAATGAACGAATGTGCTACCACCCTATATCTATCATGTGTTATCGAGCTGATCATTATGTTAAAAACATAAAAACACATTTTGATCAGACACCATCTTTGCCATAGGAATCAGGGTCAAAGGTCGAAAGGTTTTATTTCTCTGTCTTGTAAAACATGCCGAACTACCCCCATATTTTGAAATCAAATTATAGACCGTGTCAAGGGAATCATTTCATAAAATTAGCAACTTCTTGCTAACAAACCATTTTGGCTATGTTAATTGTGGACAGCGGTCAATAGACTTTATTTCTCATCTAGGGATGACATGCTCAATCAATCCCATATTTTGCACACAAACTGTGCCAAACAGATCACTGTACAAATAAAATGTTATTGTTTGGATATGCAAATTAGGGCCAAAGGTCGACATCTTTATTTCTCTATCTTAAAAAAATACATGCCCTATGGACCCATGCTAAGCACAATCTAAAAAATACATGCCCTATGGACCCATGCTAAGCACATTTAGAGCATATCAAATAAATCATTTACTAAAATAACTTTTTTGTTTTATTTGACGCCATTCTTACTATAGAATTGAGAGTCAATGGTCAAATGTTTTTTATTTGTTTTTTTTTTCAATTTGATGACTCTGACAAATCAATTAAAGTAAACCTTGTAAAATTTATAATCTTTATGTGCTGTCTCCACGGCATGATTTTTTTAAACACCATTTGACACGACTTTGTACAGTTATCAGCTAACTAATCCTTGCTCGATTTCTTTCAGCTTTGGTTAGATCAAGTGTGCTTTGAAAACAAATAAAGATTAGGAGTATAGGATTCAAATCACATCTCTTCTTACCTCTGATACATATCACGACCGTGGCATTGTTATAGTAACCACCATCTATATGTACGCAGTCATGAATGTGTACAAACATCTATAACCGTGAAATATCATTCATGTCATTAGGAGAAATGATCCCTTCCATAAGTAAATCATAATTCTGAAACGACGCGCTCTAATTTTGACAAGGTTTATAATCATGTTCGTTATGCAAAGTCTGCTAGGATTTTTGACATAGCTAGCTTTCAAATACAAAAATCCCAACTTGTGCCTATCATGTGACCAATGCAAAATAGCTATCATTGCATCATTACCTTAACCATGTTGAGAAGGTCCAGTACGAAGGGTGAAATGGCAACTACTCGCTTGTCAACTGCTCCTGTTGTCCAAGTGGTCCAACCCCTCTATATGATAAGAATGAAAAGCGGTAATTTTAAGTATTTGTACTCGGATTCATACTTAAACATTGTGCTCACTTGTGTTATCTGCAGGAGGCTGTCACGTGATATCTGTACCTGGCACATTTTGATTCATCTTATTTCATTTTGTTTCGTTTATGCAATTTCCAACAAAAAATTGTATTAAAGTATTTAAATACACAAAATTTCAATCGAGATTTTTGATTTGATTTGATTTGATTTTATTTCAAATGGATATACATAAACATTAATTGCTAACAAGGTAAGTTTCTTCATTACCTTAAGAATGTACAGCAATACAGTTTCTTCATTGCCTTTACAATGTACAAAAGAACATATCAGTGATGTAATGAATAACGCAGAAGGGCTACAGCTTAAGCATTGCTTGATTTGCATGCAGCCCTCGTACATAATACATAACACATAGGAAACTAGGGGGATGGATGACTTGCGTAGAGATAGGATAGGAGAAAGGAGAGAGGAGAGGTCTGTCTGCTTTCGCTAATACACAAAGTTAGATCATCTGGATCACTGAATAGTAAAGCATGGCAAAGTATTTTCTCACCGAGGTACAGGTGAACAGTTACAGGTAATGGTCGGTTACATAACATTACGCAATAAATTCTGAACGGCGATAATTCAACGAGGGAATTTCATATACAATACAATTGCAATGACATTATAAGATCACTGATATCCAGAGAGCAGCATTGTCTTTACAGCTTTCTTGAAAGAATACATAGACTTTAAAGTTCGAATTTCTGAAGGAAGAGAGTTCCAAATATCAGGTCCAGTTTGTCTGATAGATTTCAGAGCCATCACCGTTTTAGGATTTTGTAGATGAAATTTATCAGATTGCCTTGTGGGATAAGAATGCATATCCTTGTTTAACTGGAATAATGAGAAGAAAGAAGATGGCAACTGACCGTTATACAAACGAAACATAAAAAGTGAATTTTGCAAAAAATTGATATCATTTACCGTTAGTGTTTTTAATTCTACGAACAAAGGATCTGAATGGTCCCGATGACCCGAATTGGTACATAATTCGTATACGTATAGCTTTCTTTTGTAGAAGCAATATACTGTCAATGTGACTTTTCGCAGTTGTCCAAACAATGTTACAATATGAGATATTTGACAATATCAACGAATTATAAAGCATAAATAAAACATTCTTTGGGACATAATACTTAAGCTTACAGAGCATACCAACGTTACGAGACACTTTACCTGAGATGTATTGCACATGAGCATTCCATTTCATATTTTCATTGATATATATTCCAAGGAATTTGACACTTTCTTTTTGCTCCAATAATATACCATCCACCATTATATTCAAGTGGCGCATTTCATTTTTATGCTTCTTATTATGAAAATAAATAAAATTTGTCTTTTTTAAATTGAGTGACAATCTATTGCTCTAAAACCATGTAGATAATTTCGGCAATTCAGTATTAAGATTTCTTAAAAGCGACTGAAAATTAGAATTAGAACAAAATACATTGGGGTCATCGGCGAACAGAATATTTTGCAGTAACTTAGAGGAATTTGTAATATCATTTATATACACTAGAAATAGTAGTGGTCCCAATATGGATCCTTGTGGGACGCCACAATGTATGGGTAAAACTTCAGAGTTTACCGATTCATAGTATACGTATTGCTGTCTATTTGATAAATAATCTTCAAACCATTCCAGTGGAATGCCACGAACTCCATAACAATGTAATTTGCGTAAAAGGATAGTGTGGTCAAGAGTGTCGAATGCCTTGCTTAGGTCCATGAACACACCAATGACATGTTTTTGTTCAGCTAAGGCAGTCGACACTCTGTCATACAACTGGGCTAGTGCCATATTAGTAGAGTGAAATTTCCTGAAACCATATTGGTCTTGGTTCAGTATATCATTTTGTAACAAAAAAATCATACAGTCTGTTATAAACAAGTCTTTCTATGACTTTAGAAAGACTAGGAAGAATAGAGATAGGACGGTAGTTCGAAACAAAAGAAGGGTCATCTTTTTTGTATATTGGAATAACTTTTGCAATTTTACATGCGTTCGGAAATACACCAGTTGACAACGACAAATTACAAATATGTACTAAAGGTGTCAATATACTCCCAACAATCTGTTTTAAAAAAGACGTGCTCAATTCATCATGACCACATGTATGACTAGATTTTATAGAATGCACAATATCAAGGATCTCATTAAAATCTGTTGGTTTGAAAAATAATGAATTATCGTTTGACGTGCCCAAGTACTGCGAGAAATCTGTCTGTGTATGATCAATCTTAGAAGCTTGGCTAGGACCTACATTACTCATCAAAACAACATGCTACATCTTTAGGATCACAAAACGTTTGTCCATTATTCGTAATTTGAGATGTTGACACCTTCTTTTGCTTACCAATGACGTCATTAATATCCTTCCAAGTGCCTGACATATTCCCAGTAGCATTTTCAAAAGCTGGAAAGCCTGATAATCTGTGTAAGTTCATTTCTATATAATTTATATTGATTAACATTATCATTATCAGGATGCCGTAAACTATTTTTATATAAAACATTTCTTTTCTTAATGGAACGAAAAATTACCTTTGTTATCCACGGATTTTTGATTTTTTTTTTCTTTTCAATTGTGGGGATATGTTTGTTAAAATAAGAAAGGAATATATTCCAGAAGGTGTCATAAGCAATGTTTGGGTCTGCAGAAATTAATACATCATCCCACGTTTCCGTGATTAAATCATCGTTGAGTAATGTATTTTCTACTGTGAATTTCCGCTTCTTCTTACGTTCTTTCTGCTTAACATAAGAATTCTGTGTGTCGCCACAAATGAAAAATATAGGTAAATGGTCAGAAATTTCACTATACAAAAGACCAGATTTCGAATAATCTGTGTCAGTATTCGTAAAAATATTATCGATCAACGTTGATGAGTTGACAGTAATTCTCGAAGGCTTATCAATTGTGATATTACAAAAATTTGCTTGCAAAATATTGCAAAATTTATTTCTAATAATGTGCTCTTCTTTCAAGAGATCAATGTTAAAATGACCCATAATATATACATCTTTGTTTTCTTGATTAATCAGCTCTAATAAGAAATCAAAACTATCCAAAATGAATTACTATCTGTATGAGGGGGCCTGTATATTACACAAAGTATTAAATTTTTTCTATTATACATATTAATTTGAACACATGTGCAATCAAATTCATTTCCATTGTATATCAAATCAGGCCTTTCTTTATACGATAACATGTGTGATAGGAACAGGGCGACTCCGCCTCCTCGTCCGCATTTTCTATCAGAACGGACAACAGAATACCCATCAATGTTATATAAAGGGGGAGATTCGTCGTTAAGCCATGTTTCTGTGATGCCAATAGGGGAAAATTGCATATTTATCGTAGACAATAATAATTGCATATTTTCATAATTTCTTAACAGACTGCGGGCATTGACATGTAATAAACTGAAAGAAAGCTCATTATTAATAAATTCTGAGTTGAACTCGTCAGGCAAATAATATCGACACTGGACATTTTTATGTAAACATGGATTAAATTCATCCATATTTCAAAGGAGGACAACATATGGACCAAGACGTTGCCATCAGCATTTGTTTAAAAGCTGCCGAAAGCAGACAAGAAGAGAAGGAAGGAATATAGCAAGTCATACAGAGTGTAAATTGTTTACGAAGTACTCTCAAGAGTAGTGGCCGCATCGGACAAGTGAGATGTCACAGTAAAGATCATTGCTACATCAACTCTCCCTAAACATATATATATAAAGTCAAAATACCTTTGAAAATATTCTATTTACATTGGTAAGCCTGTACACAGCATGATATTTGATTACACAAGTACACATGGATATTCATATTTGCCGTGGTGCAGACTTAGAGGTCATCAGATAAATTTTCAAGAAATGTGGCCGACTTAGAGGTCGTCAGAGAAATTTTCAAGAAATGTGGCCGATATAATGCACTAAATAAAAGCCTCCAAAAGTAAAAAGAGAGAGGATAGCATCATTAAAAAAGAGAAAGATATGACGATGGAATGACAAGCTGTACACTGTCATAGCACATTTGAATAAGATGTGGTGAGTTATTGCATTCACAAACGTATGTGAAAATGTGATGCTTATTTGTCTCTTTTTTTTTTCTTTCAAGGTGAGTTCACAAGGTGAGTTCACAACAAGTAGTACCACCTCTGGGCGTGTTTTGCTACCCATAGTTCACATGTATAAAAGATAAAATAAAGACAGTCCTTTTAATGATGTGGCTTGCACAGAGCACACAAGAGAACTTTCAAATATTCACCTTTTGCCCGTAAATGCTGAAACATTAGACGTTCAAATTACCTGTGGTAAGCATTTATTGCACATTTGAACAATGGGAATCTGAAACAAAACGAAAGTGAATCCAAATAGAGGGTACGTAATTACGGCTACTGTAGAAAGATAGACAATTATACGTGCCTTCGACGCACCAGCGACCACGAACTGCTGGACGTTCACTCCACGCACTTTGGCCACGTGGTCAGTCACTGTATCCATCGCCCTAACAACCGCCTTTGAACGAGAAGAATTCGCTTAAGTGTAACGCGGGAAATGGGGAATCCAAACAATGGAGTGGAAGTAAGCCTCAACAACCTAAGCGTCCGTTCATAGCACCTAAAGATATTACATATTTTGTCAGATTTCTCAACGTTTTGCTAAGCACTCATGAACAGTCGAACTTTCCTTGATCCCTTACGTCTGATTAGAATAATGAATTTGATTTTCCTGCTGCAACTGTTCAATTTCATAGGACATGACAGCAGCACATTACTGTAATAAGGTGAATATTTTTGAAGACTGTGTGGGAAAAAAGATTTAATCTTTATACTTTATTAGTATGTTAAATAGATATTTGCAATCTTTAACGAGCAACCAAACCTTCGTCATGGGCATCCGAAGCAGCCAGTATGGTTCGTTTGTACCGTTCTCGATAAAGTGGCGCCAGGTGAAAGCGATTATGGCATCCTCACTTCTACTTTTTTGTCGAGGATCCGACTGAAATCATGAAGTACACATGATATGAATTCATTGAGTAAATGAACATTTTTACTTCTTTACGTAGCATGATTCCGTTCCTTACACCGTGATTACACACGCATGTATTTTCTTTAACTCAACCATCGAACGAAGTGAAAAGGTGATATGAAAATGTTTGTGAAGACTTGGAACAAAAGATCGATGTGAGGGAAAATGACGACTGCGACAGTTACGGAATGGTCGGGAAAGTTAACAAGGAAAAACATACTAGAATCATATCATTCTGTTAGAAATGCGGAGCAATAACTTTATCATCAGGAAAAAAAAGAGCTTCCAAGAGAATAAATATGTACTTGCCTTGAATACTATTGGCTGGTTAGGAATCTGTCGAAGGATTGCTGTGACTCTGAAAAACAAGACGATTCTTTTTTAAGTGATTAACAAATTGTCCTACATCGACGTAAATAGAATTTTATGAATTTTAGATACAAATGAATATCCGAACAGCACTTGTACGATAGAAACAAAAAGGTATTGATTGTCATTTATTAAGAACAAGCTACGAGATTAAACAAACTGAAGATTGAAGACGTGAGTATCCTCCTGCTGCATGGAGTCTATGGTTATGGGAAGTCAATGTTACAACCATGGTACGAATTTTGAAAATTAGATTGATTTTCACGCTTCTTTCAGTGTTTTCGTACCTCACTACATTTCATATGCAAGCATGGTTCATCCCTCATCACTGACAGGGGAGGCGTACAGTTTTTGAAGGGGTAGGAAAAGCAGAAAAGAGGAGCATTACTTTTTGTCAGTAAACTTGCACTTGCAATAATTCAAAGGTACAAGTGCAGGGCAGAAAGTTTTTCTTGTGTTGTTGTTGTTGTTTTTTTGTACTACCCCTGCTTTATACACTTATTTCAACCAACGCTTTGTACAAGTAATCCAATCATAATACATGCAATAAAATCAAGCCAACGGCAAGATCGCAGTAAGACCTAAGAAACCATTCGCAGATCAAGCATAAATTATGTTGAAAAATGAAAGCATTTAAAATAAATTGTATGTGATTATACTCTTTATTACTTCACAATCATAATGATGAAATAAATTTATTAAGCTTGTCAATGAGAGTTCAAGTTCATGCAACATAACCGCCGTCGCCGGCACATGTCTGTGCAGTCGACCTCATGGTTCTGTCTTGCATGGCCAATCAAACTGTCCTGTCGGAGAGCGTCCACCGCTTTGACGATTCTGACTCTGAGATCCGCAAGATCATAAAGAGAAGTGACGAAGATTTTTCCCTTGAGGAAGCCCCAGAGAAAGAAGTCGCAGGGGGTGAGGTCGGGACTCCGCGGAGGCCATTGGACGGGGTGATTCATAGCGACAACCCTGTCTTCGAAGAGCTGATGCAATCTCTCCCTCACGATCAGTTGACAGTGGGCGGTAGCCCCATCCTGAATCTACCATAAGTGACAAAATTCTCCGTATCCATCTCGTTGACATTCCCTTTCAATGCGAGTAACTATCTCCCCGTCGATCAGGTGCAGGTAGGCTTCTCCACGTAGGCTGCATTGTCAGGCAACCTCATGAGCGTGTGTTTATTTTTCGACCCTATTCACAACCGAACTGTCTTTAACGTTCCCTTCACCCCCCCCCCCAACGTTTGTGTAAATTCATCGAAGCATGAGGGCCATTGTTATCTGCCAAGACAGGAAATCTTAATGGTTCCTTCTTTAACTATCCAACTTTTAGGGTAGAATAGCAGCGTATTTTCAAATAAGTTATCTCTAGCAGGCGCAAATGTTGGTTTTTTGTTGTTTTTTCTTTACAAATGAGCTGTCATATGAAAAAGAAAAATGATGTTTATTAAGGCTACGATTTTCTTATACGAAAACGATTGCCGAAACAGTGTGAAAAACTTGCTCAAAATTTAAATTTGCGCGTGCAAATGAAAATTTAGTAGCACTGCTTTCTATTGCTCTAAATTCAGTCATGCCCCTCATAATGAACACTGAGTTGTGCATCAAAAGAAAGAAGAGAAGTGTACTTTTCTATTCATGTACATCTCATAAAGCAAATTTATGCTTATTATGATCGCAAAAAAAAAAATCAATGAAACTCTGTTTCTTTTTTTTCTGGGACACGCTTTATAACATATACCATAGTATTGGTGAAATTGCAATAGGAATGCTCCGTCTCCTCCACCTCCCTTTTTTCCCATTCTCCATCTATTCCTCCTTCTCTACTCCTCTTCATCATCAGCAGCATTGATCATGTATGACGTAGAAATATTTCAAACAGACCCCTCAAAGGCTGAGAATGCTGCACATAGGTGTACCAAGGGCAAAACATAAAAATGCATTGAAAACAAATTCTGAAATACATCTCTTTTGACGAGCCCTGTCTAAATTCGCACTAATCAATTTCATTTCCTTTCTGTATTAACGCACCCAACATTCATATGCGGAATAAATGACTTTGATTTGATTTCAAATTTAAAAACAAAAACCTTCAGGGTCCCGATTTCTGGGGAAATGTATACTCTGGTAGGAAGGGGGGGGGGGTCACCATGCACGCTCTGAACACATTTTTTACTTACTTTTTTTTGTAACCCTTAGAGTGTCTAGTTAATGATTTGTTTTGTTCCCAAGTAAAAATCGTGTCCCATGGGTGTCATTGGCGGACATCTTGGCGGCCATCTTGGATTTTCGACGAAAATCATTAAATTCCATAACTTTTTTACTACACAACATACAGGGACAAATAAAACTTTTTTAGAGTAGATATAGCATGAGGAATTGGTTGAGACGGTTATATACAGGATAAAAGCAAGTTGATACAAGAAAAGTCAAAAAATATGCAAAATTCGGCGTAGTTTACACTGGAAAGTGCCCAAATAGTCCGTATACATATAGCACAAACTACACACCCCACAAAAGTAACTTAAAAAAAAAATTGTCTCTAGATCATAGCTAATGGACAAAAATAAAACTTGAAATGAAATATAACGCTCTTTGTGCACATTCTAATTTGTTTCATTTTGTATTTAAAATGAGTTTGAGTTTGGGTTTTTTCATGGAAACAATCACTTTGTCACAATGTTCAGTCGATTTTAACAGTTTAGATGCCAAAAGTGGTCCATTCAGATGCGTTTGTTTAAACCTTATTGTCCGAAAGCAAAGAGATGAATTTAATTTGACAGCTTTTTATTTCATACTCATGTAATTTCTAGTCATTATCAAAAAGATCATCGTAATCAATGTCTGGCTCCTCATCCTCTTCATCCTCCTCTATCTCCTCAGTAGTATTATGAAGCAAGTCAATGAGGGAAGTGGGAAGGATAGGGCCGCTTGCCCACACTGGCTCCATAATACCGTCCTCTGTCTTCTGCCACCCTTAATAGACTTCTACCGGGCCTGGCATGTGAATCCCTCAATGTCATATGTCACCTCTGGCTCCACAGACCACTCATTACAAGTTTTCTGAGAGGAAAAAAAATGGACATATAATGAAGTCATGTTTTAACATTCAATAGTGTTTGTTGTAATATAATATTGAACAATTTACTTGATTTCAGTAGAATATTGCTGAAATCATAATACAGACTACTCTCACGAGAGTATTGTGTGGTATTTGGGGTGGCTTTGTAGCTTCTTTAGGGGTCTAACTGGCCCCTACCCTTGAAGGCCCTTGTTACATCTTCCCCGGTGAACACACACAGTCCAAGTGCATGTGTTGTGGTAAAGTAGTCAGCTCTCTTTGATTCTGTATGCTAGTTCACTGACATCTTGTAATGCTTGACAGTCCGTTTATCAAGGAAGATAATTGGGGCGATGTAATGCGCGTGGTGCAAGAGGATCAAGAAAATGTCTGTGTCAGTGACCTCACCACAGCTTCCTTGTACCCAAGTTTAGCAGCGTGTACTTGAGGTAGAGCACAACCCGAATGTCCGTCTCCTCCTGGTAAGACAGCAGCTCATGGGCAGCTCATGGACATTGCGTGTCGTCTCATGGAACACATTCTTGTGTGACAAAAAGAATGTACTAGTAACAGAAATTACGTTCTCTGAACTTCAGGTGATACTTGTTATATTCATTTTGTTCATACAATGATGTGTTCCAGGAGACGATACGCCATATCCATGAGCTGCTGTCTAGCCAGGAGGAGACGGACACCAGGGTTGTGCTCTACCTTAAGTACACGCTGCTAAACTTGGGTACAAGGCAGCTGTGGTGAGGACGCTACAAACACTTTCTTGATCCTCTGGCGTCATCGCCTTGCTACTCCATCGCCCTCACTATCTTCCTTGATAAACGGACTGTCACGCATTACCTAATTGTGAATGTCAATTAACTGGCATACAGAATCAAAGGGAGCTGACTACTGTACCACAATACTTGGCCTGAATGTGTTCACTGGGGAAGATGTAACAAGGGCCTTCAAGGGTAGGGGCAAAGTTAGACCCCTAAAGAAGGTACATAGCCACCCCAAGTACCCCACAATACTCAGGTGAGAGTAGTCTGATATTATAATTTCAGCAATATTTCACTGAAATCAACTAGATCACTGAATATTATGTCATAATAAACACTGCTGAAATGTTAAAACATGACTTATAATATGTCAATGTTTTTCCCCTTAGAAAACTCGGTGATGAGTGGTCTGTGGAGCCAGAGGTGACAGATGACATTGAGGCATTCACATGCCCAATGTATGGCCAGGCCCAAGAGAAGTCTTTTAATGTCGTCCGCAGCGTCATACTGAGGCAAAGCAAGTGACGACCAAATTCCAAGGTGGATTTCTTCATGCTCCCACCTCGCAGAGACAACCATATCCCACACACTCAACGTGTGCACCACCACCTTGCCATCTTTAAGAGAGCTGACCAGCTAATCTTCTGGTGCCCTAACCCCTTTGATCCTGGACAAAGGTGGCAAAAGGCAGAGGACTGTGTTATGGAGCCAGTGTGGGCAAGTGACTCTATCCTTTCCACTTTCCTTATTGACTTGCTTTAAAAACTCCTGAGGAGATGGAGGATGAAGAGGAGGAGGAGGAGCCAGACATTTATTACGATGATCTTTTTGATAATGACTACAAATTACAGAAGTGCGAAACGAAAAGCTGACATATTGCTTACGGCTTCTATGGTTTGTATAGTTGTACAGGATGAGAATTCAGAATTCTTTTGACAAAGGAAGGTCATATTGTGTTACTTTTTTTTCTCAATGTACGTTAATTCCATACTTCATGGAAAACATGTACACACCTCACAAAATATAACTAACCCTTTTGTCTTTTTATCATAGCTCAAACATTGTGTTTTGTATGAGACATTTGACTTTAAACAAAATTTAATTTAAAAGATTTTGACCTTTCCCTTGTTGAAATTGAATACAGAATGTAAGGCGATTCAAACACAAATGCAATGTGTCCCAATATAAAATTTGCAGCGATCCACATTAATATCTCTCTTCACAGAGAGGATCTCTGACTGTCAAGTTAAATTCATCTCTTTCTTTTCGGACAATAAGGTTTAAACAAACGCATTTTTGTCCATTTTTCACTTTCACATGATATGATCAAAATTAGTATCGTGTTTAACTTCTTTGGACCTTTTACTTAAGGGGTATTTGCATATGAATTGCCATTGTGCTTACATTCTTTATTCTATTTCAACTAGTGAGGTGTCAAAATGCTTAAAATAAAATTTTCTTTCAAATTCTGAAGATTTTTTTTTCATAAAACACACCATATTTGAGCTATGATCTACAGACTTAGTGGTTAGTTACTTTTGTGAGGCGCTTAGTTTGTCCTGTTTGTATACGGACTGCTTGGGCACTTTCCAGTGTAAACGACACTGAATTTTGCATATTTTTGGACTTTCTTGTATCAAACTTGCTTTAATCCTGCAAATAACCATCTCAATCGATTACCCATGCTACATTTCCTCTGAAAAAAAAAAGTTCTATCTCCCTGTATGTTGTGTATTTCAAAACTTATGGAAATCAATGGTTCCTTGAAAATCTAAGATAACCACCAACATGTCCGCCTATGACCCCCATGGGACATGATTTTTAATTGGGAACCAAAAAAAAATCATCAACTAGACACTCTGGAGGTTACGAAAAAGTAAGTTAAAAATGTGTTCAGAGAGTGCATGGAGACCCCCGTTCCTACCAGACTAGTACCTTTCATTAAAATGAAATTGGGAGAGCATTACAAGACCATCGTCTTTCCTGAGGCCTGACAATACAGGTAAAGCAGGTTAAGGTGAACCACCTTCCCAACCTTAAAACCCTAAATCCTAGTCGTGTAATTACATGAAATGAGTAGCAGACCAAGTGATGATAATACACAAACCGACGATTTACCCTCTATTCGACATGTAGTCAAAGGGGGGGGGGGTGATCGGCGATAATCATCACACTACAACAAACTCCCAACCCATATTCAAACGGCAACAAAACCTATCTCTTTCAAAACCCAAATACAATCAATTGAAGTTTTCAGTGCAGATGTAACGCAAATTCTGGTTTATTCTTTTATTATTTAGTGCACCCACTGGAGCCACAACTGTTGTGTGTGACGTTGATTACCCTGTCTTGTTGTGTAGTATCTTGTTCTGTTACGAGTTTAGTTTAAAATTGTGTTTGTTTATTTGTTTTTGTGTCTGACTTGGTATATTTTGGTTTGTCGTAATATCCCTTTACACTGCGCAAATAATACGATCCGATCTGGGTTTTTTTTTTATATTTATGTTAACAGGGATCTTTGCACTTTCAGACTGAAATTTAAGGGATGTGGTGCATAACTTTTGTGAAATATTACCTTTTGTTTCTATAAAAAAAAGAGGTAAGCACAATATGTATTCAGAGAAATGTGCGGGGAGGGCACACAAGGGAGATTTTGCATTTTTAGACGGGAAAATCAGAGATGAGGTACACATTTCTCGTAAAACTTTAGAACATTTTAAATCAAAACAAGAAAATATATATTCAGAAGAATGTGCGGGGGAGGGTGTGTTTAATCCTCTCCCACTTGACGAAGATTTTGCCTTTTCAGATTGGAAATTCAGAGATCTGTTGCACTCCTTTCGTGAAATATTAGGTTTTGTTTCTGTCAAAAAAAAAAGTTGGAAGAACATATATTCAGGGAAATGTGCGGGGCAGTTTTTGCATTTTCAGACTTCAAATTCAGAGATCTGGTGCACCCATTTGGTCAAATATTCGATTTGGGGTTTTTTTTTTCAAAAAAGTAATAAAAGATTAAATTAATGAGAAATGTAGGGGACTGTGGGAGGGTAGAAACCACCCACACGAGTGAGATTTTTCATTTTTCAGACCTGAGATTCAGAGATGCGGTGCACTTCTGGTGAAACGTTCCATATTTTCTCTCAAATAAAGCATGAAATATAGATATTCAGGAAGATATGCGGGGGAGGTTATGGGATATCTCCTCCCATATTCAGATATATGGTACACGCTTTTGGTTAGATACTAGATTTTTTTCTATCCGTAGAGTAAGAAAATATAAATCAATATTCAGGGATTTTTTTTTATTTTTAAATTTAATAATTTTTTAATTGGAATTCAGAGATCTGATGTACCTCTTGGGTGAAATATTTGATTTTGTTTTTGTCCAAAAAGTAAGAAAAATATATTCGAAATAAATGTGCGATGATGAGTGTCGGAGGGCGGATATCTCCCTACAAATTTGTATTTTCAGACCTGAAATTCAGAGATATGGTGCACGCTTTTGATGAAATATTCGATTTTTATGCCTCCGTATCTGTGCATTGCTTGAAGATATTTTCTTGAAGCTTAGTGTATACATGTACTGCCCGATAAAGATTCTCTAGAGACAGTTTCGGGCCATGGGTTCAAAGGTCAAGTAAAAATGTTACAATTTCTTTTTTCTTCATATCTCGGAAATGGTTCTAGCTATCTTCATGGAACTTAGTACGTATTTGTTAGCAAAGTTATGGAACGTGTTTCCTTCTCACGCCTACGAGACTACTTGCAGGAGAATACTTTCTTGATAGCCACCAATCAGCGTATCGCCCTGATCATAGTGTAGAGATATTACTTACTGACCTAACTGATCAATGTTTGAGACTGATGGATGCTGGGAATATCACTGCAGTTGTTTTACTTGATATGTCGGCAGCTTTTGATACTGTGAACCATTCCATTGTCATCCAGACTCTCAGATCTGTGGGTGTCACAGGACTTGCATTAGAGTAGTTTCAATCTTACCTTATCAGCCGTTCACATATACGTTAAGATCAATGACAGTAACTCTAATCCGGTTGCACTTAATTGCGGTATCCCACAAGAGACTGTAGGAGGACTACTTCTGTTCTCTCTGTATCTTTCAAGGATAAGGCACATTTTTGAAAGACATAACATTCAGTATCACTATTAAGCAGATGATATACAAATATTTGTGTCTTTTTCACCAACCAGGATTGAACTTTCTGAAGCTTTAAAACAACTATAGAATTATGTGCTGATGATGTTATGGTATGGATGGAAGGAAATGGTCTGAAATTTAACGACAGAAAGTCAGAATTTACTCTGATAGGATCCAAAGAGATGTTGTCCAAAGTGAATTTTGATAAATTTTATGTTAGAATTGGCAATAGTAATATCGAATAGTGTTCGAACAAATTTCGTAATCTTGGTGCTGTTTTTGACGCAAATCTGACATTCAAAGACCATAATATGTATCCCAATCCGTAAGATTTCATTTGCGTAATCTGGGCTCAAGCGGGAGATGTTTAACTAGATGAGCAGCAGGAAAATCTGATGCATGCTCTTATTTCGTCTCGTCTAGATTTCTGCAATTCTCTGTATTGCAGCCTTCCACATGAAGAAGTCAGTAAACTGCAACGTCTTCAGAATTGTGCCGCTAGATTATTAGTACTTACTTTCACGAAGAAAACTCCACATACTACCCCAATACTTCGGTCCCTACACTGGCTTCCTGTAGAAAAACGTATATTAACTATAAGATTCTTCTTCTTGTCTATACAGTATACATTGCATAAATTTGCCAGTGCCTAGCTTCAAAATACTCTTCATCTTCACCAACCACCACGAAATCTCCGTTCATCGAACTCGCAAATATTACATGTACCTCGAATCAATCATACGTAGCCCAAAACTTTGAAATAGCCTTCCAAAATCTCTTCGACAAGCATCTTCTATTGATGCTTTTAAAAAGAACCTCAAGACCTACCTTTGCAATTTAAATTGAAAATTGTTTACCTGTACGCAGTGGCGGATCCAGAGGGGGGCGCAACCGGCGCACGCCCCCCCCCTTTAATTTTCGTTAAAAACAAAGAAAATAAAAAGAAAATACTGCAATGAAACCCGGAAGTGGCACCAGAAATATTAGTCACGCCCCCCCCCCCTTTACAGAATTCCTGGATCCGCCCCTGTGTACGTATATATGAATGTGTATTGTTTAATTTTTATTGGAATTATATCTTCTGTGATACATATGTACTCTGTTCTACAGCGCCATGAGTATCTTTTTAGGTAGAATGAGCGCTTCATAAGAGTCTCTCTATTATTATTATTATTATTATCATATGCATGTACTGACAGGCAGTGCTTATCTAGGAAATTTTAGGGTTATGTGGGTTAATGGTCATAGGGGTCAAGGTCAATTCCTCAAAATGTCACTATTTCCATCATATGTATGCAATGCCTGCAGGCTTTTTCTTGAAACTTAGTGTATGCATGTATTACCCGATACAGATTCTCTAGAAAAGTTTTTTGCCAAAAGGTCAAAGGTCAAGTGAAATGCTGAATTTCTCTTTCTCTATATCTCAAAAATGGCTCCAGGTATCATCCTGAAATTTATATCTGTGCATGTTTTGCCTGACAGTGATTCACTTGGGAATTTTAGGGTCATAAGGTCAAAGGTCAAGGGTCAAAGGCGAGGTTAAAATGCTAAAATTATTTAATACCTAAATTACACTTTTTCTCCATATCTTGAAAATTAACTGAAACCTAGTTCAAGGAAAGTGATCATTCAACACATTTTGGACAAGAATGTCACTTTGATATTTTGCCAATTATATGAAACTGTCATCACACATTATCAAGACGTACCATAGACCTATTGAAAAACGATGCATTATGGCAGAGGCATACCAGTCGCCATAGCGACATTTCTAGTTGTTTCTATCAAAATAGTGAAAAATATATATTCATGGAAATATACCGGGAGATATAAGGTGCACACTTTGGATGAATGTTGGATTTTTCTTCTTCTTCTTCTTCTTCTTCTTCTTCTTCTTCTTTTTAGATGGTCCCGCATGGAGCATGTCACAACAGGTATTCTGTTATGGTATATTACGGTTTCAATACCTGAACCATGCTTTGAGTCGATAGTAACGAGTTTTCGCTCAGCGACGGACGAACCATCTACGACGCAGGTGCTATCAAATTTGCGCTCGTCGTAGACAGACTGTCATCTTACGAAAAGTAGTTTCGCATTTCGGTGAACGCAAACCCAAGTACAGAAAGTAATCACGTGTATGACGTCACCGCCAAGGGATCCTTCTCCCGAAGCAAGACAGTTCACAACTATTTTACAATCTCAGCATGGGGCTTTAATAGTAGCTAAATGATCTAAATATGTTCAAAGGTCATTGCAGACCGGGTTACAGAGGAACACTCGTATTTCTAGTACTCGTAAAAAGAAATGGAAACGTCATAACACTGCAATAAATAATCATGTATACTTATATATGAAACCAAACCACATATAGATGAAGATGTATTTTTTTTAAATCAACAAAAACCATTCATGCAGCACTAAACAATAGTTGTAAATGTTCTGCTTCGCTATTTTCAAATGCTTTTCTAACAGATCATTAAAATGCCAGACTCAAACACTTTTCTTACTTCAAAAGAAAAGCAATTCGGATTTGTACAAAATCAGATTATAGAGCACCAACATCTACATTTTTAAATCCTAACACACCCTTGAATTGTAAGATTTGAATAAAATGCAAAATGTTCTTTTATGCAACGTTATCATGCTAAAATTCTCTCACCTTATTTCCAAAATATGTTTTCTATGAACTCTGATGCACCTGATTATTATACAAGATCGTCAAGTCATTTTCATCGATGGCGTTTTCACCTGACAAATCAAAATATTCGTTGTTTCATATTGGTCCCCCTTTGGAATACTTTATATATGAGTAAACTTAATATATACAATTTGATATATGTTTTCCCGGCCAATTTCGCACTTTTGTCAGTCCGTTTGATAAAAGATTCATTCAATTTAGCGAAAATCTTCGTCACTGCACATTCTGTCATTCAAAATTGCAACTTGTTCGTTCAATTTAGCATTTCGATCAATGAAATTCGCTCATGTGCCTTTCGAATTCGTAAAACAGGCATTCAAATTGGCACGTGCTCTTCAGTCATTCAAATTCGCCAGCACTGGTGGAAAATGGTATTTCAGTCATTCAGTTTCACCTTGCTTTGTCAGTGTTTTCATTGCTTTATATTTAGACTTTTTTACGATTTTTTCATACTCCCATACGTTTTTTAAAACCATATACTGAATCGTACATTAAAAATTGAAATGTAACTCAATTCCGAATTGAGCAGTGTTTTAGTAAGTAGCCATGATTTACATACAAAAAAAATGGGCATACATACTGTCTGTTGGTATGCTTTTACTTCTCAAGTCCATTTTGAAACGGTGTGTTCATACACATTAACACCATAGATTTTTCCAGTGCTTACAATGTATTTCCCTTTCTTCTCCATTGATGTCTTGAAGTCTTAAAATATTGGATACTTCAATTAAAAAAAAAAGAAACACACCAATGCACCATCACTGGATTTAGCACTTCCGGTAATGGCATGACTGTAGTCTTGGGAGACACGCTCACACTGTCAGTCACCCTCCATGTTCCCGCCAAGGTATACACGTGTATGCCAAAATCAGTAGTGAGGGCATGCATGCAAAGTAATCCCTTAAAATTTGCATAATATACGTACAGTTTCTTGACAGTAATGTTGGTATTCTCATAGTACTTATCTTTCCAAAAAGAATTTGAAGTAAGTGGTGCAAACTGCTTATGATATAGATCTCACACCTGTGTTAAAATGTATTATTCATCCATTCACGTGCTCGCCAAAATATACAAAATTAGAATGATCCTGTTTAGTGAGTTCTCTATATTGAAAGAATTGTTAATCGAAATTGATGTTATTGTGGACTTACTACAGACGTAGGACCTATATCGCCTGCAGGGCAGCAGTCAACTACATCAGTACTTACGATCCCGTAGCAACAGCAAGCAGCGATGTAAGTAGTGTCTCCTGATCTTTCAGTGGGTCTGGGGGACTAAGCAGTAAATTGAATTTAATTGAATTTAATGGTTTATTGATATCAACATATCAGCCAAAGGCCTAACTGTGACATTTTACATCCAATGAATAAAAACAGAATACATCAAAATAGCTCCAAAAACGATTAAAGCACACACACACAAGAAGAGATGAAGTACACGTAGATATTCATGATGAAAGAAAAAAGTAAAATATACTTGTTCTGTGAAATCTACATATCTCACTGGGAGGGGGAATCCTGAGAGGAAATATTGCACATGATATATATATATTTCATATTAATGAAAGAAATACCCGGTTTTGTTGTCTCGCCTCCCATTTCTCTCTCTCTGCCTTTCTCTCTCCCTCCCTCTCTCCCTCTCTCTTTCTCTCTCTCTCTCTCTCTCTCACTCAATAAACGATTCTTACATGTATACTTGTATGGCCAGAAGCGGTCCGAAGCAGACAAAGCAGTCGTAAGTCAACTAAGCCTTTAACCAAAATTTGGAGTTGCCAAAACGTAATGAGTTATAGTTAGGCCAAAGAAAAATATTTGTTTGCCCTTAATTGTCAAAACCCAAGAGGGTCGGTAGGTCGGTTTTTTTTAATACCCTTTTTACCCATGTAATTTTGTAACTTTGGCAGGGCATCTCGTAATACACTCATCCTTCTGGCAGTACTTCGAGTTCTAGTTCAACTTTGTACAGGATGTGGCGCAAGTTTAATGCACTCAAAACTCCAAGGGATTCATTCAAATTTACGTCTTGCCAGGGTCCGTATAGGCAAGACAGAAACACTCACTGACATACACTTATAACGTTCATCTTTGGGTGCGTTTATCAACTCTTTTTCTCAGCAGAAACAAGTTTTCCAAACGGCTTTCAAGGAATTTTTACGAGTTGATAAACGCAAAGCTGTTTTGATTATGGGGTTCGGAAGCCTTTTCAAAAGCCGCAAATTTGTGCTTTCAGAAACAAGTTTCCGAAACAAGTTTCCAGAAACCTGTTTCTAGAAGCCCTTTGAAGCAAGATAAACGCAAAGCTGTTTTGAAACGGCTTTGTACTGCGGTTACAGTATATGACCCCTTTTGTTAAATTTTGCAAACAGCTTCCAGTGAGATGCTGGCAACTGAACTCAAAACAGTTTTGGTGCCATGACAGCTGGTAACGGATGCTGCAAAAGTAGCCATCTTGGCAGTCGCGCTGCGCTGCGCCGCGGCCGGTACGGTAGCTAGCTAGCTAGCGCAAAACTGCGACCAGCAGACCCATACGCATAGCGTATTACGCTATGCGTATGGGGCTTCTGGTCGCAGTTAGCTAGGGCACTACCTATGCACGTGAGCCAAAAGGGTAGCTAGCATGCAATGCATGCCCGAACACGATTACGACGGGTCGATGAGATGAAAAAACATTTTTAGACTTTTTTTTTTCATTCTTTCTGTAGCTTAAAATGGATAATTTTGAGTTTAAAACCGTTCACAAATTTGCAGAAGATGAAATTTGTGGAAAAAAAATTGAAAGAGCAAAAACAAACAAAACAAAACAAAAACGACCTGACATTTCCGTGATTTTCGGTCGGTCGCGATGGGCAAACAAACCATTTCTTTTTTGGCCTTAGTTTTTGGTTGTCTATCCTTAACTTGTTTGATTAAATGTAGTCGCAATAGGAGAAATTTAGAATAATTAACAGTATTAACAAAGAGGAAGAGTATATTTCACGTTATAAAACGCAACACAAATGACCCTATGTGTATTCGTTAGATATGAATAATCCAAACGGCACAATCATTCATCACATCAAAATGATGAAACCTCAATATATAGTTAAATGCAAATATCAAATATTCAGACGAGATACAGGGATGATTTCCATTATTGCTTTCCCTGTTACATGGGTATATCAATGTGTTATGAGGTGGGCGATGCAGAGATGATTGGTTATGCAATTTGATAAGCAAGAATCTTTGAGTTGATGTATTTAGAAACAATGTAGAATAAGCAACACGCATGAGGTATTATAACCAAGTAGTTTATTAAGCGATATAGAGGATTAATGAATTGTAAGTTAAATATATATATAGTCAAACCTGTCTATAGCGGGAACCAAAGGGACATGAAAAGAGTGGCAGTTCTAGACAGGTGGCCACTATAAACAGCTTATCCGACATTTTGTGTAAATTTCCTACATGTACATTTAGTATCGTATTCATCTACAAAAACTTGCTTGTACATGTGTGTAAGTAGAGACATGTGTGTTTTATACATTGAACCATGCCGGTATTGATCGAGTTGTTGCACATGACAGTCTTGTGGCATGCGTACAGCAAGCAAGCTTTTCATTAGTGCATTACTATTTCTGATGGCGGGTGAATGCAGCGGTGGCAGTCACGAAACGTTAGCCATGAACAACCTGCAAAGCAGAATACCACACTGAATTATCCTCCCGGCTGCAGCTTTGTATTGGTCTGTGGCCCCTGTTACGGCACATTTTGGTAATTTACCAAAATGTGCCGATAGTGCACCTATACCTGACGGGATCAACTGTTACCAAAATGTGCAGTTAAAAGTGGATTTGCCTGCACATTTTGGACAATCTGCACATTTTGGTAAGTGAACTAAAAACTCATGGATGGGCTTGAGATTTTATAATATGGTCAAGGAGTTAAGGTGATATGGTTCTGCTGCAGCAGTAAAGACAGGCAAGACACTTATTTAGCTCACCCGAGCTGAAGCCTCGAGTAAGCTATTGCGATTGCTTTTCGTGCGGGTATGCTGTGTGACCTGCGTGCCAGGTGCGTGGGCTTGACAACTCAGTGAAGGAATTCCTCTGAAGGAATGCAAGAAGTACCACAGAATGTCATTAATTTGGCCGCATACGGGGACTACGAAATACATGCGTGGGAGTTGCCTGCGAGGTGCTGCCGCTAAGGGCCTCCTACTGGCGTTCTGCGTGTAGGCCTACCTCTGCGGGCAATTCCCACGACTCACCCGGAAAAAGTTTTGGTCATGCTGTAAACTTAGCAGCGGGTAAATCGGACTTGCGTGCGCACCTCCGGGCAAATTAATACGGGCGAGATACGCGCTAGGTACTGTCAGGTGCGGACCAACTGCGGAGAGCTCAGGGTAGCAAATTTGCTTCCCCGCAAGTTAAACTCTCCCAGATACGGTATGACAAGGCCTTGAGCATGTTCAAAATATGTTCCGAGTAAGTTGCGGGGGTACACGCAAAACACCAGTAGGAGACCCTTACCGGCAGCGCCTTGCAGACAACTCCAACGCAGGTACTTCGCAGTACCCGTAAGTCGCAGAAAACGGATCGGTTTCAAAGTTCTCACGCAGGTCAAACGGAATACACGCAAGTAGAAGGTAAGTAGCACGCGTCTAGCAAATAAGACACAAGTGCGAAACTCGTAAACATTCTTGTCCGCCCGCAGAAAATTTTTCTGCGTGCTGGAAAAAAATCTCTACTCGCAACAAGCCCACGAAGCTTGCGTGCGACTTGCGAAGAACAATTTTTGCTACCCAGAGATCCCCGCAGATGACCTGCACGTAACAGTACTTAGCACGTTGTGACGAAGCATAAGGAATATAGGGCCTATCATAATGAATATGACTAATAACATATTCATTGCACATTATTGTGCTTGGACATAGAGCTGCAGATCGGTCCAGGCAGACCATCCAAAGTAGAAGAGAAGCCAAACTGCTGATGAGTGTCTTTCTCGAAAATGAGAAATGCTGAAATTGCTGAGAAGCTTCATTTTGGGAGACAATGTATATAATAACAAATTGTTTCTGGGAGACAATGTACATAATAACAAAGTGTTCCTGGTAGACAATGTACAGAATAAGAAAGTGTCTCAAAATGCTGATATGACCTTTCTTTGCACGTTACATAAGGTATCCTGAATTCGATGAGAGGGATCACACTTGTTTAAATGGTCAGCTGTAGGCACCTGGAATCGAGTCAAGGGAATACCAGTTGTAAAGAAAAGGTATAACTGGTGGAAGTCTGACACTGGTCAAAACAAGATGAGGAGTGACAGTTTTATCTGCCCCATGAGTACTAGCTTTAAGTTGACAAGGGGGTAATGTGCTGACATTAGTCCCTAGGTGCTGACACTAGTCTTTATTGTGCTGACACTAGTCTTTATTTTGCTGACAGTGCCTTGTGGAGTGTCCACTTCATAATTATTCATCAGATGACCAATGGTCATCTATATGATTGGTTAATTGTGTCGGCAAGGGGAGGGACATCTATGTGCCATATTTAATGTTACATTTTAATTTGGTTTCCAAGAGGGGCGGACTCAGTAAAATAATCATATGCATGAAGCTTGAGAGCCTGAAACAAAACCAGGGTGCAAGACCTCAAAATAGTTAGTTACAACTCGACATCTTCAAGTAGCTCATTGAGTGAAGAATCATTTCACTCCAACTGTACACATCATTTTCGACTGAATAAAAGTCCAGCGGACACCCAGGTTCACATACGACTTGTGTGGAATGGGACTTTGATTTTCAACGACTGCCGGTGTGTGTGCAGGTGAATGATGCGTGAAAGGTACGCCAACATCCATGAGTGTTGAAAACCTCGTTACACTTGGTGGCAGCGGTGGGATGAACTCCCATGAAATTGCAAGCAAGCAACCATCAGTTGAGACTGTTTCTGTGTGATCCAGAAATATCACCTGAGTAGCCGAGTAGCAACCATGCTGGTTGTGATGTTGCTGTTATAGAACAGTTTCTTGAGACTCAGAAGTTTGGCGAGTCCCAACATTGAGAGAACAATTTGAAAAGCTAAGCTGAGCTGCATGAAGTCAGTCGTCTGCAACGCAGTTGTGATGTCTTCAACGCTTCCGACATTGGGCTGACCAGGTTGCAGACAGACGCCGGTCCAGGGACGGGCTGAGACGAGGACGTGGACGGTGCCGTCAGGACGGAGTCTGGGACCCAGGAGGGACGAGACTACACGGAGCAGCAGACAGCTGAGCAGGGTGACCACAACACATCGCCAGGGACGATTGACAGGGAGAGCAAAAGTCTTATCGTAGGGGGTAAGTGAGCTTCTCTCGGTCAATTTCACGGCAAGGCAGAGGGGGTAAACAGTACTACAAATAATCACTGTTATATCCTAAGTGTTGTGACAGGTTGTTGTTAAGACTGTATTAACATGGAGGGGGAAAGCAACTTAAGTCAGTTAAGAATGCAAGAGTTGAGGCAAAAGTGTGAAGAGTTGGGGCTGCCACATGAAGGACTGAATAGAAATCAGTTGGTTCAGAGCATAGAAGAGGCAAATAAAGGGCAAGTTTCATCTCAGCCAGAGGCGACTGTTGTTAGCACAGATGGGGATGAGGCCCAAAATGCTGCTGCACGCAAAGAGTCTTTAGAAGAAACGCGCATGCGCTTTGAATTAGAAAAGTTGAGAATGCAAGTGCGGCTAGCAGAGCTAGAAAAAGAAAAGCGTGAAAACATGCCTGGCGCAGCACCTGGAAATGCAAGCGTGGTGGAGGGAGGTATTAGGCGGCAACTTCCCTTTTACAAAGAAGGGGAGGATGTAGATGTATTCCTGCGTACTTTTGAAAAGATGGCCCATTTGAATAACTGGCCTAGGGATGTATGGGCACTACAACTGGCCCCACTGTTGTCAGGAAAGGCCAGAGAAGCATATGCCAGACTGTCATTAGAGAGTAGTAGGGACTACGACGCAGTGAAAGCAGCCATACTGCGTAGATATGACCTGACTCCAGATGCGTACCGGGTTAAGTTTAGAGAGTTGAGAGTTGACAAAGAAGAGACGTACACAGAATTCTCTGTGAAGCTCTCCGACCTGTTAGGGCGTTGGCTAGAGGGGGCGGGAGCAGACACAGATGTTGACAAATTGAAGGAGCAAATCCTTATGGAGCAAATGTTGAAGCAAGTCCCCTATGACTTAAGAGTATGGCTCCGGGATCATGAGCCGCCAACACTTCAGGCCATGGCGAGGCTCGCAGACCAATATGTGCAGAGTAGAAAAGGAATGGGAAAGCCCCAGGGATACACAGGAGGCAGACAGGACCTCAGATCATTCCCTAAATCTGGAGGAAAGCCCAGTTTTGGGAGCGGGAAAGGGGAAAACATACCCCAGAAACCGGTACACAACCAAGAACAGAAAGGCAGTCGGGGGAAGATACAGTGCTATAAGTGTGGCAAGCTAGGGCACATAGCAGTAAACTGTCAGAACGCTCAAAAATCTACCCCAAAGGAGGAAAGGGATGCAAAACAAGGCCCTGCATACTTCTGTAGATCTAGACCCCACAAATTCTTAGAGGCATACACTAGCCAGGCTATGCTAGGAGGAAGAAAGGTGAGCCTATTGCGTGATTCAGGCTGCACCCATTCCCTTGCTAGAGTAGACGTAGTAGACCCTGACCTCATTATCCCAGGAGAGACAATCCATGTTAGGGGTTTATTCATTAAGAAAGAGCTACCAGTGGCCAGAGTACATCTGACGAGTGATGCCTATGGTATTCAGAAGTGGATTCGTGTGGGAGTAGTCGATGATATTGAAGTAGACATGATACTGGGCAATGAACTTGTCCATGAAGAAGACCCCGAGTTGAAAATGCCCGTAGTGAGTGGAAAGGAAGAGGGCTTGGTAGTAACACGGAGCCAGGCTCGCGTGGAAAAAGAAAAGGTAGAAAACGAGAGAACAGAGAGGGAGAACTCCCAAGTTCGTGTGAGAGACTTATTCAGCATGAATGAGGGAAATGATGAAGTAGTTGATGCTGACAAAGCTCCCATGGATGGGGAATCTCACGAGGGGGAAGAAAGTAGCCACAAAGCAGGAGAACAGATGGGGAAGAAAGAATCCATAGACTCAAGAAGTAGAGGGCACAGCCAATTAGACATGGGGGTAACAGAATTAATTCAAGCCCAGCAAGAGGACATAGGCCTAAAGTCAATTTGGGAGAAAGTAGAGGAGGAGGATGGAAACACGAAATGCTACTTTTATGTGGACAAGGGGGTGCTCATGCGTAAATGGTCTGGTGCAAATCAAGCCCAAGGGGAGGGATACAGACAAATAGTAGTCCCTAAGCAGTACAGAGGAAAGCTGCTACATATTGCACATGACAATCTGACGGCAGGTCATTTGGGGGTTGGTAAAACACAACAGAGGCTGATGCAAAATTTCTACTGGCCAGGGATATTCCGGGATGTAGCAGAATTTTGCAAAACATGTGGTCCATGCCAAAAGTGTGCAAGTCAGTACCGGGGAGGGAAGGCAAAACTAGTGTCAGTCCCAGTGATCGGCAGGCCATTCAGGAAGGTTGCTATGGATATTGTGGGCCCCTTACCAAGAAGCAAAAAGGGCAATAAATACATTCTTGTCCTCTGTGATTACGCAACACGTTATCCCGAGGCAGTACCCCTCCCCTCAGTAGAGGCTGAAAAGGTGGCAGACGAACTGATAAAGATCTTCAGCCGAGTAGGGATTCCAGACGAGCTCTTAACAGATCAGGGGTCAAACTTTATGTCCCTCCTAATGAAACAGCTGTGTAGTAGTCTGGGTATCAAGCAGCTAAGGACCAGCCCTTATCACCCCCAAGCCAACGGACTGGTAGAGAGATTTAATGGGACTTTGAAGGGGATGCTGAAACCGTACACTACAGAAGGGGATGTGACCTGGGATGAACTCATCCCCTATGTGTTGTTTGCATACCGAGAGGTTCCCCAAGAATCAACGGGATTCTCCCCATTTGAACTTTTGTATGGGCACAGAGTAAGGGGACCCCTAGATATCATTCGGGAGACCTGGACAGGTGAAATTCCCTCACAAGAGAGCATAGTGACGTATGTGCTAAGGAGCAGAGAAAATCTGGCCGCAATCACGAAGGCAGCCCAGACAAACCTAGCCATGGCCCAGAAGAAACAACAAGTGTGGTATGATAGGAAAGCCAGAGCAAAAGACCTGAATGTAGGCCAAAAAGTGCTGGTGCTACTCCCATGCAGCACTAATAAGCTAATGGCTAAATGGCAAGGCCCCTATCCAGTGATACAAAAGCTGAGTGACGTTAACTATGTGATTGAGATGGGGGACAAAAGAAAGAAACACCGCGTGTTTCATACAAACATGCTGCGTGAGTGGCGAGAGCGGGAGAGTACATTGTACATAGACGTTGAAAGTGCCGAGTGTGAGGAATTAGACGAGGTCATCGAGTCAATGACCTGTGAAGTGTCCCCATCTGAGGTCAAGATACCAGACTACCTCTCAGATGCACAGACGAAACAAGTGACTGACCTAGTAGGGGAGTATAGCGACATCCTTAGTGACAAACCTGGACGGACGGATGTAGTGAGACATGACTTAATCACTACAAATGACCGCCCAATCAGACAGAGGGCATACCGACTCCCACATGCGTTAAAAGATACAGTAAAGAAAGAACTAGATGAGATGTTGGATGCGGGAATCATCTCCCCTTCCGATTCCCCATATGCTAGCCCCCTTGTGATTGTTAGAAAGAAAGATGACACCCTTCGACTTTGCGTCGATTATCGCAAACTTAACCAAGTGACTGAATTTGACGCATACCCAATGCCCAATATAGAAGCCATCATAGACGAGCTAGGAAAGGCCAAGTTTATGACCACGATCGACCTGACAAAAGGGTACTGGCAAGTTCCCCTAACCGACGATGCAAAGAGAAAGTCTGCATTTATTACACCCTTTGGCCTCTTTCAATTCAATGTGATGCCTTTTGGGATGCAGGGCGCGCCAGCCACCTTTCAGCGGCTTGTAGATCAGGTGCTGCGTGGATTAAGCAAGTTTGCGACTGCGTACATAGATGACATTATCATCTACAGTGAATCTTGGGAGCAGCATCTGGTCCATGTCCGGGAAGTGCTAGAAAGGTTGAGAGCAGCAGGCCTAACAGCAAAACCCAGTAAGTGTAAAGTCGCCAGGAGGGAGGTACTCTATCTGGGGTTTGTTTTGGGAGGGGGTTGTGTGAAACCCGAACCAGCTAAAGTGGAGGCAGTAATGAATTACCCGCAGCCTGCAACAAAGACGGATGTCAGAGCCTTCTTGGGCCTAACAGGCTACTACAGGAAGTTCATTCCAAACTATAGCAAAGTGGCAGCCCCACTCTCGGACCTCACTCGTAAAAGTGAACCTAGACTAGTTAGGTGGAACAACGAATGTGGCCAGGCATTTGAGTCCCTGAAGAAGTCCCTTGCTTGCTCACCTGTGCTCAAAAATCCTGACTTCTCCAAAGAATTCATCGTACAGGTAGATGCCTCAGAAAGGGGAATTGGAGCAGTTTTGAGTCAAAGGGATGATGAAGGTGATGATCACCCAGTGGCATACATAAGTAGAAAGTTACTGCCAAGAGAGCAAAAGTATGCCACTATCGAGAAAGAGTGTATGGCAATCGTGTGGAGCATCCAAAAATTCCAGCCATACTTGTTTGGACGACAGTTCCTCGTACAGACCGATCACAATCCTTTGAAATGGCTCCACACGATGAAAAATCAAAACCCAAGACTGATGAGATGGAGTCTGGCACTACAGACACACTCAATGAAACTTGAGCACAGGAGCGGTAGCAAAAATGGGAATGCAGACGGTTTGTCTAGAATGTAATATATCTGAAATGGCATGACATGACTAAGATGGCGGATGAGGTAGTACTTGTATGTCATATTTTCAGTTAAGATATAACTGTAAGTGTTCATGTATGCTAATTGTATGTTGACAAAAAAAAAAAAAAAAAAAGGGCAAAGTTAGGTATTCGTGTAACTGGCTAATTTCAACTCCTAAAGCAACCGATCATGGGAAATATATACATGTTATAAAGCCAGACTAGGCCCGGTAAGCATGCAATACCTACCGTTTGAATGAAATAATTATGTGTGTCAACTCTGCCTTGCCAATAGTGAAAGAGAGCTCACAATTGTACCCTAGACATAACATGTTGAACATTGCTATCCAAAGGAAACCGTGCATCAAGAGACTGAGTAACTAGAAGTCAAGAGATTCGAATAATCAGCGATGAACCCGAACACACATGCATATTGAACTAGCATGGACACTTTGAAAACTGGAAGTGTGTCGTCATTAAATGTGACAAAATATGCACTGACTCAAGAAATATGATCGATTATGCTTCTGGTGTTATGTACAAATGCATGAGTAATAATGTTTACGTGATTTCGTGATTTATGATTTAATAATGATTGTTTCATTTCATACAGAACAGTGACTCGCAAGTATCCATCCAACTATTCTAATTTGGGTATGAAAAGGGTCTTAATGAAGTGAAAACTTTCAACTGCATTCCATTCCCTTTTCATTGTCTTGGGTAGGGGGATGTCTGTGACGAAGCATAAGGAATATAGGGCCTATCATAATGAATATGACTAATAACATATTCATTGCACATTATTGTGCTTGGACATAGAGCTGCAGATCGGTCCAGGCAGACCATCCAAAGTAGAAGAGAAGCCAAACTGCTGATGAGTGTCTTTCTCGAAAATGAGAAATGCTGAAATTGCTGAGAAGCTTCATTTTGGGAGACAATGTATATAATAACAAATTGTTTCTGGGAGACAATGTACATAATAACAAAGTGTTCCTGGTAGACAATGTACAGAATAAGAAAGTGTCTCAAAATGCTGATATGACCTTTCTTTGCACGTTACATAAGGTATCCTGAATTCGATGAGAGGGATCACACTTGTTTAAATGGTCAGCTGTAGGCACCTGGAATCGAGTCAAGGGAATACCAGTTGTAAAGAAAAGGTATAACTGGTGGAAGTCTGACACTGGTCAAAACAAGATGAGGAGTGACAGTTTTATCTGCCCCATGAGTACTAGCTTTAAGTTGACAAGGGGGTAATGTGCTGACATTAGTCCCTAGGTGCTGACACTAGTCTTTATTGTGCTGACACTAGTCTTTATTTTGCTGACAGTGCCTTGTGGAGTGTCCACTTCATAATTATTCATCAGATGACCAATGGTCATCTATATGATTGGTTAATTGTGTCGGCAAGGGGAGGGACATCTATGTGCCATATTTAATGTTACATTTTAATTTGGTTTCCAAGAGGGGCGGACTCAGTAAAATAATCATATGCATGAAGCTTGAGAGCCTGAAACAAAACCAGGGTGCAAGACCTCAAAATAGTTAGTTACAACTCGACATCTTCAAGTAGCTCATTGAGTGAAGAATCATTTCACTCCAACTGTACACATCATTTTCGACTGAATAAAAGTCCAGCGGACACCCAGGTTCACATACGACTTGTGTGGAATGGGACTTTGATTTTCAACGACTGCCGGTGTGTGTGCAGGTGAATGATGCGTGAAAGGTACGCCAACATCCATGAGTGTTGAAAACCTCGTTACACACGTATATCTCACCGTATTCGCCCAGAGGTGCGCACGCAAATCCTTTTTACCCGTAACCATGTTAAGGCCTTGTCACACCTTTCCGGGCAAGCTACGCGGGCTTGTTGCGTGTGAGGATTTTCCAGCATACCGGACAATTTCTGAGGGCGGACAAGGATTTGAGTTGAGCATATGTGTCTTAAATTACTTGCTGGATGCGTGCTACTTATGTTCTTCTTGCGGGTATTCTGTGTGACCTGCGTGCCAGGCGCGTGGGGGCTGACAACTCAGAAATTCATCTGAAGGAATGGCAGAAGTCCAACAGAAATGGCAGAACGTCATTATCTTGGCCGCGCTGACCGCATACGGAGACTGCGAAGTACCTGCGTGGGAGTTGCCTGCGAGGTGCTGCTCAAAATTTGGCTGCGGGTAAATCGAACTTGCGTGCGCAGCTCCGGGCAACTACGGGCGAGATAATTTTCCTGCGTGCTGGGAAAACCTTACTCGCAACAAGCCTGCGTAGCTTGCCCGGAAAGGTGTGACACGGTCTTTAGGCTGCCGAACTCATTCGATGGGGACAAAAACCAACTGAACTTTCAATTTGTTTTGTGATGATTGTGGAGGAGCAGAAAGTTACCAAAATGTGCCGTCAATGTCCTGCACATTTTGGTAATTTACCAAAATGTGCAATTTACCAAAATGTGCCGTAACAGCCCCTAAAGGCAGATTAAAGTCTGTGAAACAAAATTGTTAACCGCTGGTCATATCACCCGATAATTATGCTACGTGCCAAGTTTGGCGAATATCTACTGTAAGGGTTTCAGGAAGAAGCTGAATATGTGAGAATTCCGCCTGCCCGCGCCCTTATACATTCATAACTTAGCTTACTGTAGCATTCTACAAGCTCCATCACTTTTGTAAAGGAGATTTTTTACTATTTGTTTAAACCTGAAATGGGATGCTGTTACCCTATGGATGCTTCTTGAATTTTCAAGAAGAAGATGAAAATGTGAAAATTAAGCCTCTTCATATTCCCCCCCCCCCTTCTTGGGCCCCCCTCATCTGACATAGCCTACATTATGCATAAAATGTACTTACTATATAATGTAGAACGGATTTATCTCTATCACTTCTCGTTAAAAAGGATTTTCTCAACAATCACTTAAATTTTGGGCTTCGTCTCACCCTAACCATGATCCGGATCATCCCCCCCCCCCCCCAAATCCGGACATCCCGGAACCGGAATCTAATGTCTTTATAGCACTAACTTAGCTCTATCTTTTTCGGTTCGACGGAAGAAGACTAAATAATTCCAGAGTTTATGAGGGACGCTGAGGCTCCCCCCCCCCCCCCACCGGCGTTCTTTATTTCTTTGCATGTTTGTTTGTTTTTTGGGGGAGGGCTCATTTCAACAAATTAAGATCATATCACCATAAAGATGCTATCTGCCAAATTTGGTGAAAATCAGTGATAGATGTTTTAAGAAGATGCAGTAAACGTGGAAAACCCCTTCTCCCCCTCACCCCCCCCCCCATAAGGGCAACCCTGCAATAAAATAAAAACGGTTAAGGTTCATGAGCAGTTTCGTTGGACATCGAGTTCATCTTTATACCATCGGTACGCAGTACCAGGGAGGTGACCTCCCTGGTACATGTAATACTAGCTATATTGAAATACATGATTTTTACATTGAACATTTTACAAATCCCGGCGAGATGTCTTTACATTTCCCGTTAATGAAAAACGAGATTTTTACATTTACCACCGTTTTTTTTTTTCAAATCCACAGCCCCCCCCCCCCCCATCGGATCTCTAAAAAATGTCATCAGCCGGTAAGCACCGGGACTCAACACATATAAGGGGGGGGGGGTGCCTCATATCCGTCGATCCACGTTACGCCACTGAACTGGGCAAAACAAAAGAAGAGCTATCACAAAAGTTGTTAATGCAGTAGTATATGATGGAGCAAACTCAGAAAATTTTGGTGTAATCACATATGCATGATATTATGTATGATGTACATGTACACTATTATAATGCTAGCAATGAGTTTTGACATTTGCGGTTGACGCGTTATGACACTTGCTGGTAATTGTGGAATTTACCTTCATCCACCCACCAAGTTTCATCCCATTTTTTTACAGACAGACGGACAGACAGACCAGGGAGGTGGGAAGACACTCCTCCCACCTCCCTGGACAGACAAACGTTCATCAAAGTTTAGAACGATTCACTTTTTCATTATTTTAATGGAAGCAATGAGTTTTGACATGTGTGGTTGACGCGATATGGCATTTGCAGTAAAAATGGAAATTTTTACATTTGTGGTCATTTTGACATTTGTGGTTGACGTGTTATGACTTAAGTGGTGATTTTGACATTTGTGGTTGACATGTTATGACATTAATGGTCATTTTGACATTTTGTGGTTGACGTGTTATGACATTAGTGATCATTTTGACATTTTGTGGTCGACGTGTTATGACATTAGTGGTCATTTTGACATTTGTGATTAACGTGCTATGACATTCGTGGTTATTTTGACATTTGTGGTCGATTTTGACATTAGTGGGCTCTACAACCCCCTCCCCCTTTGTGCTTGGAAGGGGTCAAAATAGCTTGGCTTTATAGGGTTAACATGTATTTTCTCTAGGGGAGATTTTTCAGTGGCAGCATACGGCAGGTAGCCTCTATGGCAGGTTTGACTGTACTTGATTATCTTTGCTCACTGATTCTTTGAACCAAAGATGACTGCCGGAATCATGGACCAAAATTATGATTTTTATAGCACGGCCCGGAACTGATTAGTTATCGAAAAGGAACTGGCAATTTAGTACCACCAATCATGCAGAGACCATTATATAAAGTAGGCCTACCTATTGTTACCTAAGAATTGGTGAAACTAGTCGAATTTTACATAATGATAGTGTTTACAACATTTCTTGAACACAATCCGCTTTAATTTGTCATGGAAATATCTCAACACAACCTGTTTTATCTCGTAAAGTAAGTGCATTTCGCAAATGACATTGGCTGAGCGATGAATTCGCAATGTACACTACAACTGCACATGTATTTTTTTTCTCGAAGCATGTTTAAAATGTTTTTGGGACACTTTTGACCAAAACAGGTGCATAAATTTATTATCGAGCGATGAACGTCCATGTGAAGTAGGTCCCTGATCTGACCATAAAACTACAACATATGAGCATTCATTGCTCTTTAGTTACTTCAAACACCCGTTTGTCAAAAGTGTCATCTTTATATTTTAAACATGCTTTCCTGCTTTGATCTCATTATTGACCGCCTGAATAAAACCAAGACGGCGCTTTGAGATATCCAAAACTATATACCTGCGTAACTAGATAAATCTCTCAAATCGAGAAAAATTACATGTGCAGCTGTAGTGTACGTTGGGAAATAATCGCTCAGGCAATTCAATTTGGGAAATCTTATACTTTACGAGAGAAAGCAAATATTTTTACAGGTTCATTGTGATTTGTAACCAAATTTTTCCCATTTTCGCACATAGTTTTAGTGTAAACATGGACAATAACCGTAGACGACGTGTATTTCTTACTATTAAGCAACCCTGCATGTGTGGCCAGAAGTGCCTACTTCAGTAATTACCAATTTCTGGTAGAAAATTTGTTATGTTTTCAGGTTTGCTGCTCCCCATCATGGTGTTTATTCAAAGGCAGTTGAATCTAAAGAGGCACCTCAGCCAAATAAGACCGAAATGACGGAAACGGTTGTTGCGACATAAATTGTCACCCCGTCAAAAATTGTCGCCCCCTGAAACAGGCGACAATTTGTGACGGAGTTAGCGGCTTAAATTGTCGCCCCGTCACAAATTGTCGTCTGGCGACGATTTATGGCGAGGGCTAACGGCAAAAATTGTCGCCCGCCCTCGAAGCACATTTTGGGGGGGGGGGGTAATATCATTCTTGACATAGTCATTGAAATACCAAAACATAACGTACATGGCTACATCCATGCAAACAAGCCATGTAAAAAGTCACGGTGAGGTTTCAAGGAAGTGTGTATGTACGCGCGCACATGATAATTGAGTGTCCGTTCGTGCGTGCACGCGTGTGTGTGTGTGTGTGCCTGTGTGTGTGTGTTATTGTATATTATGGAAGAATGTGTTTATTATGTGTTTTGGCTGCGCGTGGGGAGGGGTAAGCTGTTGCTGGTATAAACGTTATATTGATTTTATCAGCAGCTTTGAGTTTGATGGGTTTGTTTGATGGATTTGTATTTGAATTCGGAGTGGTATTGGAAAATTTGCGTTGTTTGCATTTAATTTCTGTACTCTTCGTTTTCATGATATAATTGGCTGTAGTTCAGAAATAGTACCCACAAAATTTGCACATACGTCGTGAGAACTGCACAAACTACGCAAAACTGGTTTGCGGGTATATTATCGGAACACATGCTTGGAAACATTTTTCCGAATGTTTGACTTTGCCATTTTTTTTCGACATTCGCGTCATTCGCAAATCTATGAAAATTGTTCACTGGTGATGAATTCTCTTATTTCTTTCAGTGTCTGCTCTTTGAAAACTCTCGCACACAAGCACTTATGAAATTTGAAGTGTATCGCAAATCGATTCCCTTATTAAGTACACTACTAAAGGCACTTTGGTGAAGATGGGGGAATGTTGTAAGAAAATTGTCAGGAATGAGGATAAGCAGCAAAGCACATAGACCTGAATGGTATCATGAATATGAAGACTTTTATTGCAAAATGAGCCTATAACTCCATTCTTATTAAATAGAGATATTTGCAATTAAAGTTGCTGAAGAAAACAAAAGACAAAGAGTAATAAGAAAACAGAGGATATTTTCAATCATAACTTCAGGAATACTCCACGTAATGTTACAAGTGAGGTATCACTGGAGAGATTTAATTTTGTTCTGTTACAAAAAAAAAACCCACCTTGTTAATTGGGACAGGAAAGGGTGGTGTGTTGTTTCAGTCCTCGTTATACTGAGTTTCTACTGTACTAGCCCATTGTACTAGAATTTTAGTGCCCAGAGAGGCGGTATACCTGTAACCTACTTGTTTCCCTGTAACATATACCTGTATGTTTGTATTTTTCCCCCTATATCACACGAGTTCATACGGTTAAGGTTTGCTTATCAAACTTTATATTTTGCAAATTGTCTTTGTTAGATTTTGCCGAATCGATCCATATCTTGTATTGCGATTTTGTTTTGTACTAGCATATCCCAATGGGGTTATTGAGATGAAAAGTAAAAGAAAGTAAACTTAACTAAACCAATTGGTTGATACGTTACATGACTGCCACAGCACGTTATATTCATAGTTGTTCCGAATGTGAAATAGAGCCTTCAAGGGGAGGGGCAGTTTAATACCGCGAAATACACTTTTTCAAACTGAAATTTCTCGGCCGAGTGATAATGACAAAATGTACTTATGTCAATACATATGTACGAGTCGCTTCTGTATATAAATGTATTTACCAATTTCAGTAAGACCTAAAGTATTTGAGAATATATACACTGTATATATATATACGTGTGAGATGCCTTAGACAACAGCGCAAAATGTTTCGTTTATATATGATTTCAATGAAGATGTTAAGAAAATTTTGTAAATCTACTGAGTAATGATAGTAAGCTGCATGCATGAAATGAATATGCACAAATGTCGGCATATTGACGAAGTCCATTAATTGTTAGCTGACTAATTATTCATGCTCTTTTTAACGCAGCCAAGAGCATAGAAGATCTGATAGAGGTCCTTTGTTGAAAGTGAAATCGAACACCGTCAAACTAGTTTAAGAACTCTCTTAAATATTATAAGCACTGCGGCGGCTTCTATCGATAAAAAAGTCGATCGTTCATATCTTGATATGGAATTTACTAGTGTGTTTTTGCTGATCATGTTGTTTCACTAAGATGAATGTTGCAAGATCAGAGTAGCAGCCATTACATTAAGCTCTTTTCTGCAACATGACTAAACGTGCAAAATGTAATTTCATATCTAAAAATGTCGTCGCGGAAAACACAGGAACACAGGTTGAATACAGAAAAAAAAAACAATTTACCCGTCGTGGTTGGATCCACCAGTCACCCATACTGCCGCCTTGTCCGGGTATGTGAGATTGTCGGGAATGGTTATTGTCAAGTAATGCCACCAAATGGCAGAATCGGAGTCGTTGTCTTCTCAAAATATGGGTTGAAAGAGCATATGAATAAAAAAGATGTAGAAGCATAAAGAATAGACAAGAAAACAAATTATGCAAATATATCAAGAAATCAGCTTACGAAACTAATGCTTCAGAAATATTGATGGTGTGCTTCCAGCAGACAAGAATGAACAACATAGTTCTTTAAAAAGAATTGAAACCGGAAGAGAGAAGAAGAGACGAGAAGAGTTTAGAAATTGTGAAAGAACAGGATAGGAAAGAATATCAAATCCTTAATTCATACTTATTTATCTTGACAGTTTACAGTTCATAGGGAGTTTTTAACTCATCATCCATATACTACCTAACTCGTGCTGGCAGCACGCCCAGGGAATGACAGAGGAAGTACAAACAGGCATCCTAAAAAAAGGTACGATATTGCTTGATTTACTAGTGAAAGTGAAGACACCAGGAATTATGGCACTATTGTATCAGCTTTGGGCTTTCGAAAAATGCGGTAGAATGATTCACGCAGAATTTTCGAGTGAAACACACCCTCTCCGTCTCATCAAAGAGTCATTTACTTGACACCACAGAGTCAAAATTGCACACCCCAGAGAGATTTTGCCCCCCCCCCCCCCGTGAAATTATACTTGTTTACACATACACATATTTTGACCTGCATGAAATAAAAAAAAAAGTGTACAAAATATACGGCACATACCTGTATATATATAGCCTCAATCCAAGTTGCGGTTCAATCAAAAGCTACTGCACATTGTGTACATTATGTAAGTCTGCAAATGTCCTACATCAATGTGTTGTCTTAGCTGACCTTATTTAGCGTCGAAACATCACCAACTAACGCCATAACTTATTTTTTGTGCTCTGAATAACTTTTTCATGCTTTTTCATTTTGTTTCGTGCTAATAGAATAAGATAATAATATTTTTTCCGGGATGCATCACTGACGTCGGCCAATTTTTGCAAGCCCGGATGTCACATTTTATGGAAGCCTAAGGCCCATACGTCGTTACCATGGTTTTCGAGATGTTTCACATAATCATGATAATTTAGCATGAGATATGTCATTACAAATTTTTGGTTTTGGGGTATGAAAAATAGACACTTTCCATAAAAAACACACATACAATTACTTACTTGCATTGCTCCGATATCAAAATATGCAGCCTCCTTCCCAAAGGGTTATTGGTGCATGCATAGGTTTAATGGAGATGTTTCACTTTGCCTCGGGTTCCCCTACAAGCTTTATCCACCAAAGGCTAGTTTTCCTAACATCATCAGAACACTTTTGTATGGTTACATATGCATTCCATCTCAGTTGAATATGTAATTTTTTGATGAGTCACAAAAATTCAGAAAATAAAGATTATCTAACAAAAGAAGAATGCACTGCGTGCATTGCACAGTCCGGAAAGATATCCCCCCCCCCCCATCCTCGTAAAGTTATACTCATTAACATATACACATACTTTGAGCTGTATGAAATGTAAAGAAAAAAAAAGTGGACAAAAAAAAATATCCGACAAACTACCTATAGTCTCAATCCAAAGTTATGGTTCAGTAAAAAAGCAGCTGCACATCGTGCACATAAAATTATGTAAGTCTGCAAATGTCTTGGATCAATATATAGTCTTGACTGACTTTATTCAGCAAAGCAATATCACCAACTAACGTCATAATCTATTTCTCTGTGCTCTGCATAACTTTCTCATGCTATCAACTCTTTGTTACGTACCAATAGAACAATAGGCATCACTGAGTGTAAGTCTCATTCAGGTGTGATTTTACGATGATCTCTCGTTGTGGCTAAGAGATCATTTCACCGCGCTGAGATGCATGCCATCTCGGATGTATGTATATTTTTTAATGATTGTCGAGAATTCCGAAAATAATGGTTGCCCGACAAAAGAAAGAAGAAATCGAAACACCCGACATGCTTAAATCTAGTGTTTGCTTTTTGTGTTGCTTTTTTTTGGGGGGGGGGGTTACCAAGAAAGTCGCAATTGTGATTCGGAAACAAGTGTTTAGATTAAGCATCACAACGGTTCCCACAAGAAGAAGCTAGAATCGGAGAGGTTATTTTTTAGTAGTTGACTGTCTGTTTGAACATGAAAAAAAAAGGAGTGAAACAAACCTTACGAACCAACTACCTAGTATAGCACTAAGGTTCAGGAGTAGTGGGTAGAGTGTCTCGACCTATTCCCACCCCCACCCACGTCCAGGGCCCTATTACCTAAAGAGTTGTGCGTAACTACAGACAGTCCTGCGTAACTTGCTAAGTCGCACTTATTAGCCTATGCCCCTGTCACGCTTTGCCGGATAAGGCAAAATTATGAGAAACGAAAGTTGATTTTTGGCAACCGTTGATATCCTTTGAAATGCGTTTCATGTCCTTTTTATCCTTTGGATGGACATTTATCTTCCGATGATTTCCGTCAGAGCAGCCAGAAAACTTTGTTATATTTTGTTTTTGTTTGTTTGTTTGTTTTTTGTTGTTGTTTTTTTTTTTGCCAGAAACGGATAGCGCGATTTTACCCTTGTCCGATAATTGTACGTTTTCTCCTGTATCTGTAAAGTACTCTGTCGTTTTCCACACATTTTCATCCGCTAGGCCTTCTGTAGAGTCCGTTGCTCCAAGGGATGGAACGGATGGAACGCCTACCTACAGCACATCAAACGCATGTGCACGCTTCTCTGCATTAAATATACGTCTCGTGCGTCACCCGTTTATTCCTCGTGCGTTTTTGTGTTTTTTTTTTTCTGTGGGCATGCCGTTTATATTCGTTTCTCACGCCTTTGCGCACATCCCACTGTCCTGTACACTATCTCCCCAGGTGCGTTGTTTGTTTGTTATATTCGTTCCCGTTTCTCGTTCCCGTGTATGTGCCCAAAAAGAAATTTTACACTTTGTGCATCGGATTAACTATATGAACACGTCTGGTGAGAATGAGAAGGTCGTTAAGTTGCCACTAAAACCATAGTGTTCGAGACAGCGTAACTTAGCAAAATATCGCCCGTTTCTTGTATGGTGGGCTTAACCGACAAAGTGTGACATCCGGGTACTACTGTGACCCACAGAGCGCGGAGATTCGCGCTGGAGTAAAAACAAACGCAGTAGATTTATGGAGAGTGTAATTTTTCACCGCGGAGTTGTATGTATATTTGATGTGTGCTGCAACGGCCCAGCCATGCCAACCATAAATATACTTGCATATTCTCGTTTTCCATGATCGCAATAATTGAGGTATCTCACTGAGTGCTTACGAACGTAGAGAATTTGGGATTTTGCCAGGGTTCGTAAATGGTTGCAAAAGGTTCGTCAAAGGTTTCAAGAAATTCACAAATAGTTTTGTTCTTTTTTTTTTTTGTCGCAACGGTTTTTCTTGTCGCAAATAAATTTTGAACATGTTCATAATTTCTTTGCGAATTCATTTTCCTCAAACAGTTTTCAAGCGTTTGCAAAACAGTTGTAAGTCTTTGCAAACGATTGCAAGACGGTCTCACTAAGGTTCTTTCTACTTCGCCAATGCTACCGACACGTGACCATATATTTACTGTATAAAATCGACCTACTGAGGCCCTTAAAGTCGCCATGCCAAAAAAACAAGCTACTACCAAGAAGGAGCTTTTCATATTGACAGAAGTCTGTTCTCTGCAGCAAACACTCTCTGACCGAGTGTCACTTTCTTTTCTTCGTCCTTTCTCTTCATTTTCTTTCTCTTAATTTACACGTTAGTTGTAGCAGCAGCAGCAAGGCAAAGTCGTTATTCAAGGGCACCAGCACATTAGGTCTCTTCCTGGCAGAAATTCATTTAGATGTTCTGGAAACCCATTTCGAAAATATTCTGCGATTGCGGTCAGAAAAAAATCGGAATGCTTGGGAAGTTTTGCTCACAATATTTATAGATTTGACTTCATGAATTCCCCTTGTACTTTTTTAGGAGTTAGAAAAAGTTTCCAAGCATTCACAAATAGTGGTAGAGGATTGGAAAATAATTGCTAGTCTTTGCAAAAACTGTCGCTAACATTTGCTTGCTTAATGGCGAAGTTCTTTGTTGTTCTGACTACACTGTATGTATGACGGAAATTAAACATTCCCGTCATCTTTTTAGTCTGGGTGCCAAAGCTTGTGGGTTTTACCTTTTTGTGTGTCTTTTGATGGTTTTAACCTATTTCATGGATGTAAATCCCATTCTGGATCATGCAATTCTTGCATCCTTGAGGGTTTTGAGATATTTAAACCCGCCGCCAAAATGGCCGCCAAAAAAGAAAATTCCTATGTATTTTCATCTGAATTGTGAAAAATAGAGGACAATTGGTGGTTTTACCCAATTTTGAGGATGCTGAATCGAATCAGCGTGATACAACTCTTGCATCCTTGAGGATTTTGAGATTTTCTTAAAGGCGCCAAAACGGAAATTCCTATGTATTCTATGTATTATTTGTAGTACTGTATTTCAATTTAGTATTTTGCTGTATTAATAATGCGCTTAGAAACGTCAGTATTTAGCACTCTATATGTGTTATTTATTATTACATTCCACATACTAAGAATCCTGCTATAAGGAATAATTAAATTGATTCCTAAATCCAATAAAGATAAGAGATTATTGGGTAATTGGCGACCAATCACCTTAATAAATGTGGATGCAAAGATACTTTCTAAATGTCTAGCGAAACGTATGTCCAAAATCATTGGTAATTTGATAAATCCTCAGCAAACAGCATTTATTAAAGGCAGATATATAGGTGAAGGTATAAGACTGATTTCAGACTTAATGTTTTATGCAGATGCCAACAATGTATCTGGAATTGTGTTAGCATTAGATCTTACCAAAGCATTTGATTCACTCAGTCATAGGTATTTACTACAGTGTTTAGAATGTCTTAATTTTGGTCCGTCAATGATACAATGGGTGAGAACATTGCATGCAGGTATAAATAGCTGTGTATTGATAAATGGCTTTACCACTGGTTATTTTGAAATTGGAAGGGGTGTTCGCCAAGGCGACCCCCTTGCCCCCCTTTTATTCATATTAGGGCTCGAGATATATTTAATGAGATTGTTAAATAATCCAAAAATCATTGGAATGGAGATGCTCGGAAAACAGATTAAATATACAGCTTACGCTGATGATATAACATGTTTTTGTAAGGATACAGAATCATTATCAGTATTATTAGAAAGCTTTCAAGAATTTTCTGATATATCAGGCCTTTGCCTCAACCGAAGCAAATCAGAAGGAATGTGGATAGGAAATGATAGACTATCGAAAGAAAAGCCACAGGTGATAAAGTGGTCAGACAATGGTCTTAGAATTCTTGGAATTTGGTTTCCATATGACAAAAAAGAAGCAATCCGAAGAAACTTTGAAGATCGATTGGGTGAGATTAAGAGAACATTTTCTATATGGAAAAATCGTAATTTAACGTTAATTGGTAAAATTCAAATTTTGAAAACATTTATTATGTCTAAGATAATTTATTTGATGTCAAACATTGAAATTCCTCAAGATTTTGTGAAAGAAGTAGAGAAGTTAATGTTTTCCTTTTTATAGAATGGCCCAGATAAGATTTCAAGGTCAACTATGTATGCACAATATGCTGAGGGTGGTCTCAAATTCCCCAATTTACAATGTATGATTGATACGCAGTTAATTAAGTGGGTTAAAAGATATTATGGAAATCGTAAACATCAATGGGTGCTATTGGGAGATTATTTCTTAAAAAGGCTTGGTGGAATTCTAGTGTTCCAAAGTAATTATTCCCTTGAAACTATTGATAAGAGGGGTATCCCTCCTTTTTATGAGAATATTCTACGAATATGGTTAAAGACAAACATACATGAGGATTTTATTTGTGATGAAAATAGCCAAGCAGACATCCTACAACAACCAGTATGGAATAACCAGAATATTTTGATTGATAAGCACGCAATATTCTGCAGACCGTTTTTTGAAGCAGGTTTATGTTATATATATCAAATATTTAGTATTGATGGACGGCTCATTGATTTTGAATTTTGGTTAAGGCAAGGAGTGCCAAGCAAATATAATATGATGTATATGGCAATTGTATACTCTGTTAAAAAAATACTCGAAATGTTCCTTCAATACACTCCTATTGGAGATGTTTTGGAAAGAAGAAGTGGCGCAAAAACAAAAGGATCTTATTATCTCACAGTTACAAGATGTGAAATCAAAACCAATATATGAGGAATTTTTAAAAGAGATTAAATCAAGACCTGTTTGCGAAACAGTTTTTGCTGGCAAGTATGGAATTCAACCAGAAGATTGGACACAAATATATATGTTGCCATTTACATGTACAATTGAAGTAAAATTGAGAGAATTTCAGTTCAAGTTGTCGCATAATATACTTTACACAAATGAAAGATTGTTTAAGATGAAAATATCAGAATCAGAGTTGTGTACGCTTTGTAAGTCATGTGCTGAGACCCCTGTACATTTGTTTTTTGATTGTAAAGCTGCCAAAGAATTACTTCAAAAATTTGTGGATGAAATTGGTACGATCTTTCATGTCAAATTAGAGGATTGTACAAGAATTAGAGTAATGTTTGGATTCATCAAAGACTGGAAAGGGCCCCACAGGAATTTATTGAATCACTTAATATTGTTATACAAAAGGTACATATATATTCAGAGATGCAAAGATACAGGTGTGAAATTTCATGGATTGACAGCATTTATTGTTAACATCCGACATATAGAATCCAACATTGCAAAACGAACAAACAAACTAAATTTTCATTATAAGAAATGGTCCCCTGTAGAACATATTTTTTAGGTCATTGTAGAAGAACATACAGTCGACTCTCGCTATAAAGAATATCCATATGGCAGAACCCCGACGTGATGGGGTAGTTTTTTTGGGGGGCCCAGGGTTTGAAAATTTTCCTATTCAGAGGTATTTGTGCCCTGGATATGGCAAGATTTCAAAAGTGACAAGATCACGATGGTTTCGCTGGGCCCAAGGAGTTTATTGTAACGAAAGCTGACTGTATCTTTAGGATATTGTTCAATTGTTGAAGAGTTTGATACCCATCTTTTGTTGTTGTTGTTGTTGGTAATTTGTTAAACAAAACATGATTTGTAATATGATTTTGTATGTTATGTTGTATAATGAAGAGGAAATAAATAAATTTGTAAAAAAAAAAAAAAAAAAAAAAATCCTGCTATAGGATTGGTCAAAAATGTAGTTTTGCCCATCACATCACCTGAAAATAAAAGTTCCTTACACTCTATGATGATAGTCATTTTGTTTCGCTGATCTCTTAGTCCACACAGTCCTAACGCGTGATATAACTTACAATTTTGAGCACGCGCGAAATAAAAGTGCGTTGCACTGTGTCATTTGACCTGGGTCAAGTGATAGACCACAGTGCAGCGCACTTTTATTTCGGTGCCACGCGCGGGGCGCGGAGCAAATTCGTTGTTTTGTCATCGACGCGCATACGTCTAAAATAAACTATGTAGCCTAAGCCCTAAACGGTTTCAGATGTGGAATAATTGAGCGAATTTGTAAAATCAGCCAAATTGGTATACAAAATGGCTGCCTCGATGTTAATGTGCACCAGAGTATCCCAATGATGCATGCCTCATGAGATACTTTCTCAAAAGGTTGTTATTGACATTTTTTTCTAGAAGAAGTGAAAGTCTCACACTTGCGAACACAGAGATATAATATGACTATTGATGTATTATGCTAGCAACACATAAAAAGATGGAAACCAATATGGTTCCAAAGGTTTGATCTATTTCTTACGCTATGGTAGCTACTAAAATTGTTTGACACGTGATTACCTTTTTTTAACTTAAGAAATTAATTACTGATGACTGAGTTACATTTTTTTCTTACGTTCTGATTCAAAAATGTTTAACAATGATTGTTAGCAGGAACACAGCTGTTTAGATGTGGAATATTCCGTGGAGTGGAAATTTAAATGAATATAATTATTTGTGCTCCCTAGAAACTACACCCAGCACAAAAAAAAAGAACGTAAACGCTCTTTCAAGTTTAGATTTCTCATAGAATATTTGGTTGAAAGCTAATGTATTTTATACCATATTGAAGGTAATATAATTGGCTATCAACCTAGTAGGTCGACAAAAAGAGAAATTTTACGCATGAGCGAACACCATTCTTTTTCTCTTGCAGGGTACAAAAGTAAAAATTGCAAAACTGAACAAGTTGCCATTCATGAGTATGTGCTCTTCCATACAACAATCAGATCAAACAACAAATTTAATACAAAAAGAAACGTGAATTAAGTTGCAAAAATAAACCTTTAATCTCTATGATATCTTTAAAGCCCAAAAGATCAATGAAGGCTAAAAATAATGGAGGAAAATAAAGCATCTTATGTCACATCTAAATTCAAATGAAATAGGAAAAGTAATAATTAACAAAAATGATACAAATTTGAGCTTTTTTTCAAATTAGGAAATTGTGAATAATGCTTGGTTCTTGAAATTGTTACATGGATTCTTAAATCATTCGATTAATCGAAATAGTCTAGTGGGATTTGGGGAAAATATGAATGTCAGAGGCATTTTTGACTAAAAGTTGGGAACCGGTCTATTTTGTATAATTCAAGTACGCTGAATCCAAAAATTCCGGTTCCCAAGCGAAATTTTGAGTCTATGAGCATCTAATTTGCATAAACAAAATGGCCGCCACTCCGTTGCTTTTTAAGGTGTTTCGATGACCTAATTTTCATAAAATCTCCATAGAAATGCGGATATAGTAATAATTTCAGAAATCAAGGTGCAGAGGCAATAGCTAGGTCATCAATTGTTCATAACATTCACTTATATATGCAAATTAAGAAGTGAAATATGCAAATTAGGAGTTGCTGATACAGCAATGCATTATCGCATATGTACATGTAAAGTACCTTAAACTTGTTCACTTCTGTTTTTAAACATTTTAACGGGTTATCGAGCAAACAAAAAGTCCATGGTGTCATCAGAGTCCAATCAAAATTAAGTCCTGCAATCAATCAATTCAAAAGAATTTAATAACACTTACGCAAATATCTAGGCCTATGCAAATTGGTATACAAGAGGATACAAAACTGGCAGGTTTCTAGATTCTACAACGCATTGCCGCAATATATGAATCTGAATCATGATTCTGATGATAGTTATCATTGTATCAAAACGGGTTCATGATTCCTAGTGAGACAAAGAGATGCAAGTACCAACTTCAAGTATTAAAATAAAACACGCATCTCATTCGCATAATCAATTATGCAAATATTTTCAATTTTCTCAACATATTTTCCCAAAAAACAAAGTTTTGCTATCAAAATGTACCTTGGCGTATAGTGAAAAAAAAGATAAGCTATTGGTCGACCAAAGTTTATATGGTGTCATCAGAGTCCGAGGAAAATCAAGTACTGGAATTAACCAATTCAGAAAAATAATGAATAATATATTATTACAATTAAGTATGCAAATTGGTATGCAAGTGGCTATACCATACGACGGGCTTCGAGATTCTACAACATATTGCCGCGATATATGAATCTGAATCATTATAGTTATCATATCAAGACCAAAGTTGATAAAGTTTGTGATAAAGACATACAAGAAAAAACAGCAATAGAAACACCCTAATAATCTAATAATGAATTATGCAAATAGTTGGCTATTTCTACGAATATTTTCCCTAAAACAAAGTCTTGCTATCAAAATGTACCTTGGCGTACTGAAAAACAGCTAAGTTATCGGGCAAATAAGGTGCACATTTATAGTGTCGCCAGAGTCCGAGGGTATATCAGGTACTGGAATCAATCAATAAAGAAGAACTGAATAACACTTACGGATATATGGTTGCAAATTGGTATACAAGAGGCTGTAGACCAGGCAGATTTCGAAATTCTACAACGCACTGCCGCAATATATGAACATGTTTCACAGCAGTTATTACATTAAGACCTGTTCATGATTCCTGGTGTGATTAAGAGATACAAAATTAACTGTAACTACTAAACAACACACCTCTATTATCTCACTTGCATAACAAATTATGCAAATATTTACCTATTTTCTACGCATATTTTACACCAAAACAAGGTCTTGCTATCAAAGTGTATCATGGCGTCATGAAATTAGGATAACTTATCAGGCAATCACATCACTATACATTGCTCTATAGATTAGTACAAGGTTACCTTATCTTTCCCTGCATGTACTTTGTCGTTTTCATTGGATAAATTGGTGTATAATTATTTCCAATCTGCAGTTGAATGTAAAATCAAGTGGCAACTTTCATAAATCTCGTCTACGAACATGATTTATGTCTTTTTTCCTATCTATCTTTAAACATGGAACATATTATGCAGGCTGAAGAAAAAAAAAAGAAAGAAAAAAATGTAAGAATAATCCTGGTATCTCGGAAACAGAAACGAAGGATGACTTTGTAATTCTTTAGTCATCACCACCATTATATTTTGGCTGTCGAAGAAACATAATCTGAATCGAAAAGTCTATTTCTCAATCGAGCTAAATTAATCTTCATTCATGCAAGGTTTGCATCATCACATTGTTGCTGACATGCACACATTGCTGTACATCTTAGGCCTGATTTGTGACATTTGCATCGAAACGTTCTGCAATGCCTTTCGCATGCACATGAAATCATCTCAAGGCAACTTTGCAGGATCGGAGCTAGATACATCAGTACAGGCTGTAGACCAGATAAAAACGTTCCCACCCATTGTCTACTGCTGAAGAAAGATCAGGTCTGATACAGTGAGCAGGTTTTTCTTCTTTTTTTTTTAATACAGAAGTATTGTCGTAAAATGGGCGGAACATATTTTGTGCCAAATGAGCTTGTGTGATGCATCTTTTGAATCGAATATAAGTTTATTCTTATAAAGACGACTGATAAGAACCATGTTCTTGGAATCCTTTAGTTTTCTTCTCGTACAAGCAGCATCCTTGATGATTGCGAGTCCTTGATCACTTGCTTTACTAAGAGTGTTACTGTCAGTATCAGTCTGGCAGAAAAGGCACAACTCTAGTATCTACGGAAGAAGGCCTCTTTAAGGTAGCTATCGGATCGATGTTATTTCTCAAGGGAACAAAAGTAACTTCGTGTTCGCAAGGTGGTGGAAAACCCAGGTCCTCCATAAAAAGATCCATATCCTAATTCTTGGGCAGAAATTCAAGTGACAACATGAATATTCAAAAGCTATTCTTGATAAAACATATAATGAGAGGCAAAACGGCGACCATTTACGTCTTACACGAAGTGGAATCTTCTGTATGTAACATGGTTCCTTATGAGTATTCAATATTCAGTAGTTCATACAAACCACAGGCCCTTAAAGCTAGAGACCTATTTGCTAAGAATGTCATTTCTTTGATCTGAATCAGACCTGGTGAGATCTATCATAAATGTGTCTTCTAGACTAACATGATGCATGGACTTAGGCTTGATATCTAAAATTATACTGAGCAACAGAAAATAACATAAATCAATGGAAGAATATTGATAAGTAAGGTGTCACTTCTCGCTGGTTAAGATGCATAACAGTATACATTTTCGAGGAATGGGACTGGAAAATTTACCCATTTAGCAAAAGTCAGACAGACAAGGGAGCGTGGCGTCGTCAATTAAAATTGAATTGAAATGCATCAGTACCTGGTAGTTATCACTGGCGGCATGTTATCCACGTGTATTGAAAACAAAAACAATAAGGACCAGGAAGGTGTGAACTCCTTATTTCGCAGATTGCACTGGCCGAGGCAATTTCAGAGTTCAAACTGTCTTGGAAGTTGACTAAGTTACATTCTTATAACAGATGTAGAAGGATCAAATCTAGATAGATGTGTGCCACACGTCTTTTTTCCCCATTTTTTCTCTCTCGCTGCTTTTCTAACATCGTTATCATAAAAAAAAGTTTATCATAATAAGGCGCAGTCAGACTGGCAAAAGATCGTAAAGTTTAAGATCGCGAAGTCTTCGCGATCTTTTGTTGTCCGGTCACACCGGCAAGAGATCGAGAAGTTTGGCGGGGATGGCTTTATAAAATGAAATATTCCTAGTCGTAGTGGGAAGTATCGCGGAAAGTTAGCAGTCACACGCACTTGTAAAACTTCAAGATCTTAAAGATTGCGATCTTAAACTTTTCGATTTTTTTTTTTGCCAATTTGACCGCATCTTTTCAGATCTTTGAGATCGCGATCTTAAACTTCTTGATCTTTTGCCAGTGTGTGATCGCTGCTATTCTACAAGCCTTACTTCCCAATGGATCCTTTTCCAGTCTTAAAAAGAAAAATAATAATTTCATCTGACGGACTTACAACATAATTTTGTTTATTCATTGGGGCATCAATAATGTTTGTTATGAAATTAAAGGTGTTTTCTTCGACGTGCAGGAAAAAAAAAATGCCTCAAGAGAGAATAGAATAAAACCACCTATCCCATTTCAACCTACAGACGAATGTTTGCTCTGGCTCACTGGGAAAATAGAATTTCCGTGCTGATGCTACAGATTTGCATATTGGAACAATACAATAAGGTATGTTACATATGAACAAAATGGCATTGATCGATGACATTTTCCACCCCCCCCCCCTTCCATGAAAAGTTGAGCCATGATTCGCGTAGAGAGAGTTATCATCAATTCGTTTTGCGATTATGGATGTACTAGAAAATATTTTTCATGGAAATAACAATTTTATGGCAATATTGCAGCAATTTTGTATGTATTATGCAAATTAGGTATTAAAATTCATTCGCTTGAAGAAGACCAGTTTTTCCCCTAGCACAATCAATTTTGGTTAAGAATTGGGTTCTTAACTTGAATTCTAAAAAAGAGGATTTGAAAAAAAAAATCCCACTGGGGTGTATAGACTATCGAATGAACTAATACACTAGTATACAATACTTATTTGCATGATTATAAATAAAACATACTATTTACCACCTGAGAAACGTTTATCCCTCAAATTGCTAATTCCATTCTATGTACAAAGATTTCAAATCACTTTTTCCAGCTCGTTTGCAAATAATTTCTAGAAAATGCGTGTCTGAAACTGACAATTTTTGTGGCTGGGCAGCCATTTTGTTTATGCAAATTAGATGGTCAAGATCAGTGAATTTCGCTTGGGAACCGGATTTTCGGATTCAGCATACTCAAATTAGGTAAAAGAGACCGGTTCCCAACTTTTACTCAAAAATGCCTCTAACACCTTTTTAGAGAGCCCTTTTTCAGAAATCCCTCTAGACTAAAATGAATAGAGAAATTCTGCTCATTAATTCATCTTTATGTTTAGTATTCCCTATGTCATTTGAAGTTTGACTTGACAGAAAATTTATATTTTTTCCCTTTAGTTTCTCACTTTGTTTTTCTTAGAGGTTATAAAGAGAAAAAGATGACAAAAACTTATTTTTCCTATTCCATTCATGTCTCTCATTGTGTTAAACTGGTCTTTTGTTGTCAATGTTATCGCAAGGGCATTTGCAAATGAAAGGAAACATATCAATTTTGGCAATTTATTTATTTCTATTTATTTACTTATTTATTCAATTTTGTGCCTTGGAAGACAAAACCGAATGTGCTCACTCATGCGTAAAATTTTCTTTTTAATTAACCTATTAGCTTAATAGCCAAGTGAATGACCTTTAATATGGTATATAATACATTGATTTTCATAAAAAAATTTCAATGGAAAATATGACCTCGAAAAGTGTTTACTTTCTTCTTTTTTTGTTTTTTTGCTAAGTGTATATAAAGAATGAGAAAGATCAGTACTTGACAAAGTTTATTCTCATGTTAAAATTGCTAAACAAGTGGATTTCACTGAACTGGCTAACCACCAAAATCAGTCTCCTTTGCGGTTCATTTTGTGACGATCAAGGTCCTACATCCCCAGTACTATCAATTACTCCTCGTCCCTCCCTAAACGCTTAAGTCTTACACAGATGATATTCATGATGCTCGCGAGCATTGAGCAGATAGCTGCATATAGGGTTTTGTAGCGCATTCTGGCCCTTGCCACAATATCGGATTTTTCTGTTTTCACACGTAAAGTTCCTCCTTGGGCACAAAAGGCCACCCTGTTTGCTTATAATTATCCTGAATGTCAGTAGAAACTTTACTATTGCTCAGGCACCATTAAAATATTTAGGTGATCCGAGTATCCTCTCAGATCACCTTCTGTTTCTGTAGGCCCTACGGATTCTTTCTTCTTATTATTTCTCCTCGAATTTTGTGCAGAGGTTCACTTGAAAAGTTCTTCGACTATCAATTTCAAACTTATACCATATATGTATCGTGTCTCAGAGACGACAGATCTAATATAATCATGATCAGTCGACCGTGACGTCACTGTGACGTCATTATATGAAATCACATTCTCATTCATATCTCATTAATGGAATGGAATTTCTCAATAACATGGACGTCTCATATAGCTCACGTTAAGCGCTTTCCACTCATATTCTCAAATTTTATCTCTATACTATAAACGCACGCGTACGGGCGCGTTGAAATATTTACATGCTTTAATCGAGCTCAGAATTATTTTGCACAAATATCAGGTCATTTGAAGCATTTTTCAAAAAATTGAAAAAATGACGGACGCGTACGCGCGCGCGCATATACGCATGCGCAGCTCGTATGCAATAGAAATTTCGCAATTTTTCACATGGATCGGGTGTCTAAAATCTGAAGGAATGATTCTACCAAGTTTCAAGGCAATCCGACACAATATGCTGTCATACGGGTTCGTCAAATTTGAAATTCCGCGCGCACTTCAATGGCGATATATAGTGTAACTATGCAAAAAAAAAAACGTCAATTCTAAATCCGATTTTACTCGTCAGGATGGACGGTGGCCCCCCATTTTCGTTACATATTCTGAAAGCTGATGAGTTGTGCATGTCATTTAATGGGTTGGCGATGCTGGAAAAATGAAGAAAAGATATCAAATTTCTCAATGAAATAAAAAAGGCAAATTTTCAAAATGACGTCATCAAATTTTAATTTCACTCGAGCGTATCTCACTTATCTTTATCGGATTTTCACCCAGATTTCAGTATGTTGTAGTTTATTAAATGCTCTTTCATTGATGTATATCAAAATGTTGATTGGATGACGAAATCACCTCGTAAAACTGGGTTGAAAGTAACTTGTCAAATTTAACCAGTTTACGTGTTATCTATATGGGAGTGCAGTTTTTCTGGAAATGAAAATTGACATGACTAACTTTTTCGAGTACTAGCTCACTTATCCTTCGGTGAATTTCTCCCAGATTTTAATATGTTGTAGCTGAGGCTTTGGGCTATCGCAAATTTGCCCTCCGTTTTTTCATACGACCTCAGATTCACGTCGAGAAACTTGGTTGAAATTGGCACTTGGCTTCGATGTAGCGTCATTTTGCTTAATACACAGAGCCTATGGGGGATGAAATAGCTCACTGGATAGCGCATCCGACTTTTAATCTAAAGGTCCCGGGTTCGAGGCTTACCCCTGCCAATTCTTTTGCTTTTTTAAAAACACGTTTTTCTTCTTTTTCTTTACATGGTCTTATTCTCCCTTCTTAACTTTATCTTTTTCTGATTTTTTATGCTTCTCCTTCAAATTTCTATACAATACCTTAACTTTTCCCTTTACTATTCTTTCTTTCTTCCACTTTCAGTGCAATAGATCAAGAACAACAAGTCCTATCAACCGAATATTTTGCACATGTTTAGTTCATGTCACGAACATCATTTCATAAAATAACAACTACTTCCTCCGACACCATCTTGGGTAAGTAAATTGGGGTCAAAGGTCAAAAGTTTTTAATCCTGTATCTCCGTGAATACACGTCTCATCTTTCCCACATTTTGCACACGATAGGACCAGATTGCAAGAATCATTTCACAAAATAACAACTTTCTGCTCAGATGCCATCTTGGCTGTGTTAAAGGTAATATAAAGTTTTGGTATTACCTCAAAAGTTTCCCTGAATTTCCTTGTCTTAGTTTGTGTTTCAGGTTAAAGTACCTTTCATATAACTAACACTGTGAGACTTACTCGCCCCAAAGTGCTCTCATGTCTTAGTAATCATGCAATAATGGTTTCGTACCACGGCGGCGAGGTAGTACACGTATTGTACGAAACCATTATTGCATGATAACTGCGACCAGCAGCGTGCAGCCCCATACGCATACTGAGTAGCTAACTGCGACCAGCAGCCCCATACGCATAGCTAAATTGGGCTTCGCATTGTAGCTTACAGGATCATGACAGATGTAGTATCGCGGGTAAATATCAACTTAAAATCCACAAATTTCTTCAATTGGAAGACTTACCAGTTAAGTTGAAGTATTGAAAACAGGCTTTGGGCAACGTTTGGTTTTGCCAATAGTCCCTTTCTGTTCGAATTGATGACTGAATGTGACTCGGTCGAGAGGACCTTGGGAGAGCTACACTGAATAACGGCCAGCGCATGCGCACACAAACATCTTATCCGTTCATGGATTTGAAATTTGTTCGCATGTGATGTGTGCGTATGCGCTGGTCGTAGTAATCAGTGTATGTAGCTCTCCCAAGGTCCTTTCGACAGAGTCACATTCAGTCATCCATTCGAACAGAAAGGGACTATTGGCAGAACCAAACGTTGCCCGAATCCTGTTTTCAAGACTTCAACTTGATTGGTAAGTCTTCAAATTGAAGAATTTTTTGAATGTTAAGTTGATATTTATCCGCGATACTAAATCTGTCATGATCCTGAATGCTACAATGCGAAGCCCCATTACGCTATGCGTATGGGGCTGCTGGTCGCAGTTAATTGCATGATTACTAAGAAATGAGAGCACTTTGGGGCGAGTAAGTCTCACAGTGTTAGTTATATGAAAGGTACTTTAACCTGAAACACGGAAATTCAGGGAGAGGTACCAAAACTTTTTATTATCTTTAAGTGATTTCAAAGGTCAAATATACTTCATTCTGTAACCTCATTAGTGTATATGGTTTCACCACCATGTTTTGTACACACATGGGCCTCGATAAATGGATCATTTTGTAAAATAACAACGTTTTGTTCGGACGCCATTTTTGCTGTGCGAATGAGGTTCAAAGGTAAAATATTCTTTATTTTGTATCTTGCTTACTAAATGCTCAATCGGGGCCAGATATTGTACATAAATGGACCAAGGCGCCTGAATCATTTCATAAAACAACGACTTTTTACTCAGATGCCATCTAGGCTGTAGCGAGGTATATAGGGTTAAGGGTCAAGACTACTTTGTACTGTATCTTGGTAATAACATGCATTATCACTCCCATATTTTGCAACCATTTAGCCCATGGCATATGGATAGTTTCGTGAAATAACTTTGTAATCAGATGCCATCTCGGCTGTCTAAAGTAGAGTCAAGGATCAAACCAATTTCGTCCTGTATCTTGGTAAATACATGACATATTGCGCCATAGTTTGAACAGATATGGACCTTGTCAAGAGGATCATTTCATAAGATAATGGCTTTTTATCAAAATGAGGTTCATTTTCTCTCTTTGTTAACATAATATGCCCTTTCCATTTCAAATTTGTAGAGATGAAAGATTTGATTCCCTTTTCTTCAATGAGAATCTCACAAATCATTTGTATATCGGATCACCTAATTTGTCAGTCTTGACAAATTCTCGAATTTAGTTAGCCATATTTTTGTGCATAAAAATTCAGATTTCCTCTCTATAAAAGTTGCAAAATCTAAACCCAAATCAATTCTCTGACAAACAAATGCATATTGTAGTTCTTCAATCTCACTTTGAAGCAGATATCTTAAAGGTGTTGTTTACCATTGGGAGCAGTGATTTAAATCATAACTGTAGACGGTTTAGTCTAGAAACAATTCTATTATAACTATTTTTCACATTTTGTATATTTAACCATACTTAGCAATTATTGTACGGAATCAATTTTTAACACTAGTTATTTCTATCCCCAACTCACATTTAAGAACTATTTTGAAACACTAAAGCTGGGTAATTATTGTTTTATCTGCAAATGGTAAATAATGCCTTTAAAGATTACGATATATGTGTGCCACCAACGAACCCCGCAGGGGTACATCTTGAATAATTGCAAGATTATACTATTTTTTTCTACATGTAGAAGTTCTAAACACAAAAAAAAAATCGATGGACATGACATACCCATCTCAGTCACAATGTGATAGTGATAAAGAGAAGTTTGCTGAGATTACCGAGGAGTACTCATCTTAATCCATGAACCCTCAAATTGGTTTATTGGTTTACATTGGTGGTCTTGAAGACATTGTTAAAAACAAGAGTTGGATATCTTTATAGAAATATGTTTATATATTTAAAAGAGTAAGGAGTGATTGCTAAAATCACAGGTAACGCACCATTAACAAAAAAGACCCCCCCCCCCCCCACATACACACAACATATGTAAAGGTTAATAATCAAGTAGTCATAAACGAATACAAAATGCTTCGGGAACCATATTGATATCTTTGTATAGTGGTCATGGATGAAACCATCTGTAATGACATGATCAGAACATGAGACCAGATTCATAAGAATACCAGACAAGTTTCAACACGTATTGCAGCAGGCCACTAGGTACGCTATTTATTCCAGCCGAAATGGAGTAATTCACATTTTTTAGCCATAATTGGCGGCCATAAATCCATTTTGTATTTCTATTTGGCAACGTAAGAGTATCAGTGGTATCTTAGCTTGTTTTGCTTAAATTTCGGTTTAATGATGATATTAATTTTTTCAGAACGCGTACAAACACCACACGCGGCCATTTTGGATGCTACTGATTTTTGGCTGATTTGACAAATTTGCTCATGTGACTTGTAAAAAGAAATATGCATTATTACTTTTCGTCCTTGCGTTAATCCCCTGCTTCAATTTAGATCCCGGTAATTCACAATTTAGGACCCCTATGTACAAAAACATAGAGGAATTTCCGATTATATAGGTCCTATCTGAATATCTCAAAACTTTCGCAGATGCAAAAGTTGCATCAACCAGATTCGGCTCTACCACCCTTGTGAAATGGGATAAGACCATCAATTTATTTTCAATTTTTCAGAATTTATGAGGAAATATTCATATTAAAATTTCAATTTTTTTACAGCACTTTTGACAGTCATCTTGGACAACTCAACACTGGCGGATCCAGATGGGGGGGGGGGGCGCCCGATGCTCTTTATTTTTTGCGCGGAATTCCTGGATCCGTCCCGTGCTCAAATCCCTAAGGAATGCAAGAGATGCATTAGCCAGATGAGCTTCAGCTCTCATTCGACACAGCGTAAAACCATAACTAATATTCTTAATTTTTACGATTTAGAAAGAAAAATATTTAATGTACGTTTCTGATGGCCGTCTTTGGCAGGATCTTGAATATCTCAAAAGCCTCAAGGATTCAAGAGTTACATCATGCACATTCGGTTCAGCACCCTGAAAATGGGGTTAGAAAATCCCCTGCCTCAATTTAGATCACGGTAATTCACAGTTTAGGACCCCTATATACAAAAAACATAGAGGAATTTCCGATTACTTTTATGTCCTATCTGAATATCTCAAAACTTTCATAGATGCAAAAGTTGCATCAACCAGATTCGGCTCTAGCACCCTTGTGAAATGGGATAAGACCATCAACTTATTTCCAATTTTTTTAGAATTTATGAGGAAATATTCATATTGAAATTTCAATTTCTGACAGCACTTTTGGCAGTCATCTTGGACAACTCAATACTGGCGGATCCAGATGGGGAGGGGGGGGGGGGGCGCCCGGTGCTCTTTATTTTTTGCGCGGAATTCCTGGATCCGTCCCGTGCTCAAATCCCTAAGGAATGCAAGAGATGCGTTAGCCAGATGAGCTTCAGCTCATTCGAAACAGCGTAAAACCATAACTAATATTCTTAATTTTTACGATTCAGAAAGAAAAATATTTAATGTGCGTTTCTGATGGCCGTCTTGGCACGATCTTGAATATCTTAAAAGCCTCAAGGATTCAAGAGTTACATCATGCACATTCGGTTCAGCACCCTGAAAATGGGGTTAGAAAATACAATTTTTTAATTTTTTACCATTTCGAAGGAAATGCAAGGGGATTTTAAGGATGCAAGGATTTATCATGCTAATGCGGATTCAGCAACCTCGAAATAGGATAAAACCCACCAATCATTGTTTTCAAGTTTTCAAGATTCAGATTGAAATACATAGGAATTTCAAGTTTTGGTGGCTATTTTTGGCAGGCATCTTGAATATCTCAAAACCCTCAAGGATGCAAGAGTTGCATCATCCAGATTCGGATTCAGCACCGTCGATATAGGGTAAAACGATTTAAAAATGGGCAGACGGGGACAGACGGCAAAGCAAGATTTGGCCTATTAGGCTCCAGAGCGACGAAAAAGCGGATGATTTTCATGTTCACGTAAGCAGTTGGCACGTAACTAATAACTGTACTACTTAGTATAGGTTTTCCCTGTCAATTTCATACTTTTGTCATTCCAGTTCATTAATGCGCATTTAAATTCACACAGCACCAAAAAAAAAAAAAAAAAAAAAAAATCGAAAAAAATCGGGCATTCAAATTCAGAATCCGAGCAATAAATTTCATTTATTGGAGTTTTATTTCGTTTTCGTCAAATCATATTCACGCTTGGGCGTTCAATTTCCAAATGCGTGCATTCCATTTCCTATTCGTGCATTAAAATTCACGCGATAGTCATGTGATAGTCCCGATGAGCTTGTTTGGAGCGTTCAATTTCATTTTCAGGCGATCAAGTTCCTACTTCGTGCAATCAATTTAACGACGAAAATGGAGTAGACTTTTTTTGAGAAAGGAGAAAGTGCCTAATGTTTGTTTGTTTGTTTGTTCCATTTTCCATAGCTGGTTTTCCATGGGGTCCAGTTGGATGAAAGGTGGGACCATTTCATCGGGTTAAACACCCTGCTCTTTGCGATGAATTAATGAAGTGAGATATTTTAAGTACACAAGTTTTGTTTCGTTTTTTTTGTTTAAAAGATACTTTATTTACTGCAAATCATAAAATCAATCAGCAAATCAATATACATAAGGTACATAATCATGAACATGTGGGAAATATACAAAGTAAATTCAAAACAGGGTCGTTTCACTTGCATAAACAAAGATATAAAAGGAAATTAATGATATAATATACTGTATGCATTCTATGCGGCGGGGATTACAACAACAATTGTAGTTAAGAAGCAATTATACAGAGGGCCGCCATTGTAAGCATAGCTTGAAAAGATGGCCGGCCCGAGGAAAACATAGGGACGTACTAGATTCGTAACAGTACAAATTCTGCTGCGAAGATAGCAGGGGAAAATAAACTCTGATGTGTGATGGTGGTGAATGTGCGTGCAAGTGCTTGAAAGTGCACAAGGGCAGATAGGCTGGAATTTAGAAGAATTGAATTGGTTTGCTGGAAGAGGGAACGATATGCGATGTTGCTATCGGAAGACCAACATTAGTCATATGAATTATTTGTTTTTAGTTCGTATTTGAAGTATACTGTAATAAAATGTGCTTCTTTAAGTTTGCTTTGAATGAAAACAAGGAGGCACACTGCTTCAACTCCTCAGGAAGAGTGTTCCATGTATCCGGACCGTGATGTCTGATCGACTTTTGAGCAAGTAGAAGCTTTGGATTACTTAAATGAAAATCATGGGAACGACGGGTTGGGTATGAGTGAATATGGTCATTGGTTACTAAGGCATTATGAAAAAATGGTAATAAATTTCGAGTGTGTTTATACATAAATATGGCAGTTAGATATAAATGTATATCATGGGCCTTTAGAGTTTTTAGGCGATGAAATATGGGATCAGTGTGAGCCAAGAAATTTGAGTGTGCGCATATACGAAGAGCCTTTTTCTGGAGAATAAAAATTGTGTTCAATTTAGTTTTGCTACAGTTGTCCCAAACGATATTGCAGTACATTGCATATGGTAAAAATAAAGTGTTAAATAACATTATTAAAGTTTGATCATTCATTAAATACTTTATTCTCCTTAAAACACCAGTTGCTTTAGATATTGCTGTTGTAATATTCTGAAAATGAGTATTTCAAGTGAGATTACTATCTAGGGTCAGTCCTAGAAACTTGGTTGAATGTTTCTCATCAATGTTTGTATCATCAATATTCAATGAAAGCTTGTTACTTCTAAACCATTTCGATATGTTGCTTAATTCCATATTTAGTGTATCAACCAGTGTTGCAATATCCTTGCAGGAATAAAAAACGTTGGTGTCGTCTGCAAATAAGATGAAGTTCAAACGAGGAGAGGAATTGATAATATCATTAATGTAAATCTAAAAAAGTAGGCGCTCGAGGATAGATCCGTGAGGGACACTACATGACACGTTAGAATATAATGAGTGACTGGATTTGAATGCAACATATTGTTTGCGATGACTTAGATAACTTCTGAACCACGACAAAATAATCCCTCTCACGCCATAATTATATAATTTTTCAAGTAAAATGTCATGATCAATAGTGTCAAATGCCTTACTATGGATCCATAAAAACTCCAATTATGTGCTCCTTTTTTAATAGTCAGCGCATCAATAATATTGTCGACAGATTTGATTATAGCATAATCGGTAGAAAATCCTTTCCTAAAACCAAACTGGTTCGCATTTAATATTTCATTTTCAATCATAAACGAGTAGAGACACTTGTAAACTACTTTTTCTAAAATTTTCGATATTACAGGTAATAATGAGATGGGTATATAATTTTTCACCATTGAACATTGTCGAATGTATAACGCAAAACCGGGCGTAGGCGTGTACGTACGTCGCCTACGGTTCCTATGCATAAGCTCCCTTTCTGTGAGCGCTGCTAGCAGCACAATGTACTGCACAGATCAATGCTGTTTCTACGAACACTGAACAGTTACGTTGCTTTCTCATCGGCGCGACGATTGCAACCACTTGTCTTGAGAATTCTCCTTACTGTGAAAAAAAAAAAAACCATCCAGGTACAATAACTTCAGTTTCCTCCTTAGCTCTGTAATAACCGCAGTAATGTGTATTCTCTAAAATATTGTCATGATCATGCTTAAAGTTCACGCTATTTCATAACATTGAGCATCATTAAGAATAAGGTACCATTCCACAAACAAACTACTAAATAACTGATTATAAATATACCCTTAAATGTACAAATATATTTCACATTTCGTTTTGTGCTACCATGCGCTGGAAAAACAAAAAACAGAAACGTGCGTTAGGACTCCAAGACACTTCGCGTGATTCAAACACATAGGTACTGTCACGGCTTCAAAAACCGCTGCATAAAAATGTACATAATTTGCATAGATGGTACACAGAATCCTCAGCAGCGGTCCGACGGGACGTATTACGTTCCGCCCGGCCTGCGCCGTGCTAACCTCGGCATCGCCCTCCCGATGTTTTACCCAAACTGCTGCCGAAGTCGCGCGTGCGGTTCCATCCTTCCGCGATTATCGCGGATTTATCCGCTATATCGTCTTTATGATCGAATCGCGATATCGTCGCGCTATCGTTATCGTGATTATTCATACATTGCGATTGACAGGTTGGGAACATGAGGACAAGTTCACCTTCATAGACATGTGGGTTGAGTGAATGCAGCAATATTAGTAGAACACGTCAGTGAGAGGTTGAGGAAAATCGGACAATCCTTTCAAAAGTTTTGAATATTTTAAGTTCCTGCTCAGCCACGGCTGGATGAGAAGACTACAATAGCTTGTGATGTCACATGTGTACAACGATTTAAAGAAAGTCTAAAGAACATATTTTCACTTTTCTCCCATAACAAAAGAACACTTACCTTCTCTCTTTCAGATGGCAAGGGGAATAATATTACCCTTTATATACATCAGTAACAAGTGGAAGAAATGTGCACTTTATTAGAAAATAAAGTTTTGTGAAATTCTCTTTTTATTTTCTTTATATCGTTGTACGCATGTGACATCATGCACTGTAGTAGTCTTCTCATCCAGCAGTGATTGTGTGGATACTTTAAAAATTCATAACTTTTGAACGGATGGTCGGATTTTCATCAAAGTTTAACTGATGTGTCCTACTAATATTGTTGCATTTATTCAATCCACATGTATATGAAGGTGGACTTGTCCTTTGTAATCTTAAAGATCTACAGAAGGCTTTTATAACAAGTCGATAGCATCATAGGTTTATATAGACCCCCTTCCATAAAATATCACCTTGAAATGTTAGGGCAAAGCTCTGATAGTGAATTCGAATGACCGGATTTTTTTATTTAATTGCTGATTCCGTGCTGCTAGCGTGGAACGCGTGAAATCGAATGCTCGGAATAGGAACTTGAATGACAAAAGCATGAAAATGACAGGGAAAACCTACATTAACACTTGTTATAAAATGGGTTCAAGAATTTAGCCAATTGGAAGCGCTGAAATGAGTCACGTGTGCGTGCATTAATTTCTCACTAACATGCACGGCCTGACGTCACAATGTTTACACTAGCAGTGCGCACTCAATCAGTTGTTACAAGTGCGTCGCGCGCTACTATACGCGCTGTCAATCCTGTAAACAACTTCTAGTTCGGGCTGCCGGCCGGCCTTTCTTGTGCATAACATGTGTGGCGTACGTATACTCTTATACGTACAGTACTTATGTGCGGGATTTCCGAGTGCGACGTGCGTAAATGTTTGGGACGAACATCTTCGGACATCTTGATTCTTGAGCGAGTGCTACATGTAGCTGACTGGTATTGACCCACAAAGGTACGTGAAAAATGCTGTTAGTTTTCGACCCATTTTATAAAACAAATGATGCACAGGATTATTTCGTGGCGTTAGTGGAGATGCAGCTCACTCTCGGGTATTTACAATGTAGTACAACATGCACTCGGCTTCGCCTCGTGCATGTTTCACAATTGTAAATACCCTCGAGTGCGCTACATCTCCACTAACGCACTCTATCCTGTGCATCATTTGTATACTAGCATCGCGAGAATGTGAGAAAATCCACGGTCGATCAAGCGTCGTGCTATAGTGCGGGCGGGACGCGCCTTCTTTTCCGCAACCAAGCGAGAGATTATCTCGTGAATTATGAATAACTCAGCGCACCTGCCACAACATGTTGGCCTACCGAGTGCACATAGAAACGTGTATGTGTGTGTGTGTTTTTTTTTATGTGTATGATACGTACATGCCTGTATGTGTACGTATTTGTGATGTCACGTGTAAACGCTTGCACAAATTGTCTATGTACTCCTGGAGCAAGCGTGTTTTAGTAACCATGGACATAAATTTAAAGTTAGTTTTACAACAGTTTATCCTTCTTCAGCTTCAGCCGGAAAGTGTATCCGTGCACTTCGGTGCAAGAAAAAGTAGGCGACATCTGTACTTCCTAAAACTTTTCCTCTTTCGATCGTGTGAGTAGCTTAGTTATTGATATTAGTAAAGTATCGATAATATGACAAGGGTCTTTATAAACTGGAAGTAAAAGCAGAGAAGATTTCCGTAATGAGATATAAAAAATCATGTAAATGCATATTCATTTTGAAGCAAATTGCTCACCCAGCAGAGAGCTCCATATTTTAGAAGAACTATAACGCGCTCAAACAGGACGTCATACACTTGTAAAACACGATCAATTTGCATAGATTTTACATGGTTGCACTGTTTTAGAATGGAAGAAGCAGAGAAGGAATATGAGAAGAGCAGAAATTAAACACGCATAGGATATAGGGTTCCGCAGCCTACATATGGGGATGACAATGCAGGAGAGCGTCGGATGCTGGAATTCACCAGAGATGAGGTCAGAAATGAGATACGGAAGAGCGCTTCCGGAAAGGCTGCAGGACCAGATGGTATACTGGTTGAGATGATACAAGCATCTGAAGACGAAATCCTTGACACAGTCACAGAGATGATGAACGCAGTATATCAGGAAGGACGTATACCAGGTACAGATCAATCTTCATTGCTCTACCGAAAGAAAGCAGGAACCACCAAATGTGAGGAACACCGAACCATCAGTTTGATGAGCCATTTAACCAAGATTCTTGTTCGTTTGCTAATAAACCGGATAAGAGGTCGAACATGCAATGAGATTTCACAGCAACAATATGGATTTGTTCCAGACAGAGGAACACGGAATGCGATCTTCGTCATTCGCCGCTTGGCAGAAAGAGCTATAGAGAAGCAGCAACATCTGTATGTATGTTTTATCGACTACACGAAGGCGTTTGATAAGGTTAAACATGAAGAATTGTTCAAGACACTCGACGAGCTAGACATTGATGACGAAGATAAAAGGTTATTGGCAGACCTGTACTGGAGGCAATCAGCTGCGGTACAGCATGATGGAGAAGTTGGTGATTGGCAGGATATTGAGCGAGGTGTGCGACAAGGATGTGTCGGTTCGCCATACATGTTCAACTTATACACAGAGTCAATTGTGCGACAATTGGACGAATTACCTGGCTTTGCAATCGGGGGCAGTCAACTCACAAACATGAGGTACGCCGGTGACACGGTGATCCTAGCTGACAGTGCAGAGAAACTGTAGAGGTTGATGGATGTTGTCTCCAGAGCAAGCGAGGAAAAGGGGCTATCGATTAACATCGCGAAATCAGTAACTATGGTCTTCAGCAAAACTGCGCAGCCACCTCGATATTCGATAATGATAAATGGACAAGAGCTGAAGCAGGTGTCATCTTTCAATACCTCGGTAGCCTGCTGACTTCAGACAGCCGCTCAGAAAAAGAAATCAGGCGTAGAATTGGCACTGGAAAGATAGCGTTTCAGAACATGCGCAAGGTGATGACGAATCGCAAATTGTCCATCGCCACAAGGAAACGGTTCTTGAAGACATACATATGGTCGGCTATGACGTATGGCGCAGAGACATGGACAGTTAACAAGCCGATGAGACACAGAATAGAAAGTTTCGAGATGTGGTGCTATAGCAGAATGTTGAAAATATGGACAGAAAGAAAATCAAACACAGAAGTACTAGAAATGGTGTCGACTGAACGTGAGCTGCTCTCCACCATCAGGAAACGCCAGATGCAGTTTTTGGGCCATGTCGTGAGGAAGAGGCAAACTGAACATCTAGTCCTCACTGGATTTGTAAACGGAAAGAGATCACGTGGACGACAGCAAATCACTTTCCTTTCCGCAATGGCTGGATTATAACTGGCGAGAGAGGATCTACATTGCTGCATTCGTGCGACGATAGAGGGAGATGGAGGAGGCACACTGCATCAGTGATCGCCAACGGGCAGTGACGTCCACGGCAGAACAAAGAGAGGATATTTCTATCATTTCAGTAACATTTCTAAATCAAAGAAAATACCATAAGCTGCTGCAGTATGGAGGGAATTTTTTTTTCAAACAATCCACATTCGAAATATTACTTGCAATGGCAGATAACGAGGAAAGTGATTCCACCTGTGCAAACAACCGATCTCCCATGACTTCGTAATTTTTGGAACAAGTAGTTCATCACAATGTAAATTGAATTAATCGTGAATAACTACAGATTGCCTGATTGAGTGAACTATATTAGATAAGAGGGAATAAAGAATACGCACAGATGTCACAAAGAAGTTTCTGGCAGATTATTTCTTTTCATCTAATAGGCTATCCATTTATACCTAGGTTGATATATTTGGGGGTTGTGCACTCACGTCTCTAAATGTTATTTTTGGTTATCATCAGTCATGTGAAATTGTCTTATGTAAGACGTTTTGTGATATTTCATAGTTTTGTTAGTTTTCAAAACTGTGTAATATGTCTTTATTTTGTGTGTTATACTAGGTAGTGTTAGAAAAAAAAAATATTTCCCACTTCTGATCCTTAATACACTTACTTTCAAAAGTATATATCAGGGGGGCATTTCATGAAGGAACTTGTCGGATAAAATATCTGACAAGTCAATCATATCCGACAAGTTTTGAGAAATTCTTTAGTCTGATTGGCTGATTTCTCTGAACTTGTCGGATATAATTGACTTGTCGGACATTTTATCCGACAAGTTCCTTAATGAAATGCCCCCCCCCCCCCCCCGATAGCACTGTCATTGGTATAATCTGAGTAATAGCTGAATAGGGTACAATTTAGTTGAGTGATTTGAATTTATGATGAAGATTATTTATTTTGCAGCAGAGGTCCACCTGTTCATTGAAAAAAATTGAACTCGAGCGTCACGAAAAGGAATGTTCAGGCACATGTCCCTCGGATAGAACATAAAATGGTTGTCCCATGTGTGAGAGAGTCACAATTCAGTTGATTTAAATATGAAAGCATAAATCATTTCATTAAATCCATGATTAATCTTAAAGTTGTTCCAGATTCTGGTCAAATTTTAACCCTCTGTACTAAACTTGAACACTACACAGGAACAAATGATGTGTATGTGAGTGTGTGCTTACAATTACTCAAAACAATGGACATGAATACCACCTTGGCGTTCTTGTATTTTTTGTATGGAACATGCATGATTTCGTGGTGTGCTATAGGGTCTATTGTGTAATTCGTTCGTGACCATTCTTGTTAATCTCATCTGAACCCCTTAGAACTGCTTTTATTCTTGAGTAAGTGTCAGTATCACTGTGAAGCTATTAGCAGTTACTCAAAGCCTCTAACAATAGGTCTAACATTTGGCTTACCAATATTACCATAGCAGTTGTCTTTTTAAAAAAAATCTTCATTTCCATAATTTTTCTTCTCTTTCGCCAATGTCAAACTTTTAGCATACTATTCTGGCACGGCGTCAAGTTTTTTTTTTCCCAGCATACATGTTGTTGACAAGTCCAGGGTCATGATCTTGGTATGACAGTCAAATTGCCTCCTCGCTCGGCGCAGCAGAGCGTAGTTTTTGAATGTTTCAAGGAGATTTAAATTCTAATTCTCTATGTTGTTAGAATGATCCTGTACCCAGCCCTGTGCTTGCACAATCTTCAGTACTTCACGATGTCATGCCGGCGGCCACAGAAAGCACGTCTCAGAGTTGCGTACACGTGGAGAGAGCTTAGTGTGCACAGACGATTTGTATACGTGTACACACCAAAGAGGTTCTAAAACCCCTTTGGTACACACACATGCACACACACACACACACACACACACATCATATCATACACAGTACCATAACTCTTTTTAGGGGCTTCTCGTCCTGCGTAATGAATATTCACGAATGGCTTGCACTTTTGGCGAGGTGTACGATACAATATAATATAATGAATAATCATGAGATAATCTCTCGCTTGGCTACGGAAAAAAAGGCGCGGGCGGGCGGGCGCGACTGCGCTGCCGCGTGTACGTACCGTACACGTACCGTACCGTACACGTACCGTGCACTCTAGATGCGGAGGACGTTCAAACCAAGAGCTATGATATCTTATCAGACCATAGACTTACAGTTGAAATCAACTATATAATCAATTTTAACTGTTCATAAAACTGTGAACTTTTAAGAGGATTGCAAGTTCAAATGACATTTCAAACTGTATCAATTTTTCAAAAGATAAACTCTCTAGATCTAGTAAATATACATAATTATGCAGAAATGATAGCAGTTTCAGAAAGCGCTTCCTCGCCAAAATCGGAAAATGACTCTAGATCTGATTTATGATAATGATATGCAGAGAAGTCATAAGTAGGAAACAGCACCACTAGCCCACATCGACCGAACTAAATGTGTATACACTATGCATGCGAATCGCACATGAAAGATGTTACTTGGATGAGCATTTTTTGTTTTGAAAATTTAAGCAGTTTTAGTGTGATATGATCCGATTTCTACAGTGTTTAGGTAATTATAGTCTTCGAAAGGGACCACAATACCAGTTTCATAAAATCATGTGATGTTAAACTAGAAACAAGGAAGAAAATTTCAGACGTGTTCTGGCTTACTTTGTTACCAATCGACAGTGCAATCCGACGAGCGCGGCCGAGTTCGTGTCATGCGGAATGCCAAACTGCGTGTGGCCAAACTTTCTTTGGTATGTTCGGAACACTTCAAAGAAGATTAAAATGTGTAGATTAATTTGTGGCCTTGAAGAAAAGCGTTTCTCTTGTCGATTTAAGTTAAAACTATTTTCAGTTACTAGTACAACAATCAACGAATGAAAGCACCAACAATCGCACATTCTACGCAACGAACTTTTTTAATCGCCGAGCCCGGTTCTTCTTTTACTGTTGTAGTGCTGCGGTGTGCCCTGGTAACAGCTTCATGCTTGACTGCAGTTGAGCCTGATGAGGCTGACTCTTCAACAAGAACGTAAATTCCAATCTCAAAGGAAAGGAGCATACCTCAAAAAACAAGGGTATGTGGGCCTATGCACCGATGGTAGCTGTCTCTTTCCGCTGGGCTTCTAATCTAACGTTGGAATTGTAGAAACATGCATTGCTGGCCCAGGATAGTAGAGACAAATCCTCTCGTATCACTTGAGCACTACGAATCTATACTATGATCCACTACATATCACGGCGGTCAGTAAATTTTCAGCTAAAAACGCCCTGCAAAGAGCATTTCAGCCTTACTGAATCAGCTCAAGTGGATGTTCAAATCCATTCCAGAATAATGTTTGGTTTACCGAATTTATGAAATAATCCGAAAAAAAAAGGTTTCTCTTGCACAATTCTCTCAGCTGCCTTCCACAGCACACTTCAATTCAGGTGTTGCTGTGAACCTGGCTGTGGACGTAGTGTTGGTGCTATCAGCTGTGCGTAATTTGGCCGAATGCATCAAACCAGCAATTGCTTGTAAGCAATTACAGTATGACTGAATTTATTGAATCTCTTTTTATTGAAATTACAGTTCCTGGTAGTTAAAATGTAATCTTAGGTGTAGTGTATAGACCTCCTAGCGCGAATATCAAATCATTTTTAGATTATATTGCGGATTTGATGAAAAACCCAGTTTTCATTCATAAAAGATGCTTCATAATGGGAGATTTCAATATAGATTTATTAAAACAAAATAATATTTCACAAGATTTTTTGGAAACATTTTTATCTGCTTCCTTCCTACCTTTGATATCTAAGCCCAAACGTATAGTTAATGAATCCGCCTCCCTTATTGATAATATTTTTTGTAAAATTAAATATTGCCTTCTCCCGATTCCCTTATATTACTTTCAGATATTGCAGATCATTTCCCCATTTCGACTAGTTTCTTTTTAAATGATACTATTGAAAATAAATCTAGTTGTTTACGAAGACGAAGAATTACAAATGAAAATGTAGCAAGTCTAGGTGCTAGCTTAGACATGATGGGCTGGTCTTCTATTTTTGACACAAATGATGTTAATTTGTCTTTTCAATATTTTATGCATATTTTTTTCAACTCTTGGATATTCATATTCCAAAACGTAGAGAAAAACCATCCAACTACAAAAAAAGTACCCAGGCTTCCTTGGATTTCTAGATCACTCTTGCGTTCAATAAATAGAAAGAACAATTTATATTACAAATTCAAAATTAAACCTACTGAGCAATCAAAACTAAAATATACTAGTTATAAAGACACTTTAACAAAAATTATACGTATTGAAAAGAAAACATATTATACCAAGCAGTTACAATTTTATAGCCATGATATTCATAATACATGGAAAGTTTGAAAGCAAGCAGTGAATATATCAAGTAATAAGTCTAATATTACTAAAATTAGATTTGATTATGAAATTTTTGAAGACTCTCATCAAATTTGTAATATTTTGAATTATCATTTTTCTTCAATTGGGGAAAATCTTGCAAGCAACATACCTTTCAACTAAACATTTTTCTGAGTATCTAGGTCCATCAAATTCCAGCTCAATGTTTCTTAGTCCAACATATAGTCAGGAGATAATCAACAATGTTTCTGATTTTAGCTCCAAAAAAAAAAAGTGCTGAACACGATGGCATCAGTATTGCGGATCCTTTAGCTCCCATATTCAATTAATCCCTTTTTAATGGTATTGTCCCTGAAAGTATGAAAATAGCAAAAGTCATCCCTTTGTTTAGAAAAGGTGACAAATTAGATGTCAATAATCATAGACCAATTTATTTGTTATGTACATTCTCCAAAATTCTAGAAAAAAATTGTTTACAGAAGAACTATTACTTTTTTGAAATTAAATAATATACTCTCAAATTCTCAATTTGGATTTCGGGAAAAACATAGCAACACACATGCATTATTGAGTTTTGTAGAAAAAGTGGCACATGCTATCGACAAATTTTCACATCTCATAGGTTTGTTCCTGGACTTCTCCAAGGTCTTCGACACTATTAATCATGATATTTTACTTAATAAACTACACCATTACGGAGTGCGTGGGAAGGCCTTGGAGTGGTTCAGGAGCTACCTCATGAACAGGAAGCAAAATGTCTCTTTAAATGGTTGTTATTCTCAAATGTCAAATGTCAAATGTCAAATGTGGGTCCCACAGGGAAGTTTATTAGGTCCGCTTCTGTTTCTTCTTTATATAAATGATTTCTGTAGATCATCAGATGTTCTTTCTTTCATTCTCTTTGCGGATGATTCAAATTTATTTTTTTTTTCGCATAATAATCCTCTTACCCTTGTAAATACATTGAATTCTGAATTAGAAAAAGTTGCTCAATGGATAAAAGCTAATGAATTATCTCTCAATCTTAAAAAACAAAACATATGCTTTTTAGCAACTCCATAGAGGCACTACCTGTTGAAATTGTCTTTGATGGCACTCCAGTGGAAAATGTTTCTCATGTCCAATTTCTGGGAATAACAGTTGATAATAAGCTTTCATGAAAATTTCATATTGATAGTATATGTAAGATTATTTCACGAGATATTGGTATACAGTACTTAACAAGATTAAATTTTGTCTTCCTTTGTCGTCCCTGCTTACATTATATTCATCCCTCATATTGCCTTATTTAAATTATGGTATTCTTGTGTGGGGAAATACATATCAAACACTTGCGTATTATATGACACACTGCATTTTTGTCTCATACTGATCCGTTTTTTTTTTTATGAAATATTTAAAACTAAAGATTTGTATTTGTTTAATTCAGGACAATTTATGTGTAACTATTGTAAAACAATCTTCCAAATATATTTGAAACAATGTTTTCAAAAAATCAATCCGTCCACAATTATCCAACAAGGCGATCCAATGAATTCCATTTGCCATTTTTTAGGACTTTGCTGGCTCAGCACACCTTTATCAAAGTATTGGAACTCACTTCCCAACCACATAGTATCAGCACGAACTTTGAATTCTTTCAAGAACAAATTGAAATAATTTCTATTGAAATCTTATGATACACAACCAAATTAGGTTAGTTTTTATTGTCCCAATCAAGTCATCTTTTTCACAAGTATTAAGCAATCATACAAAAACATTTTTTTTAAAGAAAAATAATCCGTCAAACATAAGTTTTCCTCAGATATTACTTTTATTGTACAATATAGCAGTGTGTATATCTTCTTTTTCTTTTTTTTTATACATTCATACCGGTAAATGTAACAATCCTTCGCAATATCAATCCAGGGAGCGTTTCATCATTACACTTACATCATTAAGTCCAGTCTGCTTGTGTCCACGATGGTGCGTGTTGTACCATAGTCTCTTTTTTTTTCTTTTTTTCCTTTTTTTCCCTTCCTAAGTTGATTTCATGTCAATTGACATTGGTTTCTTTGATTTTGTGTATGTATTTTCCGAGGGTCCCATACCCTACAAGCTTTGCTTTTTAGTGGGACCCTCCATTTCCATTCCAATCCTTGTATTATGCATCTGTATATACCTTAGAAAACGAATTTATGTTTTTACTCGTGATCACATGAACGTTTTCCTTGAAAATGTTACAAATATGTTCTGTTAATGCATTGTATAAAATTTTCACTGTTTATTTAATGGAAATGAAAATAAAGTTGAAAGTTGAAAGTTTAATTGCTTCAAACAAAAACACAAGATCGTCTAACAATTTAAGGACTAGCTCAAGCAATTGCTTAAATCCATATGCATAACCTTTTGCTTGTACTTATACCATTTGCTTGTCCCGCACAAGCAATTGCTTGCGTTATCAACAAAAGGGACGTCACGCCTTTGGGAACACAAGAACAAAGGCAGTATACAAATGATGCACATGACAGAGTGGATCGGTGAGAATTGGATTCGCCAGTTTAACTTTGGAACTGTTTAAACCCACGAGCGCAGTGAGTGGGTTTTACACTGTTTCAAAGTTAAACGAGAGCATCCAATTCTAATTGATCCACGAAATAGGCCTGTGTATCATTTGTGTTATGAAATGGGCCAATAAATTCAAGAAATACAACCATTTTCCCCATCATGCATCCGCTACACCTACAACACTGTACAAGACTAAAGCCATGCGTTCGGATTTTGATCATAAATTTATGAAATACAGCCATTTTCCCCATCATGCATCCGGTACACCTACAACACTGTACAAGACTTAAGCCATGCGTTTAGATTTTACCGGATGCATGGCCATGCGTTCGGCCTTTACCGGACGCATGACTCAGTGTGGATCAGTGAAATTCAATGAATCACAATTGACCAATCAGATTGCAGAGAATCTAAATCCCATTTTATAACATGTATTTGAAAGGGCATGTGTGTGCGGAAACATTTCCTGACATAGCAGAAGAGCTATGAAATGACAATCATAAATACACACACAGACGCACAAACACATTTATACACACGCACGTAATGGCTGATTCCCATCACTGCTTATTGTAGCCCGGATCTGCCAGATTGCAAGTAGTGAGAGGTCTCCTTGCTCTCCACCAAAGTCAGACATCCTACCTGTTTTCCATCACATTTTGCGTGCTAACCAGTGGACATTCCCTTTGTGGAAACGAGAAGGTTTCTTACACTACTTAGGAGTAATTTCTTGTAGATTTATACCACTCCTGCACAAGTGTGTTCTTTCTTTTATGATTGTGAAAATAATGCTTAAAAGGGAACGTCCCAGTTAGGCAAAATCTCAAACCCATTTTACAGAGCTTGGAAAATCGCAAAGCAATTGCTTGCAAGAACAAGCAAAATGTATGTTTTATACATACGTTTTTAAGTAAATGCTTGGTCTCTAAGCAATTGCTTGCGGACAGCAAGCACAAGCACAACTGCAAGCACAAGCACAACTGCTTGCTGGCAAAAGCTTCTGCTCGCAAGCAATTGCTTGTTTTTATGCATACTAATTCGAGTAAAAGGCTAGCACAAGCAATATTGTTAGCGTTTGAGCATCTGGCCCATTGCAGCTAGCAGCTGATATAAACGTGATTTGATTTGAATTGAAGTGGTTTATTGATATCAACATCGTCGCAGCCAAAGGCCGAATCGCGAGATTAATATTGCACATAATATATATTTCAGACTGACAAAAACAGTTTTGTTGTCTCGCCTCCCTCTCTCCCTCTCCTCTCCCTCTCCCTCTTCCACTATCTCTCTCTCTCTCTCTCTCAATACACTATTCATTAATATATAATAACATCGATATCTATATCAAATCAAAATCACTCAATATCACCCAAAATAGTAATTCTTCTAATGCTTGTATATGTATAACAATAAAAGATATTTTCTATGTAATACATAATCATAAATATCTCATAATTTTGGAATTTTCAAAAAGATACACAACCCATGATTAAACTCAGTGACAAGAGCCCAAAAGTGTGAAATAACAAATTTAAAAAAAAAGAATTCTTAGATACAACTATTACAAAATAAAATCATAACCCCTGTATATCATATATCTATCAGTAAAACAAAAATACAATATGCATAAAAAAGCATTATAAGTATTCACTTCTATTCTCCTTCAATATCCTATGATATCAAATCCAGATTAAATTCAAAATCATATGAAATACAACATTCTTTTAGACACGCATAAAAAATATACAAAACTGACTAAAATAAATAAAACAGATAAACAGACTTCACTACGGTCATATTCATGCATGAGATTTGCGGCAGCACTCAACGGCAGCACTCAACTACTACCGGCCTACTCGTACAAGATACTTAATAGCAGAACCGGGCTTCGCGATGAAAAGAGTTCGTTGTGTAAAACATGCGATTGTTGGTGCTTTAATTGATTGTTGTTACTGAAATTAGTTTTAACTTAAATCGACAAGGGAAACCCATTTCCTCTTCATGGACACAGATTTATCAAAACATTGTAAATTCATCTTTGAAGTGTTCCGAGCATACAAAAGTGCAAAGAATGTTTGGCCACACGCAGATACTTTGCATTCCGCACTAAGCGAACCCGGCCTCGCTCGTCGGGTTGCACTGTCGCTTGGGGAAAAAATCAGTCAGAACATGTTTGAATTTTTCTTCCTTGTTCCTGGTTTAACATGATGAAATTGGCATGGTGGTACCTTTCGAAAACTGTAATTCCCTAAATCTACTATAGAAATCGGAACATCTGACACTAAATGTGCATTTATGTGACAAACAATAATCCTCCAAGTGGCATCTTTCATGTGCGATTTCGCATGGAGAGTGTAATACACATTTATCTTGGTTTGTGCGTGCCAGTTGTGTTGTTTCCTACTTGTGACGTCTCTGCATAAAATTAGATCCAAAGCCGTTTTCCAATTTCGGCGAGGAAGCGCTCTCTGAAACTGGTATGTTTGTAATGTTATTTCTTATTTATGTCTAGTGAAAGACGAATGTTTTATACTAAATCTGGAGAGTTTATCTTTCAAAAAATTGAAACAGTTTGACATTTCAAATAAATTTGCAATACCTCTTTTAAAAGAAAATAAACCTGATTTGATCCTAAAAGTGCAGCCTTTCATTTCGACGAACAAGAACCACGAGCCAAACCAGCTAGTTTCAGAAAAACCGCCGGAAGAAAATTGACACCGCACTTCAATAGAATATCGCAGGCCTTCGATCGTACACCGAGCCCCAAAAATTCGGAAATATAGCAAAATCTCCACAAATAAGCTGACAACATGGACATCTTAATGCCAATTTTGAAACTTTTCTTCTCAAAGAATAATACCAAATCTAGTAACATTCCTAGCAAAATATTTTTAGGTTTCAAATTCTGCCCGAAGGTTTGTAGGGAAAAAAATGACTTGGAGATTCAACAGGGTGTGCGGAGAAGATGCGCACAACTTTTTCGTAATATGTGTGCTCCTGCTGTCGTGTCCGTACCACAAGCATAGGGTACCAGTTAACCTATTGCTTGTGTATTTGTGTGACTAATCGAGCTCCTTGTAATGTCACTGTAAATATGTTATTCAAACATTGTTCAAACTCACCCAAAGTATATCTCACAAACCGTTGCTTCCATTGCTTAGTTCCTAAGTCCGTTAGAAGTTGTCATTTTGAAACTTTAATTCCAAATAACTCGATCGCTAATACAATCTCCACTACAGTCATTTTGGAGTGCTGTTGCCATGAAAACACTTGAACGCATGGCATTACGAACAACCTTTGATTTTAAGAACAACCCGAAACCTTTCGTTAAGTTACACACGAATTGTTGCACTTACGAACAACTCAAATCTTTATGAAACTGCTCAAGTTGTTTGTAACTTTACGCTCGACTTTACGAACGACTTTGTGAAACACCCCATTTTGAAACTTTAATTCCAAATAACTCGATCGCTAATACAATCTCCACTACAGTCATTTTGGAGTGCTGTTGCCATAAAAACACTTGAACGCATGGCATTACGAACAACCTTTGATTTTAAGAACAACCCGAAACCTTTCGTAAAGTTACACACGAATTGTTGCACTTACGAACAACTCAAATCTTTATGAAACTGCTCAAGTTGTTTGTAACTTTACGCTCGACTTTACGAACGACTTTGTGAAACACCCCATTTTGAAACTTTAATTCCAAATAACTCGATCGCTAATACAATCTCCACTACAGTCATTTTGGAGTGCTGTTGCCATGAAAACACTTGAACGCATGGCATTACGAACAACCTTTGATTTTAAGAACAACCCGAAACCTTTCGTAAAGTTACACACGAATTGTTGCACTTAAGAACAACTCAAATCTTTATGAAACTGCTCAAGTTGTTTGTAACTTTACGCTCGACTTTACGAACGACTTTGTGAAACACCCCAAGGCGTCGGGCTACTCGGCCCCTGTAAAATAAAATCAACGCACTATACGCTAAAGATTAGCATTTTTGGCATGGTGGTATTGTTGCTATTGCTAATAGTTGTTATTTTAGTTAATTCCTCATACGACTCTCGTGGTATGTTCGTGAATATACTCACATGTCAACCACTTCTGCGATGTCATGTTGATAACGTATGCGATATACTCTCCACTTACGCGGTGCTCACTAAGCACATCATACCGGTAGTTTGTGTCAGGCATGTTGACGTAGTCATCCAGTGGTGTCGCGTAGGAACCAGCGACAAAGCAAATCATCAGCAACGCTGCATAGAAGCTGGAAGCCATCGCTACATCGGTGGCATGGAAGTGTAAAGGACCTAATGACGGAAGAATAGGGAAAAGGTACTGAAAACTCTCCAATTAACAGCTTCTGACGATTAAGATCGAGAGGCATGTGCACGTCTTCAACGTGTTCAGGAAAAGTAAACTGCGTGTTCACTGATTAGACAATATCTCTGAAGATTGTGTGCTTACGAAATCCACGACCATTCTAAGTGTTCTGATAGTCATGCAATTATGATAAGAAGATGAAATTAGACTTTGACTTCCTAGGTAAGTCAGCTTGGAACCTGGACACGGTAACCATTGCCCGCCATCCTTGTTCTGTTTACCTGTCACACATTTGGGAAGCGATAAAACACAGGTCGAGTGGGAGGGTGGCGCTCGGAGATTCGATAACACGACCAAAGGGCAACTCTATTAATCATTAATCTCGACTGAAAAAATTAAAAAACAAAATACAATCACTATGCATAGATATCCTAGTGTCGTAAATCTTTTCACACTTTGGTTTTTGGAAGTTAGTCCGTCCTTCCGTCCGTCCTTCCGTCCGTCCGTCCGTAATCAATTTTGTTGACAGCGTAACTTAATAACCGGTTCGGGTATCCACATGAAATTATGCATGTGTTTATTGTATGAGTCGACGAAATTGTGCCTATTATAAACATTTTGTTACACATGCTCAAGGTCACATTCTTAATATTTCACTATTTCACCCATATGTATGCGGGTGCACGTCAAGAGACCGACACCCATGAGTCATACAGCTCACAAGTCATACGGCCCATAAGTTATAAAGCTCACTAGTCATACAGCCCATTAGTTCGACACTAAGCTAACAAGGCCAACGAGACTGATCTGTCGAACTCGTGGGCTGTTTTTACCTAGTGTCGAACTCATGGGCTGTATGACTCGTGGGATGACCCCGACAGCACACACTACTGTTGTAAGTTCGCCCCGTTCTCCAGATGTGAACGACCCGATTGTTTTTTGCCCTTCTCAGACATAATTTTCGTTGGAATCTGGACTGTTGTCACTCCTATCTCGTCTGTTATATAATGTCCTGGGGTTTGAATTTGTATCTGAAAAATGAAATCGTATGTGAATGTTTTTATTGCTACAAAGGCATAGCTAACTTTTATAGTACATATTCTTCCTTTTTTTTATCTTTTGTGATGTTGATGATGATGATGTTCGTCCTTCGCTGGCGAGACAACCACAACTTTTATTAACACTACACACTACTGCAGTGAAATGAGGAAAGTTGTGATTTGCGCGTGAATTGGATTAAAGTGGGGAAGAGTTGCGCAGGGTCGTCAGCCTCACTCTCTCGTCCTGGTGCATCTATTTCCAGCCGCAAGACTTAATCAAGACGGCTGGAGATAGGTCAGGATGCAGTGGATGGCCATCAGTGTCTTCAATGTCTCACTGCCCCCTTGTTGCGCTCCACAACGCTTTGCTGTATCAGCCTTCCCGCCGTTGAACCAATCTGGTGGTTTCCTCCGCGTGGTTCGCCGGATCCAGTCTTCGCATGCTTAGGTAGACAAACCCTATTTCACCGAGAGTTGAGACCCATCGGTATATAATAATAATAATAATAATAACTCAGTATTTATATAGCGCTTATCGATAAAATTCTGTAAGCGCTTTACATAATATATACCTAAACATAAACTACTGCATAATCCAAAATACTATAATTTACACAAATAATTAATCACTTAAATAATAATAATAATAATTACATAGGTACACGGTAGTTTACACTGCAATGAAAAGCACAATACCCTCAACAGGCTGGTAACATTTACCTGAGCAACTAATTACGGAAAAGATAAGTCTTAAGTGCAGTTTTGAAACTGTTGAGGGATGGCTGATTTCTTAGTTCAAGGGGAGTGAATTCCAGAGTGAAGGGGCGGCGACTGAAAAGGCTCTGTCACCATGGGTGTGGGAGACTGCCTTAGGGACTTTTAGGAGATTCTGTTCAGCTGATCGTAGAGAGCGGGATGGTTGATATGGAGAAATCATGCTAGAGATATATGTGGGAGATTTTCCTTGAAAACTCTTAAATGTGATAACTAGGATCTTGACCAGAATGCGCTTATTGATGGGTAACCAGTGTAGTTGTTGAAGAGTATTAGATACATCATGTTTCCTAGGAACCCTCTGGACAATCCTGGCTGCAGTGTTTTGGATTCTCTGAAGTTGGCTGATCAGGGATTGTGGGAGTCCAAACAAGAGGCTGTTATTGTTATCAAGTCTACTGGTTATAAATGCATAAACTTAAGCCAACGTCGCTGGAGTAGTGAGATACTGTCTAATCTGTCCTATCCTTCGGATGGCTATCATGACAGAACGGCAGATAGAGCTGACATGTTCTTTCGTTGTGAGATGTTGACCCATGATGCAACCAAGATTCCTTCCGAATGGGGATGCTTCCACCACCAGATCTCCAACTCCATCGGACAGCTGTTCAGGCATATAAATAAGGGGGGTGGTTGTGAATAGAGCGGTCTGCTTTAAAGTAGAGAAAATGTTCTCATAGGTTTCCATATGGAAGTTTTAGTCTGTATGGAAGTTTTAGTCTGTCTTCCATATGGAAGTTTTAGTCTGTCAGTTTTAGTCTGGGTGGGAAGTCCCACCCAGTTTCATGAACAGATAAGTGGTTTAAGGTCTATGTACTCCATCAATTTTGTTATTTTTGCCAACTTTTTTTCGCCCTGATTTGCAAAGCACATGTCTCAAGGTGAGAACGTTGTTGGGATGGACGAATTTAAAGGCATGGAACTCGAAAGCATAGCAAAATGGTGTTTATAGAGTTTTATATATTTCTTACTATACCAAAGTGATGCTTACGGTAAGCAAAACGTATTAAAAGTTCACTTCGTGATTTCGTCAAACTTGCAGCGTTTTTGCTTCAACTTTTACTTATCTAACAAATTTCAGCTTTCTAACCAAAAGTGCAAGCCACTTGAAGATAATTAACATCGCAAAGCACATTCAGATGCATCCAATTGTAAGGAAATTGGTGTTTTAATGTTATCCGGGAATTAAGCGATTTCGTCTCCCTTGCTGCCTCTTTTCGTCATCACTCAGTTTCAACTCCTTTATGTATCTTAGCATACAATTGCGTATTGCATCTCTAAAAAAAAAGAACGCCTGTGTTAGAAAGAAGTGATAAGCAGTCAACGCCAGTCCAAAGTTGGATAACTGTTTTGGATAAAAAACAACAACAACAACATATTGTTGACAGTATCAATTTCGTCATCCTTGCCGACTTTTTTTTTTCATCACAATTTATGCTTTAAGTATTTGATCCCTCAAAGCAAAGCACACTCAAATGCAAAGTACACTTCCTTGAGCACACTTCTCAAGGTCTTTGGCATGGACGCATTGAAAGGAATGTTACATGAAAGCACAGCAAAGTGGTATTGAAAGTTTGGTATGTTACTTGAGGATGTCGCTGACCGAATGCATTAGTCACCCTTGCCGACAACACCCTTTATGCTTATTATTTCAGCCCTCCAATGCAAAGCATTTGTCTCAATTGATGAAAGTCTTTTTTAAACGCATTGAAAGGCATGAAACTTGAAAGACCAAAGCAAAGTTGTATTAACAGATTTTGATATATTACTTACTATCACTATTATACCAAAGTAATGTCTATTCTAACGAAAACGTGTCATTATTTCACTTCGTCACCCTATTATGTTCAACTGTATTCGTCACCTTTGCCGCGTTTTTGCGTCAACTTTTATTAACAATTGTCTACGAGATTTAAGCTCTCTAATGAAAAGATCAAGTCACTTGAAGATGATTCATCGTAAAGCACATTGACATGTATTCAATTGTAACAACATTGGTGTATCAATGTACGTCATAACAAAAGCATATCCGCGGAATTAAGCAATTTCGCCACTCTTACCGCCTCTTTTCTGAACCACTGATGTTTAACGGCCTTTATGTATGTAAGATCTCTATTGCATCTCTACGTAAAAGAACGCCTATGTAATGGAGCATTGGTAAGCATTCAACTAAAGAGCAAAGTTCGATTACTGTTTTGGGATCTTGTCACCCTTGCCGACTTTTCCCCCACCCTTTATGCTATGGGTGTTTGAGCCCTCAAATGGAATGCACATGTCTCAAGGTGAGAAAGTGTTTGATATGGACGAATTGAAAGGCGTGGAACTTGAAAGCACAGCAAAGTGGTATTTAAAGAGTTTGATATATTACTATTATACAGAAGTGATGTATAAGGTTAGCAAGACGTATAATTTGACTTCGTCACTTTCTATGTTTATCTTCAGTATGTGATTTCGTCACCCTTACGTCGTTTACTTACCAAGTGTCTAATAAATTTGAGCTTTCTATAATAATGATAATAGAGAGACTATTATAAAGCGCTCATTTCTGCCTAAAAAATACTCATGGCGCTATAGAACAGAGTACATAATGTATCACGTTACAACAGAATCACAGAATTAATGATAAGAACAATAACCAAACAATATATACGTACCCATATACATACAGGTAAACAATTATCAATTTCAATTAAAAAGGTAGGTCTTGAGATTCTTTTTAAAACAATCCATAGAACATGCTTGTCTAAGAGATTTTGGTAGGCTATTCCAAAGTTCTAGGCCCATATGTGAAAAAACACAATCCCCCCAAATATGCTTGATTCGAGGTCCCTCTAATTTTAGCGAGTTTGATGAACGGATATTTCGTGGTGGTTGGTGAAGATGAAGAGTAATTTGAAAATAGGCAGGGGCAAATTCGTGCAATGTACGGTAAACAAGAAGAAGAATCTTGAAGTTAATCCGCTTTTCTGCAGCGAGCCAGTGTAGGGACCGAAGTATTGGGGTAGAAACGCAGTTTTCTTCGTGAAAGTAAGTAATCTAGCGGCACAATTCTGAAGACGTTGCAGTTCACTGAGTTCTTCTTGTCTGCAAAACAGAGAATTGCAAAAATCTAGACGAGACGAAATGAGAGCATGCATCAGTTTTTCTGCTGCTGATCTACTTAAATATCTCCGAATTGAGCCCAGGTTATGCAAATGAAATCTTACAGATTGGGATATATATGAAATGTGGTATTTGAATGTCAGATTTGCATCAAAGATTACGAACTTTGTTCGAATGCTCGATATTACTATTGTCAATTCTAACATTACATGTATCAGAATTCACTTTAGACAACACCTGTTTGGATCTTAACAGAATAAATTCTGACTTACTGTCATTAAGTTTCAGACCATTACTTTCCATCCATCCTTTGCATTCTAGATCTCAAAGGCTTAAAGCATAGAGGGAGATGAAAAGAAGTCGGCAAGGGTGACGAAATTGATGCAGTCACGAATATCCCCTAAACAGTTATTGATCTTTGTTCTGGGATTGACTGCTTACCAATGCTGCATAATACATGCATTCTTTTCCGGAGAGAGGCATCACTTTCGAATAACTGTAAAAGTAAGTGATATATCAAATTCTGTTAATACCACTTTGCTGTGCTTTCAAATTCCATGATTTTCAATGCGTCATCCAATGCGTCATTGATTGAGACGTGTGCTTTGCAATTGAGGTCTCAAATACTTAAAGCTTAAAGGGAGATGAGAAAAGTCGGCAAGGGTGACGAAATTGATGCAGTCACCAATATCCCAAAAATAGTTATTGATCTTTGTTGTGGAATTGACTGCTTATCAATGCGGTTTAACACATGCATTCTTTTCCGGAGAGAGGCATCACTTTGAAATAACAGTAAAAGTAGGTGATACATCAAACTCTGTTAATACCACTTTACTGTGCTTTCAAGTTCCATGATTTTCAAAGCGTCATTCAATACGTCATATCAAGACTTTCATTAACTGAGACGTGTGTTTTGCATTTGAGGTCTCAAATACTTAAAGCATGAAGGAAGATGAAAAAAGTAGGCAAGGGTGACGAAATTGATGCAGTCACCAATATCCCCAAAACAGTTATTGATCTTAAAATGTCCCTGAAAGCATTTTTCTTCACAAATACTGGTGTGGTGTACATGTGCATGTGCATGGGGATTTCAGCTCTCATGTTTGGATGTGTATTGGTCGATATAGTAAAAGATGACTTCGCTGTTCTAAATTATCTCAAGAGTTTATCCTAATACTTGCTTCTTGACCTTCAGTTTCGTCTCTGGAGTGCCATTTAAAGTAGATATTTTGACAGCTGTTGTTATCTCTCCACCACGTGTTTTGTTTTTACTGTCCCACCTACTGGATTTTGTGTTTGCTGCTCATATTACTTTCATCACTTGTCAACTGTGACCTCGTCTTGCCATGGCAACCATTTCTAACAAGTTTGCCACACTTGAGGATGAAGGAGATCCTGATGTGTCTTTCAAGATTAATGAGGTGGTAGAGGGGGCAATGCAGCTTGTCCCTGACCGTGAGGGTGGAAACCGTCAGCTTGTGGGGGACATAGTGAAGGCTGTGGTTGCTGCATTGTTGCCAATGGTGCAGTCCATCGCACATCAACTTGTGAGTGGCCCATAGGTGTCCGTGCAGAAGGTGCAGGCCACAGTTCAAAATCATGACAACAGACTGGACGAGGTAGAAGAGTATTCTAGGAGAGACAATGTTATCATGCGAGGGGTGCCTGAAAATGATGGCGAGTCTACAAATGCTGTAGTCATCGATGTTGCTGCCAGCTCAGGGGTTGCCGTGTCTGAGGCAGATATCAGCACCAGCCACCGCGTGGGGAGGCTTCAGCCCAATAAAATGAGACCTATTGTTGCGCGTTCCGTACGTCGTGACCTCCGCACTCAGCTCCTCCGTAGTAAGCGTAAGTTAAAGGACTCGGAACAACACAAGGACATAATGATCATGGAGCATCTGTCCCCTGGGCGTGCCAAGCTTCTTCAGGCTGTGAAGCAAGACGAGAACACAGAGAAAGTATGGACGATCGATGGGAAGGTGCATTGCACTCTGAAGAGCGACCCGCACAAGAAGCACATCATTCACGGTCCGGACGACCTCTTCAAGCGGCTATGATGGAGTGAGGACAAGCTGAAAAAGTCGGGTCTCTTCCTCGACATTTCGACCTAGGAATTACCCGGCCCTCTTTCATCTACAGACTTAACCCAGATCTCATTTATAAGTTTGAATGTTAATGGTTTGCAGAGTAAACTAGATATTGGAATTTTGGACTTACGTTTGCAAGCATATGATGTAATCTGTCTTTTAGAGACAAAAACAGACACACCAGATCTGTCTCAATCTCATATTTGCGGTTTTCAGTGTTATAGTATGCCAAAATATTCCAATAAACAAAAGTTTGGTGGGTTTCACGGTATGTGTATTCTGATGAAGAATCATATTTTTAATTGTTCTGAAAGAATTCATGCAACAGTTTCTGAATCAATTTTATGGGTCAAGGGAAATAGTAAAATTTTAGGTTTTGAGTTTATTGTTGGTGCAGTGTACTTGCCATGTGAGGGATCAGATCAATTCACCATTCTGATTAAGTTTTTGACAACCTGGTGCAGGATATTATTGATATTAAAAGTAGATATGATGCACCCTTTTGTTTGCTGGGTGATTTCAATGCCAGGACGGGTTTGCTTGATGATTTTTTAGATGTAGAGGATGTGTTGACAGATCAGACTGGATTAGGCTTTTGTAATGATGCCTCTGATATGCAGGTAACTACTGATGGCCTAGATATTCCAACTACTCGTTATAATACTGATGTCCATGTAAATAATAATGGAAAGTCTGTTATTGATGTGTGCCAAAGTTTTGATCTCAGGATTTTTAATGGAAGAATAGGGGAAGATCAGTCTGTCGGAAAATACACATGTTTCAACAAAAATGGTGGTTGTAACACTATTGATTATGTTATTGTATCTCGCCAGTTATTTTCTAGCATTACACATTTCAGTATTGATGTATTTGATAAATGTTTGTCAGATGTTCATTGTCCTGTCAGTGTGACCTTGCAATCGCAAAATTCTAAATCTGCTGTGAATGTCCACACTGTTTTTAACAATTCTCAAAACGCTGCAGTAGATAACGCAGTTTCAGATTCACAGCCTAATGAAATTCAACGTTATTCATTATTCCAGTGGAACAGTGACAGCGCTGCAATATTTAAACAGAAAATCAAGGACTCGGCTGAGCTAATGTGTGAAAATGTGGAATGTTTAGATGGGAATGCAAATCAAGATAGTATTGATTTTTGTTACTCACAATTATGCAATATGTTCGTCAGTGTTGCACAAGATGTTGGCATTTGTAAGTGGAGATAATCTCGACATAATATAAACACAAATGAGACTGTCAATAAGGATAAAAACAACCATCAGCCTTGGTTTGATGCAGAATGCAGAGCTGCCCGTCAGGAGTATTTGAATGTTAAAAATCGATTAAAGAGGAAGCTTAAATTTCTGGGCAGGTCAGGGGCTACTTGTCTATTGAATCATTATGAGTCTACAGGAAAGCTTTATAAGAATTTATTAAGACATAAAAGAAGGACATTTCATAGAGATTTGAATGAATCTCTCCGTTCATTACAGGCATCAAATCCGAAAGAATATTGGCAATTACTCAACAGTAATAATGAACGCAAAGTAAAGAAAACAGGAAATGTTTCATTAGGGGATTTTGTTAATCATTTTAGTCGTTTAGGTAATAGCCAAGATGACCAGCCCACAGCTCTGGAAGATAGTATCGGTACTTCAGAAATTGTTTGGTCCCTTGGATGCCCCAGTCACTTTGGAAGAAGTGGTACTAATGATTAAGAAACTTAACAATTCAAAAGTTTGTGGAAAAGATTTCATAAGAAATGAATTCCTTAAGAATTGTCCCGTAGAGATGCTTCATGTGTTGGTAAAGTTCTTTAATGTGGTATTGTTCCAACTGAATGGTGCATAGGGATTATCATTCCTATTTTCAAGAATAAGGGTATAGACACAAATCCTGATAATTATAGAGGAATAACTCTTCTCAGTTGTCTAGGAAAACTTTTTACTTCCATTTTGAAACATCGAATCTCAGAGTTTTTCGAAGCAGCTAATATGTTAGGTGAAGAACAGGCTGGCTTTCGTTCTAATTATTCTACAATTGATAATATTTTTGTTTCGAAGACTATAATTGATGTTTATCTGCAAAATAAATAACGCTTATACTGTGCATTTATTGATTACAAGAAAGCATTTGATCTAATTGATAGACCATCTTTATGGTACAAAATGTTGAAGATGGGGCTTAGGGGTAAACTGTTTACTGTCATTAAGAATATTTCTGAAAGTGCTAAATCATGTGTGGCGGTTAGGGGGGAGATGTCAGAGTTTTTTTACTTGTAACATTGGTGTACGACAGGGTGAAAACCTTTCCCCACTTTTATTTGCCATTTATCTGAATGATTTTCAAGAATACATTAGAAATTCATATGGTGGACTTAAATATTTGGAAAGTGATATTTCTTACCACCTGGATTCTGAGAATGTCAAAAAAGCTTTAAATCTTTCTTGTTTACTTTATGCAGATGACACAATAATTTTAGCAGAAACTCCGGAGGAGTTGCAAAAAAGCTCCTGATGCTGTAGATAGTTATTGTCAGACATGGCGCTTGACTGTAAATGCAAGCAAGACTAAAATTTTTATTTTCTCCCGTGGGAAGGTTAGAAGAATTCCTGAATTCGTTTATGCTGGTGATCCACTTGAGGTTGTAGATGACTTACGTACCTTGGAGTTAAATTCAATTATAATGGTAGTTTTAAAAGGGCAATTTCTAAACAAGTCACATAAGCTAGAAAAGCACTTTATAGCATGTTGGTCAAATTGACATTTTAACACATGCATTCTTTTCCGGAGAGAGGTATCACTTTGGAATAACTGTCAAAGTAAGTAATATATCAAACTCTATCAATACCACTTTGCTGTGCTTTCAAGTTCCATGATTTTCAATGCGTCATTCAATGCGTCATTTCAAGACTTTCATTAATTGAGACGTGTGCTTTGCATTTGATGTCTCAAATACTTAACAAGCATAAAGGGAGATGGAAAAAGTAGGCAAGGGTGCAGTCACCAATATCCCCAAAATAGTTATTGATCTTGTGGAATTGACTGCTTATCAATGCGGCATAACACATGCATTCTTTTCCGGAGAGAGGCATCACTTTGAAATAACAGTAAAAGTAGGTAATACATCAAACTCTGTAAATACCACTTTACTGTGCTTTCAAGTTCCATGATTTTCAATGCATCATTTTCAATGATTTTCAAAGCGTCATTCAATACGTCATATCAAGACTTTCATTAACTGACACGTGTTTTGCATTTGAGGTCTCAAATACTTAAAGCATAAAGGGAGATGAAAAAAAGTAGGCAAGGGTGAAGAAATTGATGCATTCACCAATATCCCCAAAACAGTTATTGATCTTTGTTCTTATTGATTGCTCATCAATGCTGCCTAACACATGCATTCTTTTCCGGAGAGAGGCATCACTTTGAAATAATAGTGAAAGTAATGTATCAAACTCTGTTAATACCACTTTGCTGTGCTTTCAAGTTCCATGATTTTCATTGCGTCATTCATTGCGTCATTTCAAGACTTTCATTAATTGAGACGTGTGCTTTGTATCTTTGTTCTGGAATTGACTGCTTATCAATGCTGCATAACACATCCATTCTTTTCCGGAGAGATGCAATATTGAATCGATTGCTTAAAAACAAAAAGGAATTAAACGTCAGTGGTGGCGAAAAAAAGGCGGCAAGGGTGGCGAAATCGCTTAATTCCGGGATATGCTTTCCTCATGATTTGCATTGATACAACCATTTCTTTAAAATTGAAAGGATCTCAATGTAATTTGCGATGAATAACCTTCAAGTGACTTGCTCTCTTGATTACAGAGCTAAAACCTTTCACACAGCTGTAAAACATGTTTAAGCGAATAAGCGGCAATTTCACATAAAAGGGTGACGAACTGTGTTTGATATGGACGAATTGAAAGGCGTGGAACTTGAAAGCACAGCAAAGTGGTATTTACAGAGTTTGATATATTACTGACTATTACTATTATACAGAAGTGATGTATAAGGTTAGCAAAACGTATAATTTGACTTCGTCACTTTCTATGTTTATCTGCAGTATGTGATTTCGTCACCCTTACGTCAACTTTTATTTACAAATGTCTAATAAATTTGAGCTTTCTATAGAAATGATAATAATAGAGAGACTCTTAAAAAACGCACATTTCTACCTAAAAAGATACTCATGGCGCTATAGAACAGAGTACATAATGTATCACGTTACAACAGTATCACAGAATAAATAATAAGAACAATAACCAAACAATATATACGTATCCATATACATACAGGTAAACAATTATCAATTTCAATTGAAAAGGTAGGTCTTGAGATTCTTTTTAAAACAACCCATAGAATATGCTTGACTAAGAGATTTTGGTAGGCTATTCCAAAGTTCTAGGCCCATAAAAAAAAACACGATCCCCCAATTATGATTGCATTCTTTTCCGGAGAGAGGCATCACTATGAAATAACAGTAAAAGTAAGTAATGAATCAAAATTAACCCCACTTTGCTGTGCTTTCAAGTTCCATGACTTCAAAGCGTCATTTTCAATGATTTTCATTGCGTCATTAAAGGCATCGTACAGTTTTGGTTGAGACCTAATTTCAGGTTTCTAACATTTTTGGTGAAATAATGAGAAACCTCTTATGAAATATGAAAGAGCATGTAATTCTATGAGGAATTCAACGTTTATTGATGAAAATTGGTTTTGAAATGGCTGAGATATAAAAAAAAGAGTGATTCTAATAAAGTGTGGGACCCACACTTTATTACGTTCGCTTTGTTTTACTTTATTTTTGGATGTTTCAGTCATTCCAAACCTGATTTTCATCAAATAAACTATGAATTCCTCTTGAAATGGTATGCTTTGTACTGTATCATAAGTGTTTTCTTGGTATCTCGCAAAAAGTTTAAAGCCCAATTCTCATCTCCACCAATACTGTACCATCCCTTTAAGTGCGTCATTTCAAGACTTTCATTAATTGAGACGTGTGCTTTGTATCTGTGTTCTGGAATTGACTGCTTATCAAGGCTGCATAACACATGCATTCTTTTCCGGAGAGATGCAATATTGAATCGATTGCTTACAAACATAAAGGAGTTAAACGTCAGTGGTGGCGAAAAAAAGGCGGCAAGAGCGGCGAAATCCCTTAATTTCGGGATATGCTTTCCTCATGATTTGCATTGATACAACCATTTATTTTAAATTGAATACATCTCAATGTGATTTGCGATAAATAACCTTCAAGTGACTTGCTCTTTTGATTACAGAGCTAAAACCTTTCACACATCTGTAAAAAATGTTTCAGCTAAAAAGTGGCAGTTTCACATAAAAGAGTGACGAAATAACAGGGTAGGGTAGGCATCACTTTGGAATAAAAGTAAAAGTAAGTAATATATCAAACTCTAATACCACTTGTAGCCTGTGCTTTCAATTTCCATAATTTTCAATGCGTCATTTCAGGACTTTCATTGATTGAGACGTGTGCTTTGCAATTGAGGTTTTAAATACTTAAAGCTTAAAGGGAGATGAAAAAGTCGGCAAGGGTGAAGAAATTAATTGATGCAGTCACCAATATCCCCAAAACAGTAATTGTTCTTTTTTCTGGAATTGACTGCTTACCAATGCCGCAATACACATGCATTCTTTTCCGGAGAGAGTCATCACTTTCGAATAACTGTAAAAGTAAGTAACATATCAAACTCGAATGCCACTTTGCTGTGCTTTGAAGTTCCATGGATTTTCAATGCGTCATTTCAACACTTTCTTTAATTGAGACGTGTGCTTTGCAATATGAGGTCTCAAATACTTCAAAAGCATAAAGGGAGATGAAAAAAATAGGCAAGGGTGACGAAATTGATGCAGTCACCAATATCCCCAAAATAGTTATTGATCATTGTTCTGGAATTGACTGCTTATCAATGTGGCATAACACATGTATTCTTTTCCGGAGAGAGGCATCACTTTTAAATAACAGTAAAAGTAAGAAATACATCAAACTCGGTTAATACCAATTTGCTGTGCTTTCAAGTTCCATGATTTTCAAAGCATCATTTTCAATGATTTTCGAAGCGTCATTCAATGCGTCATTTGAAAACTTTCATTAATTAAGTCGTGTGTTTTGCATTTGAGGTCTCAAATACTTAAAGCATAAAGGGAGATGAAAAGAGTAGGCATGGGTGACGAAATTGATGCAGTCACCAATATCCCCAAAACAGTTGTTGATCTTTGTTCTGGAATTGATTGCTTATCAGTGCTCTATAACACATGCATTCTTTTCAGGAGAGAGGCATCACTCTGGAATAACTGTAAAAGTAAGTAATATATCAAACTCTATTAATACCACTTTGCTGTGTTTTCAAGTTCCATGATTTTCAGTGCGTCATTCAATGTGTCATTTCAAGACTTTCATTAATTGAGACGTGTGCCTTGCATTTGAGGTTTCAAATACTTAAAAAGCATGAAGGGAGATGAAAAAAATAGGCAAGGGTGACGAAATTGATGCAGTCACCAATATCCCCAAATAGTTATTGATCTTTGTTGTGGAATTGACTGCTTATCAATGCGGCGTAACACATGCATTCTTTTCTGAAATAAGAGCATGCATCACTTTTTCTGCTGCTGATCTAGTTAAATATCTCCGAATTGAGCCCAGGTTACGCAAATAAAATCTTACAGATTAGGATATATATGAAATGTGGCCTTTGAATGTCAGATTTGCATCAAAGATTACGAACTTTGTTCGAATGCTCATTACTATTACCAATTCTAACATTCCATGTATCAGAATTTACTTTTGACAACATCTGTTTGGATCCTAACAGATTAAATTCTGACACTGTTATCAAATATCAGACCATTTTTTCCATCCATCCTTTGCATTCTATATCTCAAATACTTAAAGCATAGAGGGAGATGACAAGAAGTCGGCAAGGGTGACGAAATTGATGCAGTCACCAATATTCCCTAAACAGTTATAAATCTTTGTTGTGGAATTGACTGCTTACCAATGCCGCCATAACACATGCATTCTTTTCCGGAGAGAGGCATAACTTTGGAATAACTGTAAGAGTAAGTAATATATCAAACTCTGTTAATACCACATTGCTGTGCTTTCAAATTCCATGATTTTCAATGCGTGACTTTCAATGATTTTCAATGCGTCATTTCAAGACTCTCATTAATTGAGACGTGTGCTTTGCATTTGAGGTCTCAAATACTTAAAAAGCATAAAGGGAGATGAAAAAAATAGGCAAGGGTGACGAAATTGATGCAGTCACCAATATCCCCAAAATAGTTATTGATCTTTGTTGTGGAATTGACTGCTTATCAATGCGGCATAACACATGCATTCTTTTCCGGAGAGAGGCATCTGTTGCGACACGGATTGTCGCCCCTACACGGATTGTCGCCTCCTGCTCGTTGCGACAATCCGTGTGGCCCGCCCTCGAAGCGCATTTTTCTGGGTAATATCGTTCTGGACATAATCATTGAAATACTAACACATGGCTACATCCATGCCAACATGCCATGTAAAAAGTCATGATGAGGTTTAAAGGAAGTGTGAATGTGCGCGTGCACATGATAATTTAGTGTCCGTTTGTGCGCGTGTCTATGTGTGTGTGTGTGTGTGTGTATGATGGAAGAATGTGTTTATTATGTCAGTTTTTTGCGTATGTGTTTTTTAGCTGCGCGTGGGGAGGGATACCTAGTAAGCTGTTGCTGGCATAAACGTTGATATTGATTTGATCGGCAGCTTTGAATTTGATGAGTTTATTATGAAGAATGTGTTTATTATGAGTTTATTATGAGTTTATTATGTCGGATTTGTATATGAATTCGAAATGGAGCTTGCGTGCGGGCGGATACTGCTTTTCTGCATACAGTCCACTATGTCTTATTTATCAACATTGGGAAGTCGTTTCATCAGGAAAGAATGTGGTATCGGTTCGGGTGTGCGTGTGTATGTGGGAAGGGGGTTACATTTCGTTATTGCAAAAGTTTGTTATTCTGAAGGCTCATTCGTCCGAAGGCTCTTTATAACGAAACTTCGTGTGTGTGTGTGTGTGTATGTATTGGGTTGGTGAATGTGGGTGTGGGATGATTTGTTTAATCAGGGGTTGGTGGGTTGGGGATTGGATTTGAAGAAGGATAGCTATAAATGGTATGACAGATGTTGGTAGGATTTAATATTTAGGATAGATGTAGGCCCTAGGTTTGTTTCGGTTGGGGAGGGGGGTGGTGGTCGGGTTTTTTATGACTGATTTCATTCTAGATTTCTGTAATGTATTTGTGGGTTTTTTAATGTATATGCCCTTATAAGAAAGAAGGTGCTACATGATCCAAACCAATATATTCAAGGAATATAGGTTTGGTAGGTCCCTACATGTGAAAACTTTTTCGTGAAGAAATTATTAGTAGGGTTGGTCTATAATCGAGTTATCTATCTCTCCGTACCGCCCCGCATATTTTTTCCCGTATGTTTTATAAAAATGCTCTGGTGACAGCAAGAGATCCCCGGCTGTCCGCAGAAAAAAAATGACTTATTTGGACGTAACGCCGGACGCCGAGCATTATTTGACTGGGGCCTTACGTAGACACACGAACGCTCACACACAACACACATACGTAGGGCCTACGTAGCCCACGAACACCAAACCCCTCACTCATGCAGGCACAAAACTGCACCCACAAACAAGCACCATCACATATCCTTTGATATACACATACGCCACTATATACCACATACACACGTAAGCATACAGGCACACGTATACACACAGACAAACAAACCACTACCACTATACAACCACCACACATGCACAGTTTCTACATAATGTATTATTATACTCCAAACACACACACACACACAAACACAACACACACACACACACACAACAATACGGAAAATCATACACAAGTCACTTATTGTCCGCACCTACAAATCATACACATCACATATCATGCAGCTCACAATACACACACACACATACACACACACACACACACATACGCATAACTTAGCAGTCATACCCATCCCACCAAAGCTTAACACCGGAATAACCACCCCGAGCCAGGGGCAACAATCCGTGTCGCAACAAATTTTTTGCCATCACGTATTGTCGCCTTCGAGGTCAAAAACTGGGAACTGCACAAGCGTCACGGATTGTCGACAGGCAACCGGGGTCGACAATCCATGTCTCAGGGGCGACAGTCCGTGTCGCAACAGGCATCACTTTGGAATAACAGTAAAAGTAAGTAATACATCAAACTCTGTTAATACGACTTTGCTGTGCTTTCAAGTTCCATGATTTTCAATGCGTCGTTCAATGCATCATTTCAAGACTTTCATTAATTGAGACGTGTGCTTTGCATTTGAGGTCTCAAATACTTAAAGATAATAAAAAGTTTTGGTACCGTTTTGGTAAAAAAGTAGTCAAAGTTGACAAAATTGATACAGTCACCCAGTTATTGATCTTTGTTGTGGAATTGACTGCTTATCAATGCGGCATAACACATGAATTCTTTTCCGGAGACAGGCATCACTTTGGATTAACAGTGACATCAAACTCTGTTAATACGACTTTGCTGCGCTTTCAAGTTCCGTGATTTTCAAATGATTATAAATGCGTCATTCAATGCGTCATTTCAAGACCTTAATTAATTGAGACGTGAGCTTTGTATTTGAGGTCTCAAATACTTAAAAGCATGAAGTAAGATAAAAAAAAAGTCGGGAAGAGTAACAAAGTTGATGCAGTCACTAATATCCCCAAAACAGTTATTGATCTTTGTTCTGGAATTGACTGCTTATCAATGCTGCATAACACATGCATTCTTTTCCGGAGAGATGCAATATTGAATCGATTGCCTACAAACATGAAGGAGTTAAACGTCAGTGGTGGCCAAAAAAAGACGGCAAGTGTGGCGAAATTGCTTAATTCCGCGATATGCTTTCCTTATGATTTGCATTGATACAACCATTTCGTTAAAATTGATTGCATCTCAATGTGATTTGCGATGAATAACCTTCAAGTGACTTGCTCTTTTGATTATAGAGCTAAAACCTTTCACACAGCTTTAAAAAATGTTTAAGCTAAAAGTGGCAGTTGGACATAAAAGGGTGACGAACTGTTTATACGACACGTTTAAGGATAGGTTAGGCATCACTTTGGAATAAACAGTAAAAGTAACTGATATATGAACCACTTTGATGTGCTTTCAAGTTCCATAATTTTCAATGCTTAATTTTCAATGATTTTCAATGCGTCATTTCAAAACTTTCATTAATTGAGACGTGTGCTTTGCATTTGAGGTCTCAAATGCTTAAAGATAATAAAAAGTTTTGGTACCTCAAAAGTTTCCCTGAATTACCGTGTTTCAGGTTAAAGTACCTTTCATATAACTAACACTGTGAGACTTACTCGCCCTAAAGTGCTCTCATTTCTTTTTTTTTTATGTGTTTTATTGAATTAAGTGAATTACAGCATTCACAAACAATTCGGAATGATTGAACAAACAAAACATAACAACAAACAAGAAAAAACATCAACAACGAAAAAAAACAACATAGCTCCCACCCTCACCCCAGAAAAACACTGTTTTAACATTTTTAAGCAGCAATACAAAATATATCCACTTAAGCTACTTGTTGGCAGTCATTTTGAATTCAGTCATAAATTAAACAATAACTACATGTATATTGCATAATGAAATATTTATAATTTAATCGGACTATAAATTTTATTAGTAAGAAGACAAATCAAGTTATGAACCCAACAGTTTTTGAAAAAATGTTTGGTTATGAAAATGATAAATTTGTCACATTTCTGTTTCTTTTACTTAAATATTATATCTATGTTTGTAAATTTCAAAGTAAAAATCCATCTTTTGAAGGATACAAAACATATGTCGTTAGTATTAAAAATGTAGAATATGCTATTGCAAAAAAGAATAACAAATTACCTTTTCATTTTAAGAAATGGAAGTGCTTTCATTTATTAGTAATCATGCAATTAACTGCGACCAGCAGCCCCATACGCATCGCGACCAGCAGCTTTATACGCGTAGCGTAATGGGGCTTCGGATTGTAGCATTCAGTATCATGACAGATTTAGTATCGCGGGGAAATATCAACTTAAAATAAAACAAAAAATTCTTCAATTTGAAGACTTACCAATGAAGTTGAAGTCTTGAAAACAGGCTTCGAGCAACGTTTGGTTCTGCCAATAGTCCCTTTCTGTTCGAATTGATGACTGAATGTGACTCGGTCGAGAGGACCTTGGGAGAGCTACATACACTGATTACTACGGCCAGCGCATACGCACACATCACATGCGAACAAATTTCAAATCCCTGAACGGATAAGATGTTTGTGTGCGCATGCGCTGGCCGTCAATTCAGTGTAGCTCTCCCAAGGTCCTCTCGACCGTGTCACATTCAGTCATCAATTCGAACAGAAAGGGACTATTGGCAAAACCAAACGTTGCCCGAAGCCTGTTTTCAATACTTCAACTTAACTAGTAAGTCTTCGAACTGAAGAAAGTTTTGGATTTTAAGTTGATATTTACCCGCGATACTAAATCTGTCATGATCCTGTAAGCTACAATGCGAAGCCCCATTTAGCTATGCGTATGGGGCTGCTGGTCGCGGTTAGCTACTTCTTCATGCTTATGAGGCAGCAGCATCTAAGTAATGTCCCTCAATTGTTGTAGCCAAGTTACAGTCTGTGGAGTAGGGTGTGTCAGGTCCATGTTGTCAGGAGGTCGGAGATCAGGGCACTCACTCAAGATGTGTTGAGCAATCTGTTCTGGTGCACCACACTGGCAAGCTGCTGACGGGCGTAGCCCCCAACGATGCATGGCTGCATTGAAACGCCCAACTCCCGTTCGAATCCGATTTAGAGACACCCACTCACTCCTTGGGAGGTTTGCTCCTGGGGGGACAGATGTATCGGGCGTGACAACGAGTTGGGCAGGTCGTTGGGTGTCTTCCCAGCTTGTTCTCCATGTCTGACAGATGTTGAAGTCTGATCCTCTCAGCGTTGCTGCATGGCGGGAGAAAGGGCTGCGAGATTTCAGTCGCTGATGCCGCTGACCCAAAGTTACGGAGCCCTCAACTACGTCGTTGCTGGGTTGCTGGAGGCCTTGGTTACCAGCCTATGTGTGTGATGTTCTCGGCGCATGGGGGCAGGAGCGATGCCTGAGAGAACAGGTAGGAATTCTGTTGGTGTAGGCCGGAGACATCCTGTTATTAATCTCATGGTGTCATTCAGAACTGAGTCAAGTTTCTTGGTGTGAGAGCTCCTACACCACGCAGGGGAGGCGTATTCCGCGGCACTGTATACCAGTGCAAGCGCACTAGTGCGGAGAGTGGTTGCACTGGCACCCCATTTTGAGCCTGCAAGTCGGTGAAGGAGGTTGTTCCTTGAAGACACTTTTGCACTTATGGCCTTGAGTTGTTCCTTGTAGGTCAGCTGAATATCCAAATTCACTCCAAGGTAGGTTGGTGTAGCATTTTATGGAAGAGGTGTTCCATCAAGAATGACACTGAGTTGCCGATTAGCCTCCTTGGTGTTCAGGTGGAAGGCTGTTACCGTTGTCTTGGACATGCTAATCTTGAGTCTCCAGATCCTGAAGTACTTCGCGATTTGCGACATATCTGCAGTGAGGGTATTCTCGACATTTAACCAGGCTCTGTCAGAGTGAAGAAGGGCAAGGTCATCTGCATAGCCATACTGTCGTGAGGTTGTGAAGGGGATGTCACTGATGTATATGTTGAAGAGCAAGGGGGATAGTACAGAGCCTTGAGGAACTCCATTACGCAGTTGGCGTGGTCCCCTGGACTGTCCATCACTAGTCTTCAGAACGAACCTCCTGTTGGCTAGAATGTTGCAGAGGAACCTCACCATGTGGTGATCAGGGATTGTCTTTAATAATTTCAGAGTCAGACCCTGGTGCCACACAGTGTCGTAGGCTGCAGTGAGGACGACAAAGATGGCGCCAGCTTTGTGATTCTTCTCAAAGCTGTCTTCGATGTCATTGGTCAGCTTGACAATTTGGTGGACTGTACTCCGACCATGGCGGAAGCCCGCTTGTTCATCTGGTAATTGTGGGTCAACCACAGGTTCTATCCTCACCAGAAGGAGACGTTCCAGAAGCTTGTAAGGCACACAGAGAAGGGAGATTGGTCTGTAGCTCTTGGGGTCATCAACTGGTTTGTTTGGTTTTGGGAAAGCAGTTACAGTGGCTTTTCTCCATATCTTAGGTTAGCTACTCAGTATGCGTATGGGGCTGCACGCTGCTGGTCGCAATTATCATGCAAAATTTTTTCGTACAATACGTGTACTACCTCGCCGCCGTACGGCGGCGGCTCTAGTACGAAACCATTATTGCATGATTACTAAGACATGAGAGCACTTTGGGGCGAGTAAGTCTCACAGTGTTAGTTATATGAAAGGTACTTTAACCTGAAACACAAACTAAGACAAGGAAATTCAGGGAAACTTTTGAGGTAATACGAAAACTTTATATGATCTTTAAAGCATAAAGGGAGATGAAAAAAAGTCTTCAAGGGTGACGAAATTGATCGTGTCACCAATATCCCCAAAACAGTTATTGATCTTTGTTCTGGAATTGACTGCTTATCAGTGCTGCATAACACATGCATTCTTTTCCGGAGAGAGGCATCACTTTGGAATAACTGTAAAAGTAAGTAATATATCAAACTCAATTAATACCACTTTACTGTGCTTTGAAGTTCCATGATTTTCAATGCGTCATTCAATTCGTCATTTCAAGACTTTCATTAATTGAGACGTTGTACTTTGCATTTGTCATTTCAAGACTTTCATTAATTGAGACGTTGTACTTTGCATTTGTCATTTCAAGACTTTCATTAATTGAAACGTATGCTTTGCATTTGAGGTCTCAAATACTTAAAAAGCATAAAGGGAGATGAAAAAAGTAGGCAAGGGTGACGAAATTGATGCAGTCACCAATATCCCCAAAATAGTTATTGATCCTTGTTGTGGAATTGTCTGCTTATCAATGCGGCATAACACATGCATTCTTTTCCGAAATAATAGCATGCATTGGTTTTTCTGCTGCTGATCTAGTTAGATATCTCCGAATTGAGCCAAGGTTACGCAAATAAAATCTTACAGATTAGGATATATATGAAATGTGGTCTTTGAATGTCAGATTTGCATCAAAGATTACGAACTTTGTTCGAATGCTCGATATTACTATTGCCAATTCTAACATTACATGTATCAGAATTCACTTTAGACAACATCTGTTTGGATCCTAACAGATTAAATTCTGACTTACTGTCATTAAATTTTAGACCATTTCTTTCCATCCATCCTTTGCATTCTATATCTCAAATACTTAAAGCAAAGAGGGAGATGACAAGAAGTCGGCAAGGGTGACGAAATTGATGCAGTCACCAATATCCCCTAAACAGTTATTGATCTTTGTTCTGGAATTGACTGCTTACCAATGCCGCACAACACATGCATTCTTTTCCGGAGAGAGGCATCACTTTCGAATAACTGTAAAAGTAAGTAATATATCAAATTCTGTTAATACCACATTGCTGTGCTTTCAAATTCCATGATTTTCAATGCGTGATTTTCAATGATTTTCAATGCGTCATTTCAAGACTTTCATTGATTGAGACGTGTGCTTTGCGATTGAGGTCTCAAATACTTAAAAAGCATAAAGGGAGATGAAAAAAGTAGGCAAAGTTGACGAAATTGATGCAGTCACCAATATCACCAAAAATAGTTATTGATCTTTGTTGTGCAATTGACTGCTTATCAATGCGGCATAACACATGAATTCTTTTCCGGAGACAGGCATCACTTTGGAATAACAGTGACATCAAACTGTTAATACGACTTTACTGCGCTTTCAAGTTCCATGATTTTCGATGATTATAAATGCGTCATTCAATGTGTCATTTCAAGACTTTAATGAATTGAGACGTGTGCCTTGTATTTGAGGTGTCAAATACTTAAAAGCATGAAGTAAGATGAAAAAAAAAAAAGTCGGGAAGAGTAACAAAATTGAAGCAGTCACTAATATTCCAAAAACAGTTATTGATCTTTGTTCTGGAATTGACTGCTTATCACTGCTGCATAACACATGCATTCTTTTCCGGAGAGATGCAATATTGAATCGATTGCCTACAAACATAGAGGAGTTAAACGTCAGTGGTGGCCAAAAAAACGACGGCAATGGTGGCGCAATCGCTTAATTCCGCGATATGCTTTCCTCATGATTTGCATTGATACAATAATTTCGTTAAAATTGATTGCCTCTGAATGTGATTTGTTATGAATAACCTTCAAGTGACTTGTTCTTTTGATTACAGAGCTAAAACCTTTCACACAGCTGTAAAAAATGTTTAATCTCAAAGTGGCAGTTGGACATCAAAGGGTGACGAACTGTTTATACGACACGTTTAAGGATAGGTTAGACATCACTTTGGAATAAACAGTAAAAGTAACTAATATATCAAACTCTGTTAATACCACTTTGATGTGCTTTCAAGTTCCATAATTTTCAATGCTTAATTTTTAATGATTTTCAATGCGTCATTTCATTCATTTAAAAACTTTCATTAATTGAGAGGTGTGCTTTGCATTTGAGGTCTCAAATACTTAAAGCATAAACGCAGATGAAAAAAAGTCTTCAAGGGTGACGAAATTAATTGGTGTCACCAATATCCCCAAAACAGTTATTGATCTTTGTTCTGGAATTGACTGCTTATCAATGCCGCATAACACATGCATTCTTATGCGGAGAGAGGCATCACTTTGAAATAACAGTAAAAGTAAGAAATACATCAAACTCTGCAATTTACTCCATGATTTTCAAAGCATCATTTTCAATGATTTTCCAAAGCGTAATTTAATGCGTCATTTCAAGACTGTCATTAATCAACTCCTGTGTTTTTTTCATTTGAGGTCTCAAATACTTAAAGCATAAAGGGAGATGAAAAAAAGTAGGCAAGGGTGACGAAATTGATGCAGTCACCAATATCGCCAAAACAGTTATTTTTTAATTGATTGCTTATCAGTGCTGCATAACACATGCATTCTTTTCTGAAGAGAGGCATCACTTTGGAATAACTGTAAAAGTAAGTAATATAATGATAATAATAATCATAGTGACTACTTGTATAGCGCACAGGTCCACTTTTCAGTCCTCATTGGCTCTTCAAAAATGAAAAAATATCATGAATATATTTACATGCATATACATATTCAAACATTTCAACAAAGAAGAAAATGGTAAACAAAAGCAAATATATACCATATAAAGAATACAACATATATCAATTAAAAATAAAATATTGATCCAATATCAATGACATACAGCAATTACAGTCCCCAATTATCAAACTCCATTAATACCACTTTGCTGTGCTTTCAAGTTCCATGATTTTCAATGCGTCATTCAATGCGTCATTTCAAGACTTTCATTAATTGAGACGTTGTACTTTGCATCTGTCATTTCAAGACTTTCATTAATTGAGACGTGTGCTTTGCATTTGAGGTCTCAAATACTTAAAAAGCTTAAAGGGAGAATAAAAAAGTATGCAAGGGTGACGAAATTGATGCAGTCACCAATATCCCCAAAATAGTTATTGATCTTTGTTGTGAATTGACTGCTTATCAATGCGGCATAACACATGCATTCTTTACCGAAATAAGAGCATGCATCAGTTTTTCTGCTGCTGATCTAGTTAAATATCTCCGAATTGAGCCCAGGTTACGCAAATAAAATCTTACAGATTAGGATATATATGAAATGTGGTCTTTGAATGTCAGATTTGCATCAAAGATTACGAACTTTCTTCGAATGCTCGATATTACTATTGCCAATTCTCACATTACATGGATCAGAATTCACTTTAGACATCTGTTTGGATCCTAACAGATTAAATTCTGACTTACTGTCATTCAATTTCAGACCATTTCTTTCCATCCATCCTTTGCATTCTAGATCTCAAATACTTAAAGTATAGAGGGAGATGACAAGAAGTCGGCAAGGGTGACGAAATTGATGCAGTCACCAATATCCCCTAAACAGTTATTGATCTTTGTTCTGGAATTGACTGCTTACCAATGCCGCATATCACATGCATTCTTTTCCGGAGAGAGGCATCACTTTCGAATAACTGTAAAAGTAAGTAATATAGCAAATTCTGTTAATACCACATTGCTGTGCTTTCAAATTCCATGATTTTCAATGATTTTCAATGCGTCATTTCAAGACTTTCATTGATTGAGACGTGTGCTTTGCAATTGAGGTCTCAAATACTTAAAAAGCATAAAGGGAGGTGAAAAAAGTAGGGAAAGTTGAAGAAATTGATGCAGTCACCAATATCACCAAAAATAGTTATTGATCTATGTTGTGGCATGGAGTGCTTATCAATGTGGCGTAACACATGAATTCTTTTCCGGAGACAGGCATCACTTTGGAATAACAGTGACATCAAACTGTTAATACGACTTTCAAGTTCCATGATTTTCAATGATTATAAATGCGTCATTCAATGCGTCATTTCAAGACTTTAATGAATTGAGACGTGTGCCTTGTATTTGAGGTCTCAAATACTTAAAAGCATGAAGTAAGATGAAAAAAAAAAGTCGGGAAGAGTAACAAAATTGATGCAGTCACTAAAATCCCCAAAACAGTTATCGATCTTTGTTCTGGAATTGACTGCTTATCACTGCTGCATAACACATACATTCTTTTAAGGAGAGATGCAATATTGAATCGATTGCCTATAAAAATAAAGGAGTTAAACGTCAGTGGTGGCCAAAAAAAGACGGCAAGGGTGGCGAAATCGCTTAATTCCGCGATATGTTTTCCTCATGATTTGCATTGATACAACCATTTCGTTAAAATTGATTGCATCTCAAAGTGATTTGCGATGAATAACCTTCAAGTGACTTGCTCTTTTGATTACAGAGCTAAAACCTTTCACAAAGCTGTAAAAAATGTTTAAGCTAAAAGTGGCAGTTGGACATATAAGGGTGACGAACTGTTTATACGACACGTTTAAGGATAGGTTAGGCATCACTTTGGAATAAACAGTAACAGTAAGTAGTATATCAAACTCTGTTAATACCACTTTGCCGTGCTTTCAAGTTCCATGATTTTCAATGCTTAATTTATAATGAATTTCAATGCGTCATTTAATTCGTCATTTCAAAACTTTCATTAATTGAGAGGTGTGCTTTGCATTTGAGGTCTCAAATACTTAAAGCATAGAGGGATATGAAAAAAAGTCTTCAAGGGTGACGAAATTGATGGTGGCACTAATATCCCCAAAACAGTGATTGATCTTTGTTCTCGAATTGACTGCTTATCAATGCGGCATAACACATGCATTATTTTCCGGAGAGAGCCATCACTTTGAAATAACAGTAAAAGTAAGTAATACATCAAACTCTGTTAATACCAAGTTACTGTGCTCTCAAGTTCCATGATTTTCAAAGCATCATTTTCAATGATTTTCAACGCGTCATTCAATGCGTCATTTCAAGACTTATTAATTAAGTCGTGTGTTTTGCATTTGAGGTCTCAAATACTTCAAGCATGAAGGGAGATGAAAAAAGTAGGCAAGGGTGACGAAATTGATGCAGTCACCAATATCCCCCAAACAGTGATTGATCTTTGTTCTGGAAATGATTGCTTATCAGTGCTGCATAACACATGCATTCTTTTCAGGAGAGAGGCTTCACTTTGGAATAACTGTAAAAAGTAAGTAATATATCAAACTCTATTAATACCACTTTGCTGTGCTTTCAAGTTCCATGATTTTCAATGCGTTATTCAATGCGTCATTCAATGCGTTATTTCAAGACTTTCATTAATTGAGACGTTGTGCTTTACATTTGTCATTTCTAGACTTGCATTTACTTGAGACGTTTGCTTTGCATTTGAGGTCTCAAATACTTAAAAAGCATAAAGGGAGATGAAAAAAGTAGGCAATTGTGACGAAATTGATAGAGTCACCAACATCCTCAAAATAGTTATTGATCTTTGTTGTGGAATTGACTGCTTAACAATGCGGCATAACAAAGAACAAAGATCAATAACTATTTTGGGGATATTGGTAACTGCATCAATTTCGTCACCCTTGCATACTTTTTTATTCTCCCTTTATGCTTTTTAAATATTTGAGACCTAAAATGCAAAGCGCACGTCTCAATTAATGAATTGAAATGACAAATGCAAAGTACTTAGTACAACGTCTCAATTAATGAAAGTCTTGCAATGACGCATTGAATGACGCATTGAAAATCATGGAACTTGAAATCACAGTAAAGTGGTATTAATGGAGTTTGATAATTGAGGACTGTAATTGCTGTATGTCATCAATATTGGATCAATATTGTATTTTTAATTGATATATGTTGTATTCTTTATATGGTATATATTTGCTTTTGTTTACCATTCTTCTTTGTTGAAATGTTTGAATATGTATATGCATGTAAATATATTCATGATATTTTTTCATTTTTGAAGAACCATGAGGACTGAAAAGTGGACCTGTGCGCTTTATTGGTGACTGCATTAATTTCGTCACCCTTGCCTACTTTTTTTCATCTCCCTTTATGCTTTAAGTATTTGAGACCTCAAATGCAAAACACAGGAGTTAATTAATGACAGTCTTGAAATGACGCATTGAATGACGCTTTGGAAAATCATTGAAAATGATCCTATGAAAATCATGGAGCTTGAAAGCACAGCAAATTGCAGAGTTTGATGTATTTCTTACTTTTACTGTTATTTCAAAGTGATGCCTCTCTCCGGATAAGAATGCATGTGTTATGGCGCATTCAATTCCAGAATAAAGATCAATAACTGTTTTGGGGATATTGGTGACACCATCAATTTCGTCACCCTGAAGACTTTTTTTCATCTGCCTTCATACTTTAAGTATTTGAGACCTAAAATGCAAAGCACACGTCTCAATTAATGAAAGTTTTGAAATGACGAATGAAATGACGCATTGAAAATCATTAAAAATTAAGCATTGAAAATTATGGAACGTGAAAGCACATCAAAGTGGTATTAACAGAGTTTGATATATTAGTTACTTTTACTGTTTATTACAAAGTGATGTCTAACCTATCCTTAAACGTGTCGTATAAACAGTTCGTCACATGTGTTATTGGCGCATTCAATTCCAGAATAAAGATCAATAACTGTTTTGGGGATATTGGTAACACCATCAATTTCGTCACCCTGAAGACTTTTTTTCATCTGCCTTTATGCTTTAAGTATTTGAGACCTCAAAATGCGTCATTCAATGCGTCATTGCAAGACTTTCATTAATTGATACGTGTGCTTTGCATTTTAGGTCTCAAATACTTAAAAAGCATAAAGGTAGAATAAAAAAGTATGCAAGGGTGACGAAATTGATGCAGTTACCAATATCCCCAAAATAGTTATTGATCTTTGTTCTGGAATTGACTGCTTACCAATGCCGCATATCACATGCATTCTTTTCCGGAGAGAGGCATCACTTTCGAATAACTGTAAAAGTAAGTAATATATCAAATTCTATTAATACCACATTGCTGTGCTTTCAAATTCCATGATTTTCAATGCGTGATTTTCAATGATTTTCAATGCGTCATTTCAAGACTTTCATTGATTGAGACGTGTGCTTTGATAAAGGGAGATGAAAAAGTAGGCAAAGTTGACGAAAGTGATGCAGTCACCAATATCACCAAAAATAGTTAATGATCTTTGTTGTGGAATGGACTGCTTATCAATGTGGCATAACACATGAATTCTGTTCTGGAGACAGGCATCACTTTGGAATAACAGTAACATCAAACTGTTAATACGACTTTCAAGTTCCATGATTTTCAATGATTATAAATGCGTCATTCAATGCGTCATTTCAAGACTTTAATGAATTGAGACGTGTGCCTTGTATTTGAGGTCTCAAATACTTAAAAGCATGAAGTAAGATGAAAAAAAAGTCGGGAAGAGTAACAAAATTGATGCAGTCACTAAAATCCCCAAAACAGTTATCGATCTTTGTTCTGGAATTGACTGCTTATCACTGCTGCATAACACATGCATTCTTTTAAGGAGAGATCCAATATTGATTCGATTGCCTACAAAAATAAAGGAGTTAAACGTCAGTGGTGGCCAAAAAAAGACGGCAAGAGTGGCGAAATCGCCTAATTCCGCGATATGTTTTCCTCATGATTTGCATTGATACAACCATTTCGTTAAAATTGATTGCATCTCAATGTGATTTGCGATGAATAACCTTCAAGTGACTTGCTCTTTTGATTACAGAGCTAAAACCTTTCACAGAGCTGTAAAAAATGTTTAAGCTAAAAGTGGCAGTTGGACATATAAGGGTGACGAACTGTTTATACGACACGTTTAAGGATAGGTTAGGCATCACTTTGGAATAAACAGTAACAGTAAGTAGTATATCAAACTCTGTTAATACCACTTTGCCGTGCTTTCAAGTTCCATGATTTTCAATGCTTAATTTATAATGATTTTCAATGCGTCATTTAATTCGTTATTTCAAAACTTTCATTAATTGAGAGGTGTGCCTTGCGCTTGAGGTCTCAAACACCTAAACCATAAAGGAAGATGAAAAAAAGTCTTCAAGGGTGACGAAATTGATGGTGTCACTAATATCCCAAAACAGTTATTGATCTTTGTTCTCGAATTGACTGCTTATCAATGCGGCATAAGACATGCATTATTTTCCGGAGTGAGCCATCACTTTGAAATAACAGTAAAAGTAAGTAATACATCAAACTCTGTTAATACCAATTTACTGTGCTTTCAAGTTCGATGATTTTCAAAGCATCATTTTCAATGATTTTCAACGCGTCATTCAATGCGTCATTTTAAGTCTTAATTAAGTTGTGTGTTTTGCATTTGAGGTCTCAAATACTTAAAGCATGAAGGGAGATGAAAAAAAGAGGAAAAGGGTGACGAAATTGATGCAGTCACCAATATCCCCAAAACAGTTATTGATCTTTGTTCTGAAATTGATTGCTTATCAGTGCTGGATAACACATACATTCTTTTCCGGAGAGAGGCATCACTTTGGAATAACTGTAATAGTAAGTAATATATCAAACTCTATTAATACCACTTTGCTGTGCTTTCAAGTTCCATGATTTTCAATGCGTCATTCAATGCGTTATTTCAAGACTTTCATTGGTTGAGACGTTGTACTTTGCATTTGTCATTTCAAGACTTTCATTACTTGAGACGTTTGCTCTGCATTTGAGGTCTCAAATACTTAAAAAGCATAAAGGGAGATGAAAAAAGTAGGCAAGGGTGACGAAATTGATGCAGTCACCAATATCCCCAAAATAGTTATTGATCTTTGTTGTGGAATTGACTGCTTAACAATGCGGCATAACACATGCATTCTTTTCAGAAATAAGAGCATGCATCAGTTTTCCTGCTGCTGATCTAGTTAAATATCTCCGAATTGAGCCCAGGTTACGCAAATAAAATCTTACAGATTAGGATACATATGAAATGTGGTTTTTGAATGTCAGATTTGCACCAAAGATTACGAACTTTGTTCGAATGCTTGATATTACTATTGCCAATTCAAACATTACATGTATCAGAATTCACTTTAGACAACATCTGTTTGGATCCCAACAGATTAAATTCTGATTTACTGTCATTATATTTCAGACCATTTCTTTCCATCCATCCTTTGCATTCTATATCTCAAATACTTAAAGCAAAGAGGGAGAATGACAAGAAGTCGGCAAGGGTGACGAAATTGATGCAGTCACCAATATCACCAAAAATAGTTATTGATCTTTGTTGTGAAATTGACTGCTTATCAATGCGGCATAACACATGAATTCTTTACCTGAGACAGGCATCACTTTGGATTAACAGTGACATCAAACTCTGTTAATACGACTTTGCTGCGCTTTCAAGTTCCATGATTTTCAATGATTATAAATACGTCATTCAATGCGTCATTGACTGCTTATCAATGCTGCATAACACATGCATTCTTTTCCGGAGAGATGCAATATTGAATCGATTGCCTACAAATCTACAAACATAAAGGGCCAAAAAAAGACAGTAAGAGTGGCGAAATTGCTTAATTCCGCGATATGTTTTCCCTCATGATTTGCATTGATACAATCATTTCGTTAAAATTGATTGCCTCCGAATGTGATTTGTTATGAATAACCTTCAAGTGACTTGTTCTTTTGATTACAGAGCTAAAACCTTTCACACAGCTGTAAAAAATGTTTAATCTCAAAGTGGCAGTTGGACATCAAAGGGTAACGAACTGTTTATACGACACGTTTAAGGATAGGTTAGACATCACTTTGGAATAAACAGTAAAAGTAACTAATATATCAAACTCTGTTAATATCACTTTGATGTGCTTTCAAGTTCCATAATTTTCAATGCTTAATTTTTAATGATTTTCAATGCGTCATTTCATTCATTTAAAAACTTTCATTAATTGAGAGGTGTGCTTTGCATTTGAGGTCTCAAATACTTAAAGCATAAACGCAGATGAAAAAAAGTCTTCAAGGGTGACGAAATTAATGGTGTCACCAATATCCCCAAAACAGTTATTGATCTTTGTTCTGGAATTGACTGCTTATCAATGCCGCATAACACATGCATTCTTATGCGGAGAGAGGCATCACTTTGAAATAACAGTAAAAGTAAGTAATATAATGATAATAATAATCATAGTGACTATTGTATAGCGCACAGGTCCACTTTTCAGTCCTCATTGGCTCTTCAAAAATGAAAAAATATCATGAATATATCTACATGCATATACATATTCAAACATTTCAACAAAGAAGAAAATGGTAAACAAAAGCAAATATATACCATATAAAGAATACAACATATATCAATTAAAAATAAAATATTGATCCAATATCAATGACATACAGCAATTACAGTCCCCAATTATCAAACTCCATTAATACCACTTTCCTGTGCTTTCAAGTTCCATGATTTTCAATGCGTCATTCAATGCGTCATTTCAAGACTTTCATTAATTGAGACGTTGTACTTTGCATTTGTCATTACAAGACTTTCATTAATTGAGACGTGTGCTTTGCTTTTGAGGTCTCAAATACTTAAAAAGCTTAAAGGGAGAATAAAAAAGTATGCAAGGGTGACGAAATTGATGCAGTCACCAATATCCCCAAAATAGTTATTGATCTTTGTTGTGAATTGACTGCTTATCAATGCATTCTTTACCGAAATAAGAGCATGCATCAGTTTTTCTGCTGCTGATCTAGTTAAATATCTCCGAATTGAGCCCTGATTACGCAAATAAAATCTTACAGATTAGGATATATATGAAATGTGGTCTTTGAATGTCAGATTTGCATCAAAGATTACGAACTTTCTTCGAATGCTCGATATTACTATTGCCAATTCTCACATTACATGGATCAGAATTCACTTTAGACATCTGTTTGGATCCTAACAGATTAAATTCTGACTTACTGTCATTCAATTTCAGACCATTTCTTTCCATCCATCCTTTGCATTCTAGATCTCAAATACTTAAAGTATAGAGGGAGATGACAAGAAGTCGGCAAGGGTGACGAAATTGATGCAGTCACCAATATCCCCTAAACAATTATTGATCTTTGTTCTGGAATTGACTGCTTACCAATGCCGCATATCACATGCATTCTTTTCCGGAGAGAGGCATCACTTTCGAATAACTGTAAAAGTAAGTAATATAGCAAATTCTGTTAATATAACATTGCTGTGCTTTCAAATTCCATGATTTTCAATGATTTTCAATGCGTCATTTCAAGACTTTCATTGATTGAGACGTGTGTTTTGCAATTGAGGTCTCAAATACTTAAAAAGCATAAAGGGAGGTGAAAAAAGTAGGGAAAGTTGAAGAAATTGATGCAGTCACCAATATCACCAAAAATAGTTATTGATCTATGTTGTGGAATGGAGTGCTTATCAATGTGGCGTAACACATGAATTCTTTTCCGGAGACAGGCATCACTTTGGAATAACAGTAACATCAAACTGTTAATACGACTTTCAAGTTCCATGATTTTCAATGATTATAAATGCGTCATTCAATGCGTCATTTCAAGACTTTAATGAATTGAGACGTGTGCCTTGTATTTGAGGTCTCAAATACTTAAAAGCATGAAGTAAGATGAAAAAAAAGTCGGGAAGAGTAACAAAATTGATGCAGTCACTAAAATCCCCAAAACAGTTATCGATCTTTGTTCTGGAATTGACTGCTTATCACTGCTGCATAACACATGCATTCTTTTAAGGAGAGATCCAATATTTATTCGATTGCCTACAAAAATAAAGGAGTTAAACGTCAGTGGTGGCCAAAAAAAGACGGCAAGAGTGGCGAAATCGCCTAATTCCGCGATATGTTTTCCTCATGATTTGCATTGATACAACCATTTCGTTAAAATTGATTGCATCTCAATGTGATTTGCGATGAATAACCTTCAAGTGACTTGCTCTTTTGATTACAGAGCTAAAACCTTTCACAGAGCTGTAAAAAATGTTTAAGCTAAAAGTGGCAGTTGGACATATAAGGGTGACGAACTGTTTATACGACACGTTTAAGGATAGGTTAGGCATCACTTTGGAATAAACAGTAACAGTAAGTAGTATATCAAACTCTGTTAATACCACTTTGCCGTGCTTTCAAGTTCCATGATTTTCAATGCTTAATTTATAATGAATTTCAATGCGTCATTTAATTCGTCATTTCAAAACTTTCATTAATTGAGAGGTGTGCTTTGCATTTGAGGTCTCAAATACTTAAAGCATAGAGGGATATGAAAAAAAGTCTTCAAGGGTGACGAAATTGATGGTGGCACTAATATCCCCAAAACAGTGATTGATCTTTGTTCTCGAATTGACTGCTTATCAATGCGGCATAACACATGCATTATTTTCCGGAGAGAGCCATCACTTTAAAATAACAGTAAAAGTAAGTAATACATCAAACTCTGTTAATACCAAGTTACTGTAATCTCAAGTTCCATGATTTTCAAAGCATCATTTTCAATGATTTTCAACGCGTCATTCAATGCGTCATTTCAAGACATTAATTAAGTCGTGTGTTTTGCATTTGAGGTCTCAAATACTTCACGCATGAAGGGAGATGAAAAAAAGTAGGCAAGGGTGACGAAATTGATGCAGTCACCAATTTCCCCCAAACAGTTATTGATCTTTGTTCTGGAAATGATTGCTTATCAGTGCTGCATAACACATGCATTCTTTTCAGGAGAGAGGCATCACTTTGGAATAACTGTAAAAAGTAAGTAATATATCAAACTCTATTAATACCACTTTGCTGTGCTTTCAAGTTCCATGATTTTCAATGCGTTATTCAATGCGTCATTTCAAGACTTTCATTAATTGAGACGTTGTGCTTTACATTTGTCATTTCAAGACTTGCATTACTTGAGACGTTTGCTTTGTATTTGAGGTCTCAAATACTTAAAAAGCATAAAGGGAGATGAAAAAAGTAGGCAATTGTGACGAAATTGATAGAGTCACCAACATCCTCAAAATAGTTATTGATCTTTGTTGTGGAATTGACTGCTTAACAATGCGGCATAACAAAGAATAAAGATCAATAACTATTTTGGGGATATTGGTAACTGCATCAATTTCGTCACCCTTGCATACTTTTTTATTCTCCCTTTATGCTTTTTAAATATTAGAGACCTAAAATGCAAAGCGCACGTCTCAATTAATGAATTGAAATGACAAATGCAAAGTACTTAGTACAACGTCTCACAAATAATGAAAGTCTTGCAATGACGCATTGAATGACGCATTGAAAATCATGGAACTTGAAATCACAGTAAAGTGGTATTAATGGAGTTTGATAATTGAGGACTGTAATTGCTGTATGTCATCAATATTGGATCAATGTTGTATATTTAATTGATATATGTTGTATTCTTTATATGGTATATATTTGCTTTTGTTTACCATTCTTCTTTGTTGAAATGTTTGAATATGTATATGCATGTAAATATATTCATGATATTTTTTCATTTTTGAAGAACCATGAGGACTGAAAAGTGGACCTGTGCGCTTTATTGGTGACTGCATCAATTTCGTCACCCTTGCCTACTTTTTTTCATCTCCCTTTATGCTTTAAGTATTTGAGACCTCAAATGCAAAACACAGGAGTTAATTAATGACAGTCTTGAAATGACGCATTGAATGACGCTTTGGAAAATCATTGAAAATGATCCTATGAAAATCATGGAGCTTGAAAGCACAGCAAATTGCAGAGTTTGATGTATTTCTTACTTTTACTGTTATTTCAAAGTGATGCCTCTCTCCGGATAAGAATGCATGTGTTATGGCGCATTCAATTCCAGAATAAAGATCAATAACTGTTTTGGGGATATTGGTGACACCATCAATTTCGTCACCCTGAAGACTTTTTTTCATCTGCCTTTATGCTTTAAGTATTTGAGACCTCAAATGCGTCATTCAATGCGTCATTGCAAGACTTTCATTAATTGAGACGTGTGCTTTGCATTTTAGGTCTCAAATAATTAAAAAGCATAAAGGTAGAATAAAAAAAGTATGCAAGGGTGACGAAATTGATGCAGTTACCAATATCCCCAAAATAGTTATTGATCTTTGTTCTGGAATTGACTGCTTACCAATGCCGCATATCACATGCATTCTTTTCCGGAGAGAGGCATCACTTTCGAATAACTGTAAAAGTAAGTAATATATCAAATTCTGTTAAAACCACATTGCTGTGCTTTCAAATTCCATGATTTTCAATGCGTGATTTTCAATGATTTTCAATGCGTCATTTCAAGACTTTCATTGATTGAGACGTGTGCTTTGATAAAGGGAGATGAAAAAGTAGGCAAAGTTGACGAAATTGATGCAGTCACCAATATCACCAAAAATAGTTAATGATCTTTGTTGTGGAATGGACTGCTTATCAATGTGGCATAACACATGAATTCTTTTCCGGAGACAGGCATCACTTTGGAATAACAGTAACATCAAACTGTTAATACGACTTTCAAGTTTCATGATTTTCAATGATTATAAATGCGTCATTCAATGCGTCATTTCAAGACTTTAATGAATTGAGACGTGTGCCTTGTATTTGAGGTCTCAAATACTTAAAAGCATAAAGTAAGATTAAAAAAAAGTCGGGAAGAGTAACAAAATTGATGCAGTCACTAATATCCCCAAAACAGTTATCGATCTTTGTTCTGGAATTGACTGCTTTTATCACTGCTGCATAACACATGCATTCTTTTTCGGAGAGATGCAATATTGAATCGATTGCCTACAAACATAAAGGAGTTAAACGTCAGTGGTGGTCAAAAAAAGACGGGAAGGGTGGCGAAATCGCTTAATTCCGCGATATGTTTTCCTCCTGATTTGCATTGATACAACCATTTCGTTAAAATTGATTGCATCTTTATGTGATTTGCGATGAATAACCTTCAAGTGACTTGCTCTTTTGATTACAGAGCTAAAACCTTTCACAGAGCTGTAAAAAATGTTTAAGCTAAAAGTGGCAGTTGGACATATAAGGGTGACGAACTGTTTATACGACACGTTTAAGGATAGGTTAGGCATCACTTTGGAATAAACAGTAACAGTAATATATCAAACTCTGTTAACACCACTTTGCCGTGCTTTCAAGATCCATGATTATCAATTCTTAATTCATAATGAATTTCAATGCGTCATTTAATTCATTTCAAAACTTTTATTAATTGAGAGGTGTGCTTTGCATTTGAGGTCTCAAATACTTAAAGAATAAAGGGAGATGAAAAAAAAGTCTTCAAGGGTGACGAAATTGATGGTGTCACTAATATCCCCAAAACAGTGATTGATCTTTGTTCTCAAATTGACTGCTTATCAATGCGGCATAACACATGCATTATTTTCCGGAGAGAGCCATCACTTTGAAATAACAGTAAAAGTAAGTAATACATCAAACTCTGTTAATGCCAATTTACTGTGCTTTCAAGTTCCATGATTTTCAATGATTTTCAACGCGTCATTCAATGCGTCAATTCAAGACTTATTAATTAAGTCGTGTGTTTTGCATTTGAAGTCTCAAATACTTCAAGCATGAAGGGAGATGAAAGTAGGTAAGGGTGACGAAATTGATGCAGTTACCAATATCCCCAAAACAGTTATTGATCTTTGTTCTGGAATTGACTGCTTATCAGTGCTGCATAACACATGCATTCTTTTCAGGAGAGAGGCATCACTTTGGAATAACTGTAAAAAGTAAGTAATATATCAAACTCTATTAATACCACTTTGCTGTGCTTTCAAGTTCCATGAATTTCAATGCGTTATTCAATGCGTCATTCAATGCCTTATTTTCAAGACTTTCATTACTTGAGACGTTTGCTCTGCATTTGAGGTCTCGAATACTTAAAAAACATAAAGGGAGATGAAAAAAGTAGGCAAGGGTGACGAAATTGATAGAGTCACCAACATCCCCAAAATAGTTATTGATCTTTGTTGTGGAATTGACTGCTTAACAATGCGGCATAACACATGTATTCTTTTCAGAAATAAGAGCATGCATCAGTTTTCTCTCTGCTGATCTAGTTAAATATCTCCGAATTGAGCCCAGGTTACGCAAATAAAATCTTACAGATTAGGATATATATGAAATGTGGTCTTTGAATGTCAGATTTGCATCAAATATTACGAACTTTCTTCGAATGCTCGATATTACTATTGCCAATTCTCACATTACATGTATCAGAATTCACTTTAGACAACATCTGTTTGGATCCTAACAGATTAAATTGTGACTTACTGTCATTAAATTTCAGACCATTTCTTTCCATCCAGCCTTTGCATTCTAGATCTCAAGTACTTAAAGCATAGAGGGAGATGACAAGAATTCGGCAATGGTGACGAAATTGATGCAGTCACCAATATCCCCAAAACAGTTATTGATCTTTGTTCTGGAATTGACTGCTTACCATTCCCGCATAACACATGCATTCTTTTCTGGAGAGAGGCATCACTTTCGAATAACTGTAAAAGTAAGTAATATATCAAACTCTGTTAATACCACATTGCTGTGCTTTCAAATTCCATGATTTTCAATGCATGATTTTCAATGATTTTCAATGCGTCATTTCAAGACTTTCATGACATCAAACTCTGTTAATACGACTTTGCTGCGCTTTCAAGTTCCATGATTTTCAATGATTATAAATGCGTCATTCAATGCGTCGACTGCTTATCAATGCTGCATAACACATGCATTCTTTTCCGGAGAGATGCAATATTGAATCGATTCCCTACAAACATCAATTGGTTAAACGTTAGTGGTGGCCAAAAAAAGACAGCAAGGGTGGCGAAATTGCTTAATTCCGCGATATGCTTTCCTCATGATTTGCATTTATACAATCATTTCGTTAAAATTGATTACATCTCAAAGTGATTTGCGATGAATAACCTTCAAGTGACTTGTTCTTTTGATTACAGAGCTAAAACCTTTCACACAGCTGTAAAAAATGTTTAATCTCAAAGTGGCAGTTGGACATCAAAGGGTGACGAACTGTTTATACGACACGTTTAAGGATATGTTAGGCATTACTTTGGAATAAACAGTAAAAGTAACTAATATATCAAACTCTGTTAATACCACTTTGATGTGCTTTCAAGTTCCATAATTTTCAATGCTTAATTTTTAATGATATTCAATGCGTCATTTCATTCGTCATTTCAAAACTTTCATTAATTGAGAGGTGTTCTTTGCATTTGAGGTCTCAAATACTTAAAGCATAAACGCAGGTGAAAAAAAGTCTTCAAGGGTGACGAAATTGATGGTGTCACGAATATCCCCAAAACAGTTATTGATCTTTATTCTGGAATTGAATGCGCCATAACACATGCATTCTTATCCGGAGAGAGGCATCACTTTGAAATAACAGTAAAAGTAAGAAATACATCAAACTCTGTTAATACCAATTTGCTGGGCTTTCAAGCTCCATGATTTTCAAAGCATCATTTTCAATGATTTTCAAAGCGTCATTGAATGCGTCATTTCAAGACTGTCATTAATCAACTCGTGTGTTTTGCATTTGAGGTCTCAAATACTTAAAGCATAAAGGGAGATGAAAAAAAGTAGGCAAGGGTGACGAAATTGATGCAGACACCAATATCCCCAAAACAGTTATTGATCTTTGTTCTGGAATTGATTGCTTATCAGTGCTGCATAACACATGCATTCTTTTCTGGAGAGAGGCATCACTTTGGAATAACTGTAAAAGTAAGTAATATAATAATAATAATAATATGGCTACTTGTATAGCGCACAGGTCCACTTTTCAGTCCTCATGGCGCTTCAAAAATGAAAAAATATCATGAATATATTTACATGCATATACATATTCAAACATTTCAACAAAGAAGAAAAAGCTAAACAAAAGCAAATATATACCATATAAAGAATACAACATATATCAATTAAAAATACAATATTGATCAAATATTAATGACATACAGCAAATACAGTCCTCAATTATCAAACTCCATTAATACCACTTTACTGTGCTTTCAAGTTCCATGATTTTCTATGCCTCATTCAATGCGTCATTGCAAGACTTTCATTAATTGAGGCGTGTGCTTTGCATTTTAGGTCTCAAATACTTAAAGAGCATAAAGGGAGAATAAAAAATTATGCAAAGGTGACGAAATTGATGCAGTTACCAATATCCCCAAAATAGTTATTGATCTTTGTTGTGGAATTGACTGCTTATCAGTGCGGCATAACACATTCATTCTTTTCCGAAATAAGAGCATGCATCAGTTTTTCTGTTGTTGATCTAGTTAAATATCTCCGACTTGAGCCAAGGTTACTCAAATAAAATCTTACAGATTCAATATTAATGAAATGTGGTCATGTGGTCTTTGAATGCATCAAAGATTACGAACTTTCTTCGAATGCTCGATATTACTATTACCAATTCTCACATTACATGGATCAGAATTCACTTTAGACATCTGTTTGGACCCTAACAGATTAAATTCTGACTTACTGTCATTGAATTTCAGACCATTTCTTTCCATCCATCCTTTGCATTCTAGATCTCAAATACTTAAAGCATAGAAGGAGTCGGCAAGGGTGACGAAATTGATGCAGTCACCAATATCTCCTAAACAGTAATTGATCTTTGTTCTGGAATTGACTGCTTACCAATGCCGCATAACACATGCATTCTTTTCCGGAGAGAGGCATCACTTTCGAATAACAGTAAAAGTAAGTAATATATCAAATTCTGTTAATACCACATTGCTGTGCTTTCAAATTCCATGATTTTCAATGCCTGATTTTCAATGATTTTCAATGCGTCATTTCAAGACTTTCATTGATTGAGACGTGTGCTTTGCAATTGAGGTCTCAAATACTTCAAAAGCATAAAGGGAGATGAAAAGAGTAGGCAAAGTTGACGAAATTGATGCAGTCACCAATATCACCAAAAGTAGTTATTGATCTTTGTTGTGGAATTGACTGGTTATCAATGCGGCATAACACATGAATTCTTTTCCGGAGACAGGCATCACTTTGGAATAACAGTGACATCAAACTGTTAATACGACTTTCAAGTTCCATGATTTTCAATGATTATAAATGCGTCATTCAATGCGTCATTTCAAGACTTTAATGAATTGAGACGTGTGCCTTGTATTTGAGGTCTCAAATACTTAAAAGCATGAAGTAAGATGAAAAAAAAAGTCGGGAAGAGTAACAAAATTGATGCAGTCACTAATATTCCCAAAACAGTTATTGATCTTTGTTCTGGAATTGACTGCTTATCACTGCTGCATAACACATGCATTCTTTTCCGGAGAGATGCAATATTGAATCGATTACCTACAAACATAAAGGAGTTAAACGTCAGTGGTGGCCAAAAAAAAGACGGCAAGGGTGGCGAAATCGCTTAATTCCGCAATATGTTTTAGTCCTGATTTGCATTGATACAACCATTTCGTTAAAAGTGATTGCATCTCAATGTGATTTGCGATGAATAACCTTCAAGTGACTTGCTCTTTTGATTACAGAGCTTCTTCTTCTTCTTCTTCTGGTTAAGTCTGCCTCCTTCAATAGCCTGAAGATTCTTGCAGACTGGTGCTATTTACATTATAATACAATTTATTTACAGATATTTACAAGCACATGGAAAATTTGACGAAAACAACTAGCCACTGTGATCAACCGTTAGACGGTTTCGAAATGATCCCACAGATGGCGCAGAAACAATGTCTGACGACAGGGAATTCCAGTTCCTTACAGTTCTTGGGAAGAACGAATGGCGATGCGATTCAGTTCTCGAATATGGTACCTGATAGGAGTGTGGTTGCGAGGCTCTCGTTAACTGAGTAGCCTGTTTGATAATATAGTCCTGTGCTGAAAGAGGAGTAAGATTATTGTGTATTTTGTACATCATAATTAGCCTGTCATTTTCTCTGCGCTGTTCCAGAGTGGTCCAATCAAGCTCTTGTAGCATTTTGGTGACACTTGAGGTGTTATGGTAGCGATTTAAAGTGAATCGCGCAGCTCTTCTCTGGACCATTTCCACTTGGTGGATTAGGTTCTTGGTGAATGGGTCCCAAACTGTAGAAGCATACTCAACAATTGGTCGAACCAACGTTTTGTAAGATGTGGCTTTAACATCAGAAGATTTTATGCGAAGATTGCGTTTTAGAAATGCAAGCACGTTATTGGCTTTATTGACAGTATTATTGATGTGTTGGGTCCACTTCAAATCAGAAGTAATGGTTACACCTAAGTACTTCACGGATTCAACAGATTCAAGAGGGGCGTTATTTAGATGATACACGTGTTGCACCTTACTTCTTTTCCTGGATATTGTCAAAACCTTGCACTTATCTGTGTTCAAATCCATCATCCATTTTTTCGCCCAGTCACCAATTTTGTTTAGGTCCTCTTGAAGATTTTGCGTATGATGTTGATTGTCGATGGTCATGCAAGAAATTGCATCATCGGCAAAAAGGCGAACCTTTGACGCGAGACCATCAGGTAAGTCATTGATGTAAAGCAGAAAGAGGCAAGGCCCAAGAACCGATCCCTGAGGCACTCCAGATCCTACCGCTACTGAAGAAGATTTAATACCATCCAAAACAACCCTCTGACTTCTTCCATTGAGAAAACTTTGAATCCATTTCAGATTTTTCCCCCTGATACCGTAGTAGTCCAGTTTACGTAAAAGCCTTGTCAAAAGCTTTTGAAAAATCCATGACTATAACATCCGTTTGACGACCTGCATCCAAGTTCCTTTGTAAATCGCTTGTGAAACCAAGTAATTGTTGTTCACATGACATGTTCTTACGGAAGCCATATTGTAGGGGAAAAATGATGTTATTTTCGTCCCCGTGCTTCATAATTTTGCTGGCTAAAACGTGTTCCATTAGTTTACAGCAAATACATGTCAGCGAAATTGGGCGGTAGTTTACAGGAGTAGATCGATTACCTTTCTTGTAGACTGGTACAACATTTGCTTCACGCCAATCATTTGGTATTTCACTTAATTCATATGACAACCGGAATATATTGCAAAGAATTGGAGCCAGAATTTTTGCCAGCTGCTTCAAGACTCGTGGAGTTATACCATCCGGTCCAGGGGCCTTGTATGTCTTCAAACCACAAAGCAACTTCTCTACACCCTTTGATGTAAACAAAATATCCTCCATTTCTTCAAAGTCTGAGGTTTCCGGTAGTAAGTCATTCGGTATGGGAGTTTCCTTGGTGAAAACACTTTTGAACTGTTGGTTCAATGCTTCAGCTTTTGCAATTGGATCAGTGATCGTAATACCATCACTTTTCAGTTCCCTTATTCCTGTATTATCAGTCCTGTTGTGTTTGATGAAGCCCCAAAATCTCTTCATACTCTCAAACTCTGTGGTATCTTCATCGATAGAAAAAAGAGATTCCACATAATTCCAATAAGCCCTCCTTAGCTCCTGTTGCAGTGATTTCTTAACTGCTTTCAACTCTTCCTCCAATTGAAAAGGGACTACCCCGTGGTTTCTCAATTTCATGTTCCGACTTTTTTTGTTCAACCTATCTCTCCTTTTGATCAACCTTTTAATCTTGTTTGAAATCCAAGGTATGTCATTCTTTTTGGATGTCATCTTATGTGGAACAAACTCTGTCATTCCCTTCTCTATTCCATTCTTGAACATAACCCAAGCCTCATTCACTGAGCAAAAGTCAAGCTTATCTTCAATTTCCTTGCCTACACCTTGCATGAAATCAGCAAATTTCTCCCAATCCACTTTGCTGTAGATGTTGATTTTCCTTCTTACTAGCTTCTGGCGAGTTGGACAACCAGCAATCGTGAGAATTGGGCAATCATGATCTGAAATGCCTGGTACAACTGAGACATCAGTGACTAACGTTGGATTATTTACTAGGAATAGATCGAGGACGTTTTCTTTCCTGGTTGTTTCCGTAACTACCTGCGTTAACCCATGGTCATCAAGCATAGAACCAAAACCATGATAAAGTGCTGGGTGATGACATGCTTTCACCTGTCTGGTTTCCCAATCCCATCCAGGTAGGTTAAAATCACCTCCTATGACTACCATATGATCGCGATTCAATTTACACAGGGATCGTTGAAGCTCTGCAAGACTCTCTTCGTCATTTTCATGAGGCCTGTAGGGTATGAGGCTATATATGAAGAGTCTTAGATCCCGCCATATTTAATTTACACCAGAGAATTTCACAATCTGTTTCAAGTTCGATTTCTCTTGTAGCTAGAAGTTCTCTTTTGGTAGCAATAAACACTCCACCATGAGGGTCATTAGATCTATCTCTTCTCTCAATATGATACTAATCAGTTGGGAAAACCTCATTATTATTGACTGATGACGATAGCCATGATTCAGTACCAATGACAACTTCTGGATCATGTATTTGCGTCAGGAGATGGAAAGACTGCTTTTTGGCGCGAATACTTTGGCAGTTGACATTGAGGATCTTAATGGATCGGAAGTTAGACTTCCTAGGTCTTACAACTTTTCTACTGGGTGAAGACATATGAAGTGGTGAACCAATATCATTCTGTGTGAATGACGTATTACTGACATCATCTGCATTTTCTTCCTCCTCTTCTGAGCCCGAGTCGAGAGCATCAAAAGTGTTATCGCCAGACGAAAATCCCAAAATATCGCTACCAATCCCTGACGTCATACTCATTCCAATGTTATGCATTCCACACTTATTGCAAATCCATATAACGGAGCTATTCCCTAAATCTATATATTCATGGTAGTTTAGATTAATGCAATGCGGATGAAACCATAACTGGCAATTTCCCTCACACTGGATACCTCCTGTTTTCCCTGTAACTCCTTTTCCACATACGCCACATACATCTTTAACTTTCCCCATTTAAACTGCTAGTCTAGATATGAATAGGCCTATAGAATTCTACATGAAGAGAATATGGAAAGATCTTACTTGATGCATCCTGGCTTGACATGTGATCCAATGTTGATATGAATCTACAAACCACAAATTCCTCGATAAACAACCGATGAAATCCAATCGTTGTTTCCTTCCTTTAACTCTGGTGACGTCACAATTTAGGATCGCGTTGACATCCACAACTCCAATGATGTCACGATGAGCGTGCGTCACTGGTAAAGTGCGTAGTTGTAAAAATGCGCGAAAAGTTGGATGCGTTTCCTGGGAGTCAGAGAGCGCACACTCCTGTTACCAAGACTTCTGTGGAAAACAACGCTGTGATGACTTGAAAACCTGTCAAAAATTCCAAACTTAAATAGAGCAGGGAAAAGTTGAAAAACGATGATAAAACGGCAAAATGATGATCCGAAACAAAAATTGTCAAGCCCAGAAGATCAATTGCACAAAACCCTTGAAGATGGTGTGTTTTGATAATCAGAAGCGTCCAGGAAAGTATGTGAAAAATCCGATTTCCAGGAGCTCCACCAATACACGTCCGAACTCAACGACTTCAACGACTTCCAAAACCTTTCACAGAGCTGTAAAAAATGTTTAAGCTAAAAGTGGCAGTTGGACATATAAGGGTGACGAACTGTTTATACGACACGTTTAAGGATAGGTTAGGCATCACTTTGGAATAAACAGTAACTGTAAGTAGTATATCAAACTCTGTTAATACCACTTTGCCGTGCTTTCAAGTTCCATGATTTTCAATGCTTAATTTATAATGAATTTCAATGCGTCATTTAATTCGTCATTTCAAAACTTTCAATAATTGAGAGGTGTGCTTTGCATTTGAGGTCTCAAATACTTAAAGCATAGAGGGATATGAAAAAAAGTCTTCAAGGGTGACGAAATTGATGGTGGCACTAATATCCCCAAAACAGTGATTGATCTTTGTTCTCGAATTGACTGCTTATCAATGCGGCATAACACATGCATTATTTTCCGGAGAGAGCCATCACTTTGAAATAACAGTAAAAGTAAGTAATACATCAAACTCTGTTAATACCAAGTTACTGTGCTCTCAAGTTCCATGATTTTCAAAGCATCATTTTCAATGATTTTCAACGCGTCATTCAATGCGTCATTTCAAGACTTATTAATTAAGTCGTGTGTTTTGCATTTGAGGTCTCAAATACTTCAAGCATGAAGGGAGATGAAAAAAAGTAGGCAAGGGTGACGAAATTGATGCAGTCACCAATATCCCCCAAACAGTTATTGATCTTTGTTCTGGAAATGATTGCTTATCAGTGCTGCATAACACATGCATTCTTTTCAGGAGAGAGGCATCACTTTGGAATAACTGTAAAAAGTAAGTAATATATCAAACTCTATTAATACCACTTTGCTGTGCTTTCAAGTTCCATGATTTTCAATGCGTTATTCAATGCGTCATTCAATGCGTTATTTCAAGACTTTCATTAATTGAGACGTTGTGCTTTACATTTGTCATTTCTAGACTTGCATTTACTTGAGACGTTTGCTTTGCATTTGAGGTCTCAAATACTTAAAAAGCATAAAGGGAGATGAAAAAAGTAGGCAATTGTGACGAAATTGATAGAGTCACCAACATCCTCAAAATAGTTATTGATCTTTGTTGTGGAATTGACTGCTTAACAATGCGGCATAACAAAGAACAAAGATCAATAACTATTTTGGGGATATTGGTAACTGCATCAATTTCGTCACCCTTGCATACTTTTTTATTCTCCCTTTATGCTTTTTAAATATTTGAGACCTAAAATGCAAAGCGCACGTCTCAATTAATGAATTGAAATGACAAATGCAAAGTACTTAGTACAACGTCTCAATTAATGAAAGTCTTGCAATGACGCATTGAATGACGCATTGAAAATCATGGAACTTGAAATCACAGTAAAGTGGTATTAATGGAGTTTGATAATTGAGGACTGTAATTGCTGTATGTCATCAATATTGGATCAATATTGTATTTTTAATTGATATATGTTGTATTCTTTATATGGTATATATTTGCTTTTGTTTACCATTCTTCTTTGTTGAAATGTTTGAATATGTATATGCATGTAAATATATTCATGATATTTTTTCATTTTTGAAGAACCATGAGGACTGAAAAGTGGACCTGTGCGCTTTATTGGTGACTGCATTAATTTCGTCACCCTTGCCTACTTTTTTTCATCTCCCTTTATGCTTTAAGTATTTGAGACCTCAAATGCAAAACACAGGAGTTAATTAATGACAGTCTTGAAATGACGCATTGAATGACGCTTTGGAAAATCATTGAAAATGATCCTATGAAAATCATGGAGCTTGAAAGCACAGCAAATTGCAGAGTTTGATGTATTTCTTACTTTTACTGTTATTTCAAAGTGATGCCTCTCTCCGGATAAGAATGCATGTGTTATGGCGCATTCAATTCCAGAATAAAGATCAATAACTGTTTTGGGGATATTGGTGACACCATCAATTTCGTCACCCTGAAGACTTTTTTTCATCTGCCTTCATACTTTAAGTATTTGAGACCTAAAATGCAAAGCACACGTCTCAATTAATGAAAGTTTTGAAATGACGAATGAAATGACGCATTGAAAATCATTAAAAATTAAGCATTGAAAATTATGGAACGTGAAAGCACATCAAAGTGGTATTAACAGAGTTTGATATATTAGTTACTTTTACTGTTTATTACAAAGTGATGTCTAACCTATCCTTAAACGTGTCGTATAAACAGTTCGTCACATGTGTTATTGGCGCATTCAATTCCAGAATAAAGATCAATAACTGTTTTGGGGATATTGGTAACACCATCAATTTCGTCACCCTGAAGACTTTTTTTCATCTGCCTTTATGCTTTAAGTATTTGAGACCTCAAAATGCGTCATTCAATGCGTCATTGCAAGACTTTCATTAATTGATACGTGTGCTTTGCATTTTAGGTCTCAAATACTTAAAAAGCATAAAGGTAGAATAAAAAAGTATGCAAGGGTGACGAAATTGATGCAGTTACCAATATCCCCAAAATAGTTATTGATCTTTGTTCTGGAATTGACTGCTTACCAATGCCGCATATCACATGCATTCTTTTCCGGAGAGAGGCATCACTTTCGAATAACTGTAAAAGTAAGTAATATATCAAATTCTGTTAATACCACATTGCTGTGCTTTCAAATTCCATGATTTTCAATGCGTGATTTTCAATGATTTTCAATGCGTCATTTCAAGACTTTCATTGATTGAGACGTGTGCTTTGATAAAGGGAGATGAAAAAGTAGGCAAAGTTGACGAAAGTGATGCAGTCACCAATATCACCAAAAATAGTTAATGATCTTTGTTGTGGAATGGACTGCTTATCAATGTGGCATAACACATGAATTCTGTTCTGGAGACAGGCATCACTTTGGAATAACAGTAACATCAAACTGTTAATACGACTTTCAAGTTCCATGATTTTCAATGATTATAAATGCGTCATTCAATGCGTCATTTCAAGACTTTAATGAATTGAGACGTGTGCCTTGTATTTGAGGTCTCAAATACTTAAAAGCATGAAGTAAGATGAAAAAAAAGTCGGGAAGAGTAACAAAATTGATGCAGTCACTAAAATCCCCAAAACAGTTATCGATCTTTGTTCTGGAATTGACTGCTTATCACTGCTGCATAACACATGCATTCTTTTAAGGAGAGATCCAATATTGATTCGATTGCCTACAAAAATAAAGGAGTTAAACGTCAGTGGTGGCCAAAAAAAGACGGCAAGAGTGGCGAAATCGCCTAATTCCGCGATATGTTTTCCTCATGATTTGCATTGATACAACCATTTCGTTAAAATTGATTGCATCTCAATGTGATTTGCGATGAATAACCTTCAAGTGACTTGCTCTTTTGATTACAGAGCTAAAACCTTTCACAGAGCTGTAAAAAATGTTTAAGCTAAAAGTGGCAGTTGGACATATAAGGGTGACGAACTGTTTATACGACACGTTTAAGGATAGGTTAGGCATCACTTTGGAATAAACAGTAACAGTAAGTAGTATATCAAACTCTGTTAATACCACTTTGCCGTGCTTTCAAGTTCCATGATTTTCAATGCTTAATTTATAATGATTTTCAATGCGTCATTTAATTCGTTATTTCAAAACTTTCATTAATTGAGAGGTGTGCCTTGCGCTTGAGGTCTCAAACACCTAAACCATAAAGGAAGATGAAAAAAAGTCTTCAAGGGTGACGAAATTGATGGTGTCACTAATATCCCAAAACAGTTATTGATCTTTGTTCTCGAATTGACTGCTTATCAATGCGGCATAAGACATGCATTATTTTCCGGAGTGAGCCATCACTTTGAAATAACAGTAAAAGTAAGTAATACATCAAACTCTGTTAATACCAATTTACTGTGCTTTCAAGTTCGATGATTTTCAAAGCATCATTTTCAATGATTTTCAACGCGTCATTCAATGCGTCATTTTAAGTCTTAATTAAGTTGTGTGTTTTGCATTTGAGGTCTCAAATACTTAAAGCATGAAGGGAGATGAAAAAAAGAAGAAAAGGGTGACGAAATTGATGCAGTCACCAATATCCCCAAAACAGTTATTGATCTTTGTTCTGAAATTGATTGCTTATCAGTGCTGGATAACACATACATTCTTTTCCGGAGAGAGGCATCACTTTGGAATAACTGTAATAGTAAGTAATATATCAAACTCTATTAATACCACTTTGCTGTGCTTTCAAGTTCCATGATTTTCAATGCGTCATTCAATGCGTTATTTCAAGACTTTCATTGGTTGAGACGTTGTACTTTGCATTTGTCATTTCAAGACTTTCATTACTTGAGACGTTTGCTCTGCATTTGAGGTCTCAAATACTTAAAAAGCATAAAGGGAGATGAAAAAAGTAGGCAAGGGTGCCGAAATTGATGCAGTCACCAATATCCCCAAAATAGTTATTGATCTTTGTTGTGGAATTGACTGCTTAACAATGCGGCATAACACATGCATTCTTTTCAGAAATAAGAGCATGCATCAGTTTTCCTGCTGCTGATCTAGTTAAATATCTCCGAATTGAGCCCAGGTTACGCAAATAAAATCTTACAGATTAGGATACATATGAAATGTGGTTTTTGAATGTCAGATTTGCACCAAAGATTACGAACTTTGTTCGAATGCTTGATATTACTATTGCCAATTCAAACATTACATGTATCAGAATTCACTTTAGACAACATCTGTTTGGATCCCAACAGATTAAATTCTGATTTACTGTCATTATATTTCAGACCATTTCTTTCCATCCATCCTTTGCATTCTATATCTCAAATACTTAAAGCAAAGAGGGAGAATGACAAGAAGTCGGCAAGGGTGACGAAATTGATGCAGTCACCAATATCACCAAAAATAGTTATTGATCTTTGTTGTGAAATTGACTGCTTATCAATGCGGCATAACACATGAATTCTTTACCTGAGACAGGCATCACTTTGGATTAACAGTGACATCAAACTCTGTTAATACGACTTTGCTGCGCTTTCAAGTTCCATGATTTTCAATGATTATAAATACGTCATTCAATGCGTCATTGACTGCTTATCAATGCTGCATAACACATGCATTCTTTTCCGGAGAGATGCAATATTGAATCGATTGCCTACAAATCTACAAACATAAAGGGCCAAAAAAAGACAGTAAGAGTGGCGAAATTGCTTAATTCCGCGATATGTTTTCCCTCATGATTTGCATTGATACAATCATTTCGTTAAAATTGATTGCCTCCGAATGTGATTTGTTATGAATAACCTTCAAGTGACTTGTTCTTTTGATTACAGAGCTAAAACCTTTCACACAGCTGTAAAAAATGTTTAATCTCAAAGTGGCAGTTGGACATCAAAGGGTAACGAACTGTTTATACGACACGTTTAAGGATAGGTTAGACATCACTTTGGAATAAACAGTAAAAGTAACTAATATATCAAACTCTGTTAATATCACTTTGATGTGCTTTCAAGTTCCATAATTTTCAATGCTTAATTTTTAATGATTTTCAATGCGTCATTTCATTCATTTAAAAACTTTCATTAATTGAGAGGTGTGCTTTGCATTTGAGGTCTCAAATACTTAAAGCATAAACGCAGATGAAAAAAAGTCTTCAAGGGTGACGAAATTAATGGTGTCACCAATATCCCCAAAACAGTTATTGATCTTTGTTCTGGAATTGACTGCTTATCAATGCCGCATAACACATGCATTCTTATGCGGAGAGAGGCATCACTTTGAAATAACAGTAAAAGTAAGTAATATAATGATAATAATAATCATAGTGACTATTGTATAGCGCACAGGTCCACTTTTCAGTCCTCATTGGCTCTTCAAAAATGAAAAAATATCATGAATATATCTACATGCATATACATATTCAAACATTTCAACAAAGAAGAAAATGGTAAACAAAAGCAAATATATACCATATAAAGAATACAACATATATCAATTAAAAATAAAATATTGATCCAATATCAATGACATACAGCAATTACAGTCCCCAATTATCAAACTCCATTAATACCACTTTCCTGTGCTTTCAAGTTCCATGATTTTCAATGCGTCATTCAATGCGTCATTTCAAGACTTTCATTAATTGAGACGTTGTACTTTGCATTTGTCATTACAAGACTTTCATTAATTGAGACGTGTGCTTTGCTTTTGAGGTCTCAAATACTTAAAAAGCTTAAAGGGAGAATAAAAAAGTATGCAAGGGTGACGAAATTGATGCAGTCACCAATATCCCCAAAATAGTTATTGATCTTTGTTGTGAATTGACTGCTTATCAATGCATTCTTTACCGAAATAAGAGCATGCATCAGTTTTTCTGCTGCTGATCTAGTTAAATATCTCCGAATTGAGCCCTGGTTACGCAAATAAAATCTTACAGATTAGGATATATATGAAATGTGGTCTTTGAATGTCAGATTTGCATCAAAGATTACGAACTTTCTTCGAATGCTCGATATTACTATTGCCAATTCTCACATTACATGGATCAGAATTCACTTTAGACATCTGTTTGGATCCTAACAGATTAAATTCTGACTTACTGTCATTCAATTTCAGACCATTTCTTTCCATCCATCCTTTGCATTCTAGATCTCAAATACTTAAAGTATAGAGGGAGATGACAAGAAGTCGGCAAGGGTGACGAAATTGATGCAGTCACCAATATCCCCTAAACAATTATTGATCTTTGTTCTGGAATTGACTGCTTACCAATGCCGCATATCACATGCATTCTTTTCCGGAGAGAGGCATCACTTTCGAATAACTGTAAAAGTAAGTAATATAGCAAATTCTGTTAATATAACATTGCTGTGCTTTCAAATTCCATGATTTTCAATGATTTTCAATGCGTCATTTCAAGACTTTCATTGATTGAGACGTGTGTTTTGCAATTGAGGTCTCAAATACTTAAAAAGCATAAAGGGAGGTGAAAAAAGTAGGGAAAGTTGAAGAAATTGATGCAGTCACCAATATCACCAAAAATAGTTATTGATCTATGTTGTGGAATGGAGTGCTTATCAATGTGGCGTAACACATGAATTCTTTTCCGGAGACAGGCATCACTTTGGAATAACAGTAACATCAAACTGTTAATACGACTTTCAAGTTCCATGATTTTCAATGATTATAAATGCGTCATTCAATGCGTCATTTCAAGACTTTAATGAATTGAGACGTGTGCCTTGTATTTGAGGTCTCAAATACTTAAAAGCATGAAGTAAGATGAAAAAAAAGTCGGGAAGAGTAACAAAATTGATGCAGTCACTAAAATCCCCAAAACAGTTATCGATCTTTGTTCTGGAATTGACTGCTTATCACTGCTGCATAACACATGCATTCTTTTAAGGAGAGATCCAATATTTATTCGATTGCCTACAAAAATAAAGGAGTTAAACGTCAGTGGTGGCCAAAAAAAGACGGCAAGAGTGGCGAAATCGCCTAATTCCGCGATATGTTTTCCTCATGATTTGCATTGATACAACCATTTCGTTAAAATTGATTGCATCTCAATGTGATTTGCGATGAATAACCTTCAAGTGACTTGCTCTTTTGATTACAGAGCTAAAACCTTTCACAGAGCTGTAAAAAATGTTTAAGCTAAAAGTGGCAGTTGGACATATAAGGGTGACGAACTGTTTATACGACACGTTTAAGGATAGGTTAGGCATCACTTTGGAATAAACAGTAACAGTAAGTAGTATATCAAACTCTGTTAATACCACTTTGCCGTGCTTTCAAGTTCCATGATTTTCAATGCTTAATTTATAATGAATTTCAATGCGTCATTTAATTCGTCATTTCAAAACTTTCATTAATTGAGAGGTGTGCTTTGCATTTGAGGTCTCAAATACTTAAAGCATAGAGGGATATGAAAAAAAGTCTTCAAGGGTGACGAAATTGATGGTGGCACTAATATCCCCAAAACAGTGATTGATCTTTGTTCTCGAATTGACTGCTTATCAATGCGGCATAACACATGCATTATTTTCCGGAGAGAGCCATCACTTTAAAATAACAGTAAAAGTAAGTAATACATCAAACTCTGTTAATACCAAGTTACTGTAATCTCAAGTTCCATGATTTTCAAAGCATCATTTTCAATGATTTTCAACGCGTCATTCAATGCGTCATTTCAAGACATTAATTAAGTCGTGTGTTTTGCATTCGAGGTCTCAAATACTTCACGCATGAAGGGAGATGAAAAAAAGTAGGCAAGGGTGACGAAATTGATGCAGTCACCAATTTCCCCCAAACAGTTATTGATCTTTGTTCTGGAAATGATTGCTTATCAGTGCTGCATAACACATGCATTCTTTTCAGGAGAGAGGCATCACTTTGGAATAACTGTAAAAAGTAAGTAATATATCAAACTCTATTAATACCACTTTGCTGTGCTTTCAAGTTCCATGATTTTCAATGCGTTATTCAATGCGTCATTTAATGCGTTATTTCAAGACTTTCATTAATTGAGACGTTGTGCTTTACATTTGTCATTTCAAGACTTGCATTACTTGAGACGTTTGCTTTGTATTTGAGGTCTCAAATACTTAAAAAGCATAAAGGGAGATGAAAAAAGTAGGCAATTGTGACGAAATTGATAGAGTCACCAACATCCTCAAAATAGTTATTGATCTTTGTTGTGGAATTGACTGCTTAACAATGCGGCATAACAAAGAATAAAGATCAATAACTATTTTGGGGATATTGGTAACTGCATCAATTTCGTCACCCTTGCATACTTTTTTATTCTCCCTTTATGCTTTTTAAATATTGGAGACCTAAAATGCAAAGCGCACGTCTCAATTAATGAATTGAAATGACAAATGCAAAGTACTTAGTACAACGTCTCACAAATAATGAAAGTCTTGCAATGACGCATTGAATGACGCATTGAAAATCATGGAACATGAAATCACAGTAAAGTGGTATTAATGGAGTTTGATAATTGAGGACTGTAATTGCTGTATGTCATCAATATTGGATCAATGTTGTATATTTAATTGATATATGTTGTATTCTTTATATGGTATATATTTGCTTTTGTTTACCATTCTTCTTTGTTGAAATGTTTGAATATGTATATGCATGTAAATATATTCATGATATTTTTTCATTTTTGAAGAACCATGAGGACTGAAAAGTGGACCTGTGCGCTTTATTGGTGACTGCATCAATTTCGTCACCCTTGCCTACTTTTTTTCATCTCCCTTTATGCTTTAAGTATTTGAGACCTCAAATGCAAAACACAGGAGTTAATTAATGACAGTCTTGAAATGACGCATTGAATGACGCTTTGGAAAATCATTGAAAATGATCCTATGAAAATCATGGAGCTTGAAAGCACAGCAAATTGCAGAGTTTGATGTATTTCTTACTTTTACTGTTATTTCAAAGTGATGCCTCTCTCCGGATAAGAATGCATGTGTTATGGCGCATTCAATTCCAGAATAAAGATCAATAACTGTTTTGGGGATATTGGTGACACCATCAATTTCGTCACCCTGAAGACTTTTTTTCATCTGCCTTTATGCTTTAAGTATTTGAGACCTCAAATGCGTCATTCAATGCGTCATTGCAAGACTTTCATTAATTGAGACGTGTGCTTTGCATTTTAGGTCTCAAATAATTAAAAAGCATAAAGGTAGAATAAAAAAAGTATGCAAGGGTGACGAAATTGATGCAGTTACCAATATCCCCAAAATAGTTATTGATCTTTGTTCTGGAATTGACTGCTTACCAATGCCGCATATCACATGCATTCTTTTCCGGAGAGAGGCATCACTTTCGAATAACTGTAAAAGTAAGTAATATATCAAATTCTGTTAAAACCACATTGCTGTGCTTTCAAATTCCATGATTTTCAATGCGTGATTTTCAATGATTTTCAATGCGTCATTTCAAGACTTTCATTGATTGAGACGTGTGCTTTGATAAAGGGAGATGAAAAAGTAGGCAAAGTTGACGAAATTGATGCAGTCACTAATATCACCAAAAATAGTTAATGATCTTTGTTGTGGAATGGACTGCTTATCAATGTGGCATAACACATGAATTCTTTTCCGGAGACAGGCATCACTTTGGAATAACAGTAACATCAAACTGTTAATACGACTTTCAAGTTTCATGATTTTCAATGATTATAAATGCGTCATTCAATGCGTCATTTCAAGACTTTAATGAATTGAGACGTGTGCCTTGTATTTGAGGTCTCAAATACTTAAAAGCATAAAGTAAGATTAAAAAAAAGTCGGGAAGAGTAACAAAATTGATGCAGTCACTAATATCCCCAAAACAGTTATCGATCTTTGTTCTGGAATTGACTGCTTTTATCACTGCTGCATAACACATGCATTCTTTTTCGGAGAGATGCAATATTGAATCGATTGCCTACAAACATAAAGGAGTTAAACGTCAGTGGTGGTCAAAAAAAGACGGGAAGGGTGGCGAAATCGCTTAATTCCGCGATATGTTTTCCTCCTGATTTGCATTGATACAACCATTTCGTTAAAATTGATTGCATCTTTATGTGATTTGCGATGAATAACCTTCAAGTGACTTGCTCTTTTGATTACAGAGCTAAAACCTTTCACAGAGCTGTAAAAAATGTTTAAGCTAAAAGTGGCAGTTGGACATATAAGGGTGACGAACTGTTTATACGACACGTTTAAGGATAGGTTAGGCATCACTTTGGAATAAACAGTAACAGTAATATATCAAACTCTGTTAACACCACTTTGCCGTGCTTTCAAGATCCATGATTATCAATTCTTAATTCATAATGAATTTCAATGCGTCGTTTAATTCATTTCAAAACTTTTATTAATTGAGAGGTGTGCTTTGCATTTGAGGTCTCAAATACTTAAAGAATAAAGGGAGATGAAAAAAAAGTCTTCAAGGGTGACGAAATTGATGGTGTCACTAATATCCCCAAAACAGTGATTGATCTTTGTTCTCAAATTGACTGCTTATCAATGCGGCATAACACATGCATTATTTTCCGGAGAGAGCCATCACTTTGAAATAACAGTAAAAGTAAGTAATACATCAAACTCTGTTAATGCCAATTTACTGTGCTTTCAAGTTCCATGATTTTCAATGATTTTCAACGCGTCATTCAATGCGTCAATTCAAGACTTATTAATTAAGTCGTGTGTTTTGCATTTGAAGTCTCAAATACTTCAAGCATGAAGGGAGATGAAAGTAGGTAAGGGTGACGAAATTGATGCAGTTACCAATATCCCCAAAACAGTTATTGATCTTTGTTCTGGAATTGACTGCTTATCAGTGCTGCATAACACATGCATTCTTTTCAGGAGAGAGGCATCACTTTGGAATAACTGTAAAAAGTAAGTAATATATCAAACTCTATTAATACCACTTTGCTGTGCTTTCAAGTTCCATGGATTTCAATGCGTTATTCAATGCGTCATTCAATGCCTTATTTTCAAGACTTTCATTACTTGAGACGTTTGCTCTGCATTTGAGGTCTCGAATACTTAAAAAACATAAAGGGAGATGAAAAAAGTAGGCAAGGGTGACGAAATTGATAGAGTCACCAACATCCCCAAAATAGTTATTGATCTTTGTTGTGGAATTGACTGCTTAACAATGCGGCATAACACATGTATTCTTTTCAGAAATAAGAGCATGCATCAGTTTTCTCTCTGCTGATCTAGTTAAATATCTCCGAATTGAGCCCAGGTTACGCAAATAAAATCTTACAGATTAGGATATATATGAAATGTGGTCTTTGAATGTCAGATTTGCATCAAATATTACGAACTTTCTTCGAATGCTCGATATTACTATTGCCAATTCTCACATTACATGTATCAGAATTCACTTTAGACAACATCTGTTTGGATCCTAACAGATTAAATTGTGACTTACTGTCATTAAATTTCAGACCATTTCTTTCCATCCAGCCTTTGCATTCTAGATCTCAAGTACTTAAAGCATAGAGGGAGATGACAAGAATTCGGCAATGGTGACGAAATTGATGCAGTCACCAATATCCCCAAAACAGTTATTGATCTTTGTTCTGGAATTGACTGCTTACCATTCCCGCATAACACATGCATTCTTTTCTGGAGAGAGGCATCACTTTCGAATAACTGTAAAAGTAAGTAATATATCAAACTCTGTTAATACCACATTGCTGTGCTTTCAAATTCCATGATTTTCAATGCATGATTTTCAATGATTTTCAATGCGTCATTTCAAGACTTTCATGACATCAAACTCTGTTAATACGACTTTGCTGCGCTTTCAAGTTCCATGATTTTCAATGATTATAAATGCGTCATTCAATGCGTCGACTGCTTATCAATGCTGCATAACACATGCATTCTTTTCCGGAGAGATGCAATATTGAATCGATTCCCTACAAACATCAATTGGTTAAACGTTAGTGGTGGCCAAAAAAAGACAGCAAGGGTGGCGAAATTGCTTAATTCCGCGATATGCTTTCCTCATGATTTGCATTTATACAATCATTTCGTTAAAATTGATTACATCTCAAAGTGATTTGCGATGAATAACCTTCAAGTGACTTGTTCTTTTGATTACAGAGCTAAAACCTTTCACACAGCTGTAAAAAATGTTTAATCTCAAAGTGGCAGTTGGACATCAAAGGGTGACGAACTGTTTATACGACACGTTTAAGGATATGTTAGGCATTACTTTGGAATAAACAGTAAAAGTAACTAATATATCAAACTCTGTTAATACCACTTTGATGTGCTTTCAAGTTCCATAATTTTCAATGCTTAATTTTTAATGATATTCAATGCGTCATTTCATTCGTCATTTCAAAACTTTCATTAATTGAGAGGTGTTCTTTGCATTTGAGGTCTCAAATACTTAAAGCATAAACGCAGGTGAAAAAAAGTCTTCAAGGGTGACGAAATTGATGGTGTCACGAATATCCCCAAAACAGTTATTGATCTTTATTCTGGAATTGAATGCGCCATAACACATGCATTCTTATCCGGAGAGAGGCATCACTTTGAAATAACAGTAAAAGTAAGAAATACATCAAACTCTGTTAATACCAATTTGCTGGGCTTTCAAGCTCCATGATTTTCAAAGCATCATTTTCAATGATTTTCAAAGCGTCATTGAATGCGTCATTTCAAGACTGTCATTAATCAACTCGTGTGTTTTGCATTTGAGGTCTCAAATACTTAAAGCATAAAGGGAGATGAAAAAAAGTAGGCAAGGGTGACGAAATTGATGCAGACACCAATATCCCCAAAACAGTTATTGATCTTTGTTCTGGAATTGATTGCTTATCAGTGCTGCATAACACATGCATTCTTTTCTGGAGAGAGGCATCACTTTGGAATAACTGTAAAAGTAAGTAATATAATAATAATAATAATATGGCTACTTGTATAGCGCACAGGTCCACTTTTCAGTCCTCATGGCGCTTCAAAAATGAAAAAATATCATGAATATATTTACATGCATATACATATTCAAACATTTCAACAAAGAAGAAAAAGCTAAACAAAAGCAAATATATACCATATAAAGAATACAACATATATCAATTAAAAATACAATATTGATCAAATATTAATGACATACAGCAAATACAGTCCTCAATTATCAAACTCCATTAATACCACTTTACTGTGCTTTCAAGTTCCATGATTTTCTATGCCTCATTCAATGCGTCATTGCAAGACTTTCATTAATTGAGGCGTGTGCTTTGCATTTTAGGTCTCAAATACTTAAAGAGCATAAAGGGAGAATAAAAAATTATGCAAAGGTGACGAAATTGATGCAGTTACCAATATCCCCAAAATAGTTATTGATCTTTGTTGTGGAATTGACTGCTTATCAGTGCGGCATAACACATTCATTCTTTTCCGAAATAAGAGCATGCATCAGTTTTTCTGTTGTTGATCTAGTTAAATATCTCCGACTTGAGCCAAGGTTACTCAAATAAAATCTTACAGATTCAATATTAATGAAATGTGGTCATGTGGTCTTTGAATGTCAGATTTGCATCAAAGATTACGAACTTTCTTCGAATGCTCGATATTACTATTACCAATTCTCACATTACATGGATCAGAATTCACTTTAGACATCTGTTTGGACCCTAACAGATTAAATTCTGACTTACTGTCATTGAATTTCAGACCATTTCTTTCCATCCATCCTTTGCATTCTAGATCTCAAATACTTAAAGCATAGAAGGAGTCGGCAAGGGTGACGAAATTGATGCAGTCACCAATATCTCCTAAACAGTAATTGATCTTTGTTCTGGAATTGACTGCTTACCAATGCCGCATAACACATGCATTCTTTTCCGGAGAGAGGCATCACTTTCGAATAACAGTAAAAGTAAGTAATATATCAAATTCTGTTAATACCACATTGCTGTGCTTTCAAATTCCATGATTTTCAATGCCTGATTTTCAATGATTTTCAATGCGTCATTTCAAGACTTTCATTGATTGAGACGTGTGCTTTGCAATTGAGGTCTCAAATACTTCAAAAGCATAAAGGGAGATGAAAAGAGTAGGCAAAGTTGACGAAATTGATGCAGTCACCAATATCACCAAAAGTAGTTATTGATCTTTGTTGTGGAATTGACTGGTTATCAATGCGGCATAACACATGAATTCTTTTCCGGAGACAGGCATCACTTTGGAATAACAGTGACATCAAACTGTTAATACGACTTTCAAGTTCCATGATTTTCAATGATTATAAATGCGTCATTCAATGCGTCATTTCAAGACTTTAATGAATTGAGACGTGTGCCTTGTATTTGAGGTCTCAAATACTTAAAAGCATGAAGTAAGATGAAAAAAAAGTCGGGAAGAGTAACAAAATTGATGCAGTCACTAATATTCCCAAAACAGTTATTGATCTTTGTTCTGGAATTGACTGCTTATCACTGCTGCATAACACATGCATTCTTTTCCGGAGAGATGCAATATTGAATCGATTACCTACAAACATAAAGGAGTTAAACGTCAGTGGTGGCCAAAAAAAAGACGGCAAGGGTGGCGAAATCGCTTAATTCCGCAATATGTTTTAGTCCTGATTTGCATTGATACAACCATTTCGTTAAAAGTGATTGCATCTCAATGTGATTTGCGATGAATAACCTTCAAGTGACTTGCTCTTTTGATTACAGAGCTTCTTCTTCTTCTTCTTCTGGTTAAGTCTGCCTCCTTCAATAGCCTGAAGATTCTTGCAGACTGGTGCTATTTACATTATAATACAATTTATTTACAGATATTTACAAGCACATGGAAAATTTGACGAAAACAACTAGCCACTGTGATCAACCGTTAGACGGTTTCGAAATGATCCCACAGATGGCGCAGAAACAATGTCTGACGACAGGGAATTCCAGTTCCTTACAGTTCTTGGGAAGAACGAATGGCGATGCGATTCAGTTCTCGAATATGGTACCTGATAGGAGTGTGGTTGCGAGGCTCTCGTTAACTGAGTAGCCTGTTTGATAATATAGTCCTGTGCTGAAAGAGGAGTAAGATTATTGTGTATTTTGTACATCATAATTAGCCTGTCATTTTCTCTGCGCTGTTCCAGAGTGGTCCAATCAAGCTCTTGTAGCATTTTGGTGACACTTGAGGTGTTATGGTAGCGATTTAAAGTGAATCGCGCAGCTCTTCTCTGGACCATTTCCACTTGGTGGATTAGGTTCTTGGTGAATGGGTCCCAAACTGTAGAAGCATACTCAACAATTGGTCGAACCAACGTTTTGTAAGATGTGGCTTTAACATCAGAAGATTTTATGCGAAGATTGCGTTTTAGAAATGCAAGCACGTTATTGGCTTTATTGACAGTATTATTGATGTGTTGGGTCCACTTCAAATCAGAAGTAATGGTTACACCTAAGTACTTCACGGATTCAACAGATTCAAGAGGGGCGTTATTTAGATGATACACGTGTTGCACCTTACTTCTTTTCCTGGATATTGTCAAAACCTTGCACTTATCTGTGTTCAAATCCATCATCCATTTTTTCGCCCAGTCACCAATTTTGTTTAGGTCCTCTTGAAGATTTTGCGTATGATGTTGATTGTCGATGGTCATGCAAGAAATTGCATCATCGGCAAAAAGGCGAACCTTTGACGCGAGACCATCAGGTAAGTCATTGATGTAAAGCAGAAAGAGGCAAGGCCCAAGAACCGATCCCTGAGGCACTCCAGATCCTACCGCTACTGAAGAAGATTTAATACCATCCAAAACAACCCTCTGACTTCTTCCATTGAGAAAACTTTGAATCCATTTCAGATTTTTCCCCCTGATACCGTAGTAGTCCAGTTTACGTAAAAGCCTTGTCAAAAGCTTTTGAAAAATCCATGACTATAACATCCGTTTGACGACCTGCATCCAAGTTCCTTTGTAAATCGCTTGTGAAATCAAGTAATTGTTGTTCACATGACATGTTCTTACGGAAGCCATATTGTAGGGGAAAAATGATGTTATTTTCGTCCCCGTGCTTCATAATTTTGCTGGCTAAAACGTGTTCCATTAGTTTACAGCAAATACATGTCAGCGAAATTGGGCGGTAGTTTACAGGAGTAGATCGATTACCTTTCTTGTAGACTGGTACAACATTTGCTTCACGCCAATCATTTGGTATTTCACTTAATTCATATGACAACCGGAATATATTGCAAAGAATTGGAGCCAGAATTTTTGCCAGCTGCTTCAAGACTCGTGGAGTTATACCATCCGGTCCAGGGGCCTTGTATGTCTTCAAACCACAAAGCAACTTCTCTACACCCTTTGATGTAAACAAAATATCCTCCATTTCTTCAAAGTCTGAGGTTTCCGGTAGTAAGTCATTCGGTATGGGAGTTTCCTTGGTGAAAACACTTTTGAACTGTTGGTTCAATGCTTCAGCTTTTGCAATTGGATCAGTGATCGTAATACCATCACTTTTCAGTTCCCTTATTCCTGTATTATCAGTCCTGTTGTGTTTGATGAAGCCCCAAAATCTCTTCATACTCTCAAACTCTGTGGTATCTTCATCGATAGAAAAAAGAGATTCCACATAATTCCAATAAGCCCTCCTTAGCTCCTGTTGCAGTGATTTCTTAACTGCTTTCAACTCTTCCTCCAATTGAAAAGGGACTACCCCGTGGTTTCTCAATTTCATGTTCCGACTTTTTTTGTTCAACCTATCTCTCCTTTTGATCAACCTTTTAATCTTGTTTGAAATCCAAGGTATGTCATTCTTTTTGGATGTCATCTTATGTGGAACAAACTCTGTCATTCCCTTCTCTATTCCATTCTTGAACATAACCCAAGCCTCATTCACTGAGCAAAAGTCAAGCTTATCTTCAATTTCCTTGCCTACACCTTGCATGAAATCAGCAAATTTCTCCCAATCCACTTTGCTGTAGATGTTGATTTTCCTTCTTACTAGCTTCTGGCGAGTTGGACAACCAGCAATCGTGAGAATTGGGCAATCATGATCTGAAATGCCTGGTACAACTGAGACATCAGTGACTAACGTTGGATTATTTACTAGGAATAGATCGAGGACGTTTTCTTTCCTGGTTGTTTCCGTAACTACCTGCGTTAACCCATGGTCATCAAGCATAGAACCAAAACCATGATAAAGTGCTGGGTGATGACATGCTTTCACCTGTCTGGTTTCCCAATCCCATCCAGGTAGGTTAAAATCACCTCCTATGACTACCATATGATCGCGATTCAATTTACACAGGGATCGTTGAAGCTCTGCAAGACTCTCTTCGTCATTTTCATGAGGCCTGTAGGGTATGAGGCTATATATGAAGAGTCTTAGATCCCGCCATATTTAATTTACACCAGAGAATTTCACAATCTGTTTCAAGTTCGATTTCTCTTGTAGCAAGAAGTTCTCTTTTGGTAGCAATAAACACTCCACCATGAGGGTCATTAGATCTATCTCTTCTCTCAATATGATACTAATCAGTTGGGAAAACCTCATTATTATTGACTGATGACGATAGCCATGATTCAGTACCAATGACAACTTCTGGATCATGTATTTGCGTCAGGAGATGGAAAGACTGCTTTTTGGCGCGAATACTTTGGCAGTTGACATTGAGGATCTTAATGGATCGGAAGTTAGACTTCCTAGGTCTTACAACTTTTCTACTGGGTGAAGACATATGAAGTGGTGAACCAATATCATTCTGTGTGAATGACGTATTACTGACATCATCTGCATTTTCTTCCTCCTCTTCTGAGCCCGAGTCGAGAGCATCAAAAGTGTTATCGCCAGACGAAAATCCCAAAATATCGCTACCAATCCCTGACGTCATACTCATTCCAATGTTATGCATTCCACACTTATTGCAAATCCATATAACGGAGCTATTCCCTAAATCTATATATTCATGGTAGTTTAGATTAATGCAATGCGGATGAAACCATAACTGGCAATTTCCCTCACACTGGATACCTCCTGTTTTCCCTGTAACTCCTTTTCCACATACGCCACATACATCTTTAACTTTCCCCATTTAAACTGCTAGTCTAGATATGAATAGGCCTATAGAATTCTACATGAAGAGAATATGGAAAGATCTTACTTGATGCATCCTGGCTTGACATGTGATCCAATGTTGATATGAATCTACAAACCACAAATTCCTCGATAAACAACCAATGAAATCCAATCGTTGTTTCCTTCCTTTAACTCTGGTGACGTCACAATTTAGGATCGCGTTGACATCCACAACTCCAATGATGTCACGATGAGCGTGCGTCACTGGTAAAGTGCGTAGTTGTAAAAATGCGCGAAAAGTTGGATGCGTTTCCTGGGAGTCAGAGAGCGCACACTCCTGTTACCAAGACTTCTGTGGAAAACAACGCTGTGATGACTTGAAAACCTGTCAAAAATTCCAAACTTAAATAGAGCAGGGAAAAGTTGAAAAACGATGATAAAACGGCAAAATGATGATCCGAAACAAAAATTGTCAAGCCCAGAAGATCAATTGCACAAAACCCTTGAAGATGGTGTGTTTTGATAATCAGAAGCGTCCAGGAAAGTATGTGAAAAATCCGATTTCCAGGAGCTCCACCAATACACGTCCGAACTCAACGACTTCAACGACTTCCAAAACCTTTCACAGAGCTGTAAAAAATGTTTAAGCTAAAAGTGGCAGTTGGACATATAAGGGTGACGAACTGTTTATACGACACGTTTAAGGATAGGTTAGGCATCACTTTGGAATAAACAGTAACTGTAAGTAGTATATCAAACTCTGTTAATACCACTTTGCCGTGCTTTCAAGTTCCATGATTTTCAATGCTTAATTTATAATGAATTTCAATGCGTCATTTAATTCGTCATTTCAAAACTTTCAATAATTGAGAGGTGTGCTTTGCATTTGAGGTCTCAAATACTTAAAGCATAGAGGGATATGAAAAAAAGTCTTCAAGGGTGACGAAATTGATGGTGGCACTAATATCCCCAAAACAGTGATTGATCTTTGTTCTCGAATTGACTGCTTATCAATGCGGCATAACACATGCATTATTTTCCGGAGAGAGCCATCACTTTGAAATAACAGTAAAAGTAAGTAATACATCAAACTCTGTTAATACCAAGTTACTGTGCTCTCAAGTTCCATGATTTTCAAAGCATCATTTTCAATGATTTTCAACGCGTCATTCAATGCGTCATTTCAAGACTTATTAATTAAGTCGTGTGTTTTGCATTTGAGGTCTCAAATACTTCAAGCATGAAGGGAGATGAAAAAAAGTAGGCAAGGGTGACGAAATTGATGCAGTCACCAATATCCCCCAAACAGTTATTGATCTTTGTTCTGGAAATGATTGCTTATCAGTGCTGCATAACACATGCATTCTTTTCAGGAGAGAGGCATCACTTTGGAATAACTGTAAAAAGTAAGTAATATATCAAACTCTATTAATACCACTTCGCTGTGCTTTCAAGTTCCATGATTTTCAATGCGTTATTCAATGCGTCATTCAATGCGTTATTTCAAGACTTTCATTAATTGAGACGTTGTGCTTTACATTTGTCATTTCAAGACTTGCATTACTTGAGATGTTTGCTTTGCATTTGAGGTCTCAAATACTTAAAAAGCATAAAGGGAGATGAAAAAAGTAGGCAATTGTGACGAAATTGATAGAGTCACCAACATCCTCAAAATAGTTATTGATCTTTGTTGTGGAATTGACTGCTTAACAATGCGGCATAACAAAGAACAAAGATCAATAACTATTTTGGGGATATTGGTAACTGCATCAATTTCGTCACCCTTGCATACTTTTTTATTCTCCCTTTATGCTTTTTAAATATTTGAGACCTAAAATGCAAAGCGCACGTCTCAATTAATGAATTGAAATGACAAATGCAAAGTACTTAGTACAACGTCTCAATTAATGAAAGTCTTGCAATGACGCATTGAATGACGCATTGAAAATCATGGAACTTGAAATCACAGTAAAGTGGTATTAATGGAGTTTGATAATTGAGGACTGTAATTGCTGTATGTCATCACTATTGGATCAATATTGTATTTTTAATTGATATATGTTGTATTCTTTATATGGTATATATTTGCTTTTGTTTACCATTCTTCTTTGTTGAAATGTTTGAATATGTATATGCATGTAAATATATTCATGATATTTTTTCATTTTTGAAGAACCATGAGGACTGAAAAGTGGACCTGTGCGCTTTATTGGTGACTGCATCAATTTCGTCACCCTTGCCTACTTTTTTTCATCTCCCTTTATGCTTTAAGTATTTGAGACCTCAAATGCAAAACACAGGAGTTAATTAATGACAGTCTTGAAATGACGCATTGAATGACGCTTTGGAAAATCATTGAAAATGATCCTTTGAAAATCATGGAGCTTGAAAGCACAGCAAATTGCAGAGTTTGATGTATTTCTTACTTTTACTGTTATTTCAAAGTGATGCCTCTCTCCGGATAAGAATGCATGTGTTATGGCGCATTCAATTCCAGAATAAAGATCAATAACTGTTTTGGGGATATTGGTGACACCATCAATTTCGTTACCCTGAAGACTTTTTTTCATCTGCCTTTATACTTTAAGTATTTGAGACCTAAAATGCAAAGCACACGTGTCAATTAATGAAAGTTTTGAAATGACGAATGAAATGACGCATTGAAAATCATTAAAAATTAAGCATTGAAAATTATGGAACTTGAAAGCACATCAAAGTGGTATTAACAGAGTTTGATATATTAGTTACTTTTACTGTTTATTCCAAAGTGATGTCTAACCTATCCTTAAACGTGTCGTATAAACAGTTCGTCACATGTGTTATTGGCGCATTCAATTCCAGAATAAAGATCAATAACTGTTTTGGGGATATTGGTAACACCATCAATTTCGTCACCCTGAAGACTTTTTTTCATCTGCCTTTATGCTTTAAGTATTTGAGACCTCAAATGCGTCATTCAATGCGTCATTGCAAGACTTTCATTAATTGAGACGTGTGCTTTGCATTTTAGGTCTCAAATACTTAAAAAGCATAAAGGTAGAATAAAAAAGTATGCAAGGGTGACGAAATTGATGCAGTTACCAATACCCCCAAAATAGTTATTGATCTTTGTTCTGGAATTGACTGCTTACCAATGCCGCATATCACATGCATTCTTTTCCGGAGAGAGGCATCACTTTCGAATAACTGTAAAAGTAAGTAATATATCAAATTCTGTTAATACCACATTGCTGTGCTTTCAAATTCCATGATTTTCAATGCGTCATTTCAAGACTTTCATTGATTGAGACGTGTGCTTTGATAAAGGGAGATGAAAAAGTAGGCAAAGTTGACGAAATTGATGCAGTCACCAATATCACCAAAAATAGTTAATGATCTTTGTTGTGGAATGGACTGCTTATCAATGTGGCATAACACATGAATTCTTTTCCGGAGACAGGCATCACTTTGGAATAACAGTAACATCAAACTGTTAATACGACTTTCAAGTTCCATGATTTTCAATGATTATAAATGCGTCATTCAATGCGTCATTTCAAGACTTTAATGAATTGAGACGTGTGCCTTGTATTTGAGGTCTCAAATACTTAAAAGCATGAAGTAAGATGAAAAAAAAGTCGGGAAGAGTAACAAAATTGATGCAGTCACTAATATTCCCAAAACAGTTATTGATCTTTGTTCTGGAATTGACTGCTTATCACTGCTGCATAACACATGCATTCTTTTCCGGAGAGATGCAATATTGAATCGATTGCCTACAAACATAGAGGAGTTAAACGTCAGTGGTGGCCAAAAAAACGACGGCAATGGTGGCGTAATCGCTTAATTCCGCGATATGCTTTCCTTATTATTTGCATTTATACAATAATTTCGTTAAAATTGATTGCATCTCTATGTGATTTGCGATGAATAACCAAGTGACTTGCTCTTTTGATTACAGACCTAAAACCTTTCACACAGCTGTAAAAATGTTTAGGATAAAAGTGGCAGTTGGACATAAAAGGGTGACGAACTGTTCATACGACACGTTTAAGGATAGGTTAGGCATCACTTTGGAATAAACAGTAAAAGTAAGTAATATATCAAACTCTGTTAATACCACTTTGCCGTGCTTTCATGTTCCATGATTTTCAATGCTTAATTTATAATGATTTTCAATGCGTCATTTAATTCGTTATTTCAAAACTTTCATTAATTGAGGGTGTGCTTTGCGCTTGAGGTCTCAAATACCTAAAGCATAAAGGAAGATGAAAAAAAGTCTTCAAGGGTGACGAAATTGATGGTGTCACTAATATCCCAAAACAGTTATTGATCTTTGTTCTCGAATTGACTGCTTATCAATGCGGCATAAGACATGCATTATTTTCCGGAGAGAGCTATCACTTTGAAATAACAGTAAAAGTAAGTAATACATCAAACTCTGTTAATACCAATTTACTGTGCTTTCAAGTTCCATGATTTTCAAAGCATCATTTTCAATGATTTTCAACGCGTCATTCAATGCGTCATTTTAAGACTTAATTAAGTCGTGTGTTTTGCATTTGAGGTCTCAAATACTTAAAGCATGAAGGGAGATGAAAAAAAGAGGCCAAGGGTGACGAAATTGATGCAGTCACCAATATCCCCCAAACAGTTATTGATCTTTGTTCTGGAATTGATTGCTTATCAGTGCTGCATAACACATGCATTCTTTTCAGGAGAGAGGCATCACTTTGGAATAACTGTAAAAAGTAAGTAATATATCAAACTCTATTAATACCACTTTGCTGTGCTTTCAAGTTCCATGATTTTCAATGCGTCATTCAATGCGTTATTTCAAGACTTTCATTGGTTGAGACGTTGTACTTTGCATTTGTCATTTCAAGACTTTCATTACTTGAGACGTTTGCTTTGCATTTGAGGTCTCAAATACTTAAAAAGCATAAAGGGAGATGAAAAAAGTAGGCAAGGGTGACGAAATTGATGCAGTCACCAATATCCCCAAAATAGTTATTGATCTTTGTTGTGGAATTGACTGCGTAACAATGCGGCATAACACATGCATTCTTTTCAGAAGTAAGAGCATGCATCAGTTTTCCTGCTGTTGATCTAGTTAAATATCTCCGAATTGAGCCCAGGTTACGCAAATAAAATCTTACAGATTAGGATACATATGAAATGTGGTTTTTGAATGTCAGATTTGCACCAAAGATTACGAACTTTGTTCGAATGCTTGATATTACTATTGTAAATTCAAACATTACATGTATCAGAATTCACTTTAGACATCTGTTTGGATCCTAACAGATTAAATTCTGATTTACTGTCATTAAATTTCAGACCATTTCTTTCCATCCATCCTTTGCATTCTATATCTCAAATACTTAAAGCAAAGAGGGAGAATGACAAGAAGTCGGCAAGGGTGACGAAATTGATGCAGTCACCAATATCACCAAAAATAGTTATTGATCTTTGTTGTGAAATTGACTGCTTATCAATGCGGCATAACACATGAATTCTTTACCTGAGACAGGCATCACTTTGGATTAACAGTGACATCAAACTCTGTTAATACGACTTTGCTGCGCTTTCAAGTTCCATGATTTTCAATGATTATAAATACGTCATTCAATGCGTCATTGACTGCTTATCAATGCTGCATAACACATGCATTCTTTTCCGGAGAGATGCAATATTGAATCGATTGTCTACAAACATAAAGGGCTTAAACGTTAGTGGTGGCCAAAAAAAGACAGTAAGAGTGGCGAAATTGCTTAATTCCGAGATATGTTTTCCCTCATGATTTGCATTGATACAATCATTTCGTTAAAATTGATTGCCTCTGAATGTGATTTGTTATGAATAACCTTCAAGTGACTTGTTCTTTTGATTACAGAGCTAAAACCTTTCACACAGCTGTAAACAATGTTTAATCTCAAAGTGGCAGTTGGACATCAAAGGGTGACGAACTGTTTATACGACACGTTTAAGGATAGGTTAGACATCACTTTGAAATAAACAGTAAAAGTAACTAATGTATCATTAATACCACTTTGATGTGCTTTCAAGTTCCATAATTTTCAATGCTTAATTTTTAATGATTTTCAATGCGTCATTTCATTCATTTAAAAACTTTCATTAATTGAGAGGTGTGCTTTGCATTTGAGGTCTCAAATACTTAAAGCATAAACGCAGATGAAAAAAAGTCTTCAAGGGTGACGAAATTAATGGTCTCACCAATATCCCCAAAACAGTTATTGATCTTTGTTCTGGAATTGAGTGCTTATCAATGCCGCATAACACATGCATTCTTATGCGGAGAGAGGCATCACTTTGAAATAACAGTAAAAGTAAGAAATACATCAAACTCTGCAATTTACTCCATGATTTTTAAAGCATCATTTTCAATGATTTTCCAAAGCGTAATTCAATGCGTCATTTCAAGACTGTCATTAATCAACTCCTGTGTTTTTTTCATTTGAGGTCTCAAATACTTAAAGCATAAAGGGAGATGAAAAAAAGTAGGCAAGGGTGACGAAATTGATGCAGTTACCAATATCGCCAAAACAGTTATTTTTTAATTGATTGCTTATCAGTGCTGCATAACACATGCATTCTTTTCTGGAGAGAGGCATTACTTTGGAATAACTGTAAAAGTAAGTAATATAATGATAATAATCATAGTGATTACTTGTATAGCGCACAGGTCCACTTTTCAGTCCTCATTGGCTCTTCAAAAATGAAAAAATATCATGAATATATTTACATATTCAAACATTTCAACAAAGAAGAAAATGGTAAACAAAAGCAAATATATACCATATAAAGAATACAACATATATCAATTAAAAATAAAATATTGATCCAATATCAATGACATACAGCAATTACAGTCCCCAATTATCAAACTCCATTAATACCACTTTGCTGTGCTTTCAAGTTCCATGATTTTCAATGCGTCATTCATTGCGTCATTTCAAGACTTTCATTAATTGAGACGTTGTACTTTGCATTTGTCATTTCAAGACTTTCATTAATTGAGACGTGTGCTTTGCATTTGAGGTCTCAAATACTTAAAAAGCTTAAAGGGAGAATAAAAAAGTATGCAAGGGTGACGAAATTGATGCAGTCACGAATATCCCCAAAATAGTTATTGATCTTTGTTGTGAATTCACTGCTTATCAATGCGGCATAACACATGCATTCTTTACCGAAATAAGAGCATGCATCAGTTTTTCTGCTGCTGATATAGTTAAATATCTCCGAATTGAGCCCAGGTTACGCAAATAAAATCTTACAGATTAGGATATATATGAAATGTGGTCTTTGAATGTCAGATTTGCATCAAAGATTACGAACTTTCTTCGAATGCTCGATATTACTATTGCCAATTCTCACATTACATGGATTAGAATTCACTTTAGACATCTGTTTGGATCCTAACAGATTAAATTCTGACTTACTGTGATTCAATTTCAGACCATTTCTTTCCATCCATCCTTTGCATTCTAGATCTCAAATAGTTAAAGTATAGAGGGAGATGACAAGAAGTCGGCAAGGGTGACGAAATTGATGCAGTCACCAATATCCCCTAAACAGTTATTGATCTTTGTTCTGGAATTGACTGCTTACCAATGCCGCATATCACATGCATTCTTTTCCGGAGAGAGGCATCACTTTCGAATAACTATAAAAGTAAGTAATATATCAAATTCTGTTAATACCACATTGCTGTGCTTTCAAATTCCATGATTTTCAATGATTTTCAATGCGTCATTTCAAGACTTTCGTTGATTGAGACGTATGCTTTGCAATTGAGGTCTCAAATCCTTAAAAAGCATAAAGGGAGGTGAAAAAAGTAGGGAAAGTTGAAGAAATTGATGCAGTCACCAATATCACCAGAAATAGTTATTGATCTATGTTGTGGAATGGAGTGCTTATCAATGTGGCGTAACACATGAATTCTTTTCCGGAGACAGGCATCACTTTGGAATAACAGTAACATCAAACTGTTAATACGACTTTCAAGTTCCATGATTTTCAATGATTATAAATGCGTCATTCAATGCGTCATTTCAAGACTTTAATGAATTGAGACGTGTGCCTTGTATTTGAGGTCTCAAATACTTAAAAGCATGAAGTAAGATGAAAAAAAAGTCGGGAAGAGTAACAAAATTGATGCAGTCACTAAAATCCCCAAAACAGTTATCGATCTTTGTTCTGGAATTAACTGCTTATCACTGCTGCATAACACATGCATTCTTTTAAGGAGAGATGCAATATTGAATCGATTGCCTACAAAAATAAAGGAGTTAAACGTCAGTGGTGGCCAAAAAAAGACAAGGGTGGCGAAATCGCTTAATTCCGCGATATGTTTTCCTCATGATTTGCATTGATACAACCATTTCGTTAAAATTGATTGCATCTCAATGTGATTTGCGATGAATAACCTTCAAGTGACTTGCTCTTTTGATAACGGAGCTAAAACCTTTCACAGAGCTGTAAAAAATGTTTAAGCTAAAAGTGGCAGTTGGACATATAAGGGTGACGAACTGTTTATACGACACGTTTAAGGATAGGTTAGGCATCACTTAGGAATAAACAGTAACAGTAAGTAGTATATCAAACTCTGTTAATACCACTTTGCCGTGCTTTCAAGTTCCATGATTTTCAATGCTTAATTTATAATGAATTTCAATGCGTCATTTAATTCGTCATTTCAAAACTTTCATTAATTGAGAGGTGTGCTTTGCATTTGAGGTCTCAAATACTTAAAGCATAGAGGGATATGAAAAAAAGTCTTCAAGGGTGACGAAATTGATGGTGGCACTAATATCCCCAAAACAGTGATTTATCTTTGTTCTCGAATTGACTGCTTATCAATGCGGCATAACACATGCATTATTTTCCGGAGAGAGCCATTACTTTAAAATAACAGTAAAAGTAAGTAATACATCAAACTCTGTTAATACCAAGTTACTGTGCTCTCAAGTTCCATGATTTTCAAAGCATCATTTTCAATGATTTTCAACGCGTCATTCAATGCGTCATTTCAAGACATTAATTAAGTCGTGTGTTTTGCATTTGAGGTCTCAAATACTTCAAGCATGAAGGGAGATGAAAAAAAGTAGGCAATTGTGACGAAATTGATGCAGTCACCAATATCCCCCAAACAGTTATTGATCTTTGTTCTGGAAATGATTGCTTATCAGTGCTGCATAACACATGCATTCTTTTCAGGAGAGAGGCATCACTTTGGAATAACTGTAAAAAGTAAGTAATATATCAAACTCTATTAATACCACTTTGCTGTGCTTTCAAGTTCCATGATTTTCAATGCGTTATTCAATGCGTCATTTAATGCGTTATTTCAAGACTTTCATTAATTGAGACGTTGTGCTTTACATTTGTCATTTCAAGACTTGCATTACTTGAGACGTTTGCTTTGCATTTGAGGTCTCAAATACTTAAAAAGCATAAAGGGAGATGAAAAAAGTAGGCAATTGTGACGAAATTGATAGAGTCACCAACATCCTCAAAATAGTTATTGATCTTTGTTGTGGAATTGACTGCTTAACAATGCGGCATAACAAAGAACAAAGATCAATAACTATTTTGGGGATATTGGTAACTGCATCAATTTCGTCACCCTTGCATACTTTTTTATTCTCTCTTTATGCTTTTTAAATATTAGAGACCTAAAATGCAAAGCGCACGTCTCAATTAATGAATTGAAATGACAAATGCAAAGTACTTAGTACAACGTCTCACAATTAATGAAAGTCTTGCAATGACGCATTGAATGACGCATTGAAAATCATTTAACTTGAAATCACAGTAAAGTGGTATTAATGGAGTTTGATAATTGAGGACTGTAATTGCTGTATGTCATCAATATTGGATCAATATTGTATTTTTAATTGATATATGTTGTATTCTTTACATGGTATATATTTGCTTTTGTTTACCATTCTTCTTTGTTGAAATGTTTGAATATCTATATGCATGTAAATACATTCATGATATTTTTTTCATTTTTGAAGAACCATGAGGACTGAAAAGTGGACCTGTGCGCTTTATTGGTGACTGCATCAATTTCGTCACCCTTGCCTACTTTTTTTCATCTCCCTTTATGCTTTAAGTATTTGAGACCTCAAATGCAAAACACAGGAGTTAATTAATGACAGTCTAGAAATGACGCATTGAATGACGCTTTGGAAAATCATTGAAAACGATGCTTTGAAAATCATGGAGCTTGAAAGCACAGCAAATTGCAGTGTTTGATGTATTTCTTACTTTTACTGTTATTTCAAAGTGATGCCTCTCTCCGGATAAGAATGCATGTGTTATGGCGCATTCAATTCCAGAATAAAGATCAATAACTGTTTTGGGGATATTGGTGACACCATCAATTTCGTCACCCTGAAGACTTTTTTTCATCTGCCTTTATGCTTTAAGTATTTGAGACCTAAAATGCAAAGCACACGTCTCAATTAATGAAAGTTTTGAAATGACGAATGAAATGACGCATTGAAAATCATTAAAAATTAAGCATTGAAAATTATGGAACTTGAAAGCACATCAAAGTGGTATTAACAGAGTTTGATATATTAGTTACTTTTACTGTTTATTCCAAAGTGATGTCTAACCTATCCTTAAACGTGTCGTATAAACAGTTCGTCACATGTGTTATTGGCGCATTCAATTCCAGAATAAAGATCAATAACTGTTTTGGGGATATTGGTAACACCATCAATTTCGTCACCCTGAAGACTTGTTTTTCATCTGCCTTTATGCTTTAAGTATTTGAGACCTCAAATGCGTCATTCAATGCGTCATTGCAAGACTTTCATTAATTGAGACGTGTGCTTTGCATTTGAGGTCTCAAATACTTAAAAAGCATAAAGGTAGATTAAAAAAGTATGCAAGGGTGACGAAATTGATGCAGTTACCAATATCCCCAAAATAGTTATTGATCTTTGTTCTGGAATTGACTGCTTACCAATGCCGCATATCACATGCATTCTTTTCCCGGAGAGAGGCATCACTTTCGAATAACTGTAAAAGTAAGTAATATATAAAATTCTGTTAATACCACATTGCTGTGCTTTCAAATTCCATGATTTTCAATGCGTGATTTTCAATGATTTTCAATGCGTCATTTCAAGACTTTCATTGATTGAGACGTGTGCTTTGATAAAGGGAGATGAAAAAGTAGGCAAAGTTGACGAAATTGATGCAGTCACCAATATCACCAAAAATAGTTAATGATCTTTGTTGTGGAATGGACTGCTTATCAATGTGGCATAACACATGAATTCTTTTCCGGAGACAGGCATCACTTTGGAATAACAGTAACATCAAACTGTTAATACGACTTTCAAGTGCCATGATTTTCAATGATTATAAATGCGTCATTCAATGCGTCATTTCAAGACTTTAATGAATTGAGACGTGTGCCTTGTATTTGAGGTCTCAAATACTTAAAAGCATGAAGTAAGATGAAAAAAAAGTCGGGAAGAGTAACAAAATTGATGCAGTCACTAATATTCCCAAAACAGTTATTGATCTTTGTTCTGGAATTGACTGCTTATCACTGCTGCATAACACATGCATTCTTTTCCGGAGAGATGCAATATTGAATCGATTGCCTACAAACATAAAGGAGTTAAACGTCAGTGGTGGCCAAAAAAAAGACGGCAAGGGTGGCGAAATCGCTTAATTCCGCAATATGTTTTAGTCCTGATTTGCATTGATACAACCATTTCGTTAAAAGTGATTGCATCTCTATGTGATTTGCGATGAATAACCTTCAAGTGACTTGCTCTTTTGATTACAGAGCTAAAACCTTTCACAGAGCTGTAAAAAATGTTTAAGCTAAAAGTGGCAGTTGGACATATAAGGGTGACGAACTGTTTATACGACACGATTAAGGATAGGTTAGGCATCACTTTGGAACAAACAGTAACAGTAATATATCAAACTCTGTTAATACCACTTTACCGTGCTTTGAAGTTCCATGATTTTCAATGCTTAATTCATTATGAATTTCAATGCGTCATTTCATTCGTCATTTCAAAACTTTTATTAATTGAGAGGTGTGCTTTGCATTTGAGGTCTCAAATACTTAAAGAATAAAGGGAGATGAAAAAAAGTCTTCAAGGGTGACGAAATTGATGGTGTCACTAATATCCCCAAAACATTTATTAGGTGATACGCTATCAGCGTATCACCTATTGTGATTGTCAAAATCTCTATTTTTTTTTATTCTTCTTTCTTTCTGGACAATTTTGTGTCGTCAATATCTCAAGAATGACATTACGGAATAACATGACATTTTCAGTCAACATGTCTCATGACATGTCTCATGACATCTAGCCACAATAAGGTTTTCATGACAGTAACATGTCTATGACGTCATCTAGGCGCCATTTTGTGATTTTCGGACCTTGTCACATGATCGATCATAACTTCATAACTAGATGTCATTTCTATATCATTTTCGCTGGACATAAAGTTCAGGTCACGCTCTATCTTACTTTTTAACGCTAGTTACCCAGGTCATCATTAGGCGCGCGTAAGCGCGCGTCAAAATTTCAAAAGGCTCAAAACGACTTCCCAATGGGAAATCTCGAAGTTTCAGACAATTTTAAGCGTTTCAAACATTTTCTCGCGTGCGCGTCCGTCCGCGCAATTTCGCGCGCAGAGCACGTAAGCAACATGGAAATGCAATTTTTTTGACTGATTTGGATTCCTGATACTTTGAGTAACAATATCCATTGATTTCCGATCGATTTCGACCCATAACAAAGGAATGCACAGGCGTCAAAGTTGAAATTCCGCACGCGCGTCTTTCTGCAAATATAGTGGAAAAACATGTCTTTGTTTATTTTGTCATAGCTCTTTAAATCGTCCGTTGACCCTATATTTCTATTGCATATTACAAAAGCATATGAATTGTAAATAACATTCCAAGTATCAATATTACCAGGAAAACGCGATGACGTCATCATATCGTCATTTTATATAAAAAAAGTGGAATTGATTTTTTTGAGGTACTGTTTCTGACATTCATTTGCTTGTATCTCTGTTGTTTAACCTCAATATTATCCCAAATTCAGATATGTTGTACTTTGAACATTTGCCTCTCAAGTCCAAGTGATGGTTTTGAAATATGATGACGTCATCATACTAGAAATTGTGATTAAAGTAAAGACTCAAAATCGGACAAGTTTACGTGTTATGTCTATGGGAGGTGATTTTTTTTCAAACCATGCATCGACTTGACAACGTTTAAGCACCTTTACCTCATCTGATTTTGCTCCATTTCGTCTGAAACATAAATATGTTGTAGCTGAGACAATAAGCTTTAGTAATCATGCATTTTATGTTTTCAAATCTCCTCATCAGGTTGATAATTTTGTAGTTTAATACTGAAAATGAGAATGCAATCTGTACGGAACGATTCCCAATTTTTCTTTGCAACTGTATATTGATCGAATCCACGCTGCCACTTGTTGGAAGTTGAATAGCGCCATCACAAGTCAACACTGTCACGATAGTATTTACATTTAAGTTTCGCACTCGATCTTCAGGACAACCATGTGGCATAATCAGTTAACGCGCTGGTTGTTCATAACGCCATACCGGAAGGCGAGAGGTTCGACTCCCGCAGGACTTTTATCCGTTCTTTCTTTTTTTCTCTTTTTTTTTCGACAGTTCAGCTTTACTCCGATGTCATTTATCGTACTATTTTATCAAGTGTACGTAACCCGTGAACACGGCTGCTCTATTTCACTTGTTTTGTATTGGAGTTTGGAGATTGGGTTTGCTTCATTAATTTTGTCACACTTAATGTTGTAAATTGCCCCTTGTTACAGTGTCCCGCTTGCCCACTTTCGTTTGCTCTTTCCTTTTCTCTACATTGGTTATTGTTATACTGTAACAGGATAGGTAGGAACATGTACGTTTAAAGAACTTGCAGGAATGGGAGCTGAATTGATTAACTCTAGTCCAGGTGTATTAGTCCATGGGCCAGGCCAGATATTGGTACCATCTGAGGTGGCAAAACCTTTTTGGTGTCATTTTGTTTGTCGGGCATAGATATGCTTATCAAGCTATGATAGCATTTCCAAATGAGTAGCTTAGTCATAGTAAATGAATTTTAAACAAATTTGGTCTCGCTGTTATATCCGTGTACTTCTGAATCGAGACCAACCGCTATACAAAGAAGAGCACTGTCTTCTGTATGTTCACAGGTGTTCTGTTGTAAACGCGGTGCGCTTAGTCTTTATTCAAGGCAGCGAAGGGAATATCCAAGGGTTATGATGTCCACAGCGCTTAGTTTAATATTCAAGACGGCGCAGGGAATATCCAAAGCTTATAATACAGTGTATATCCTTTTATCTAAAAACAACAACAAAAAAGAAGCAATTTCTCGTACATTTTAGCGTATTTTTCAATTATTTATCATTTTCCGGTGAAAACGCTACCGTGAAAACGCTAATACCATGCCAATGTCGCTTTATTTCCATCCAACAATGAAAGATTATGCAAAAACAATGTACCGGTACACTACAATACATCATAATTAATAATGTTGGAAATGAACAGAGTGATTTTTGTTTAAAACTGATGTATTTGTTGAGAGGGTGGTAGAAAAACAGTATAGATAATCCCTTTTATTAGGAACTTTAGATATGATAACGGTACATTGGTCTAGATAAAGACTAAGCGCACCGCGTTTACAACAGAACACCTGTGGACATACCACGGAGCTCTGTTAGTAGCTCCATGGACATACAGAAGGCAGTGCTCGTCTTTGTATAGCGGTTAGTTTCGATTCAGAAGTATAGGGATATAAAAACGAGACCAAATTGGTTAAAAATTCATTTATTATGACTAAGCTACTCATTTGGAAATGCTATCATAGCTTGATAAGCGTATCTATGTCCGACAAACAAAATGACACCAAAAAGGTTTTGCCACCTCGGATGGTACCAACAACCCATTTTTTGGCTCTTGGCCCATGGACTATATGGCGTCTCGCTCATCTCTTTGAAATTCCAGGTTGTTATTGTTTGACCCAATAACGGAGTTGTAGACAGGTTATATTTTGCTATAGAGGTATCTTGTGCCACATGAGTGGAAAGCATCACTGTTTAGAAGTAGTAATGAACTTTTTCATGTTGTAAATGGTATAAAGATTTAAGATAAATATATATATATATATATATATATATATATATATATATATATATATATAGATAGATAGATAAAATATATTAAAGATACATTTCACATGCAATCTTCGGTACAGCCGTGTGGCTTTATAGTCGCTTATCGCGCTGCATGGTCATTATGCACTACCATAGGACGAGATGTTCGAGACCCGCAGGACGCTATCATTTTTTTCTCTCTCTCTTTCTTTGTTTTTCTTTTGGCAGTTCAGCTTTATTCCGATCGATGTCATTTATCGTATTATCTTATCAATTATACTACCCCGCGACACACAGTCACTCAAGTTCCTTTTTTTTTTTTGTCGGAGGCTGGAGGTTGGATTTGCTTCATTTATCATACGTATTGTTTAAATTGCCCTTGGTACAGTGCCCCGCTTGCCACCTTTCCTTTTCTCTTTCCTTTTCTCTACGTTTGTTCCTGTTACACTGTCACAAGACAGGTCGGAAAATAATTTACATAACTCAACTGGAGCAGGAATGGCAACTGAATGAATTAACTCTAGGCCAGGTGTATGGCATCTCGCTCATCTCTTTGAAATTCCAGGATGTTATTGTTTGACGCAATAACGGAGTTGTAGACAGGTTTTATGTTGCTATAGAGGTATCTTGTGCCACATGAGTAGAAAGCATCACTGTTTAGTAGTAGTAATGAACTTTTTCATGTCCCTCCATGTCAATTATAGTGTGGTTTAAAGGGGTTGTGTGTCTATCTGCCAAAGAAAAGGAAAAACTTATTTTCGTCATAGCTGTTTCTCTATACGTAACCGTAGGTAATGAGTGTTGTTGGTATCTGAGCAGTGAACAACAGAGCATCAGGCTAAATCCCCCCTTAGTTATACGCGCTAAGCGTTCAATTTGATATATCTTTCTTTATGTAGTCAATCACTGCTAATGGAGTTACAGAATGATGTTATTACACGTTTCACTGAAAGTTTCTAAAGCAAAGTTTATGTACAAGGCAAGCAATTGTACATGAATAATACCTACCATTGATTTCAGAGGGAAATTATGGTATGCCTAAATGTAAGGGTATCATTGCTTTGGAATTGCTGAGACAATATGCTTGGCATGAGGGCTTCCACTTCTAATAACTGATCCCTTTGAAGATGTGTCGGTCACGGGTGATCGTCATGATTCATCTTTCACGTAGAAGCTTACGTTCCACACTCTTGGTTCGAGAAGACTTACCATCATACTTCAAATTGTTATTAAAGTGAAAACTAAGTTCTGGTAAGGGCCTGAGAACCCGTCTGACACCATTTCATATTTGCTTGCAATATATCGAAAGAGTATACAAAGAAACTTACCTGGCTGACGCGGTTTGCCGGAATGATGAGTAGTTTTGGAGTATTTTGAGAAAAATAATAAAAGTCGGTAGACCGACTTTTATTCCAGAAGGCTCCAGACTAACTCGGTGTCAGGGAAAACTCGACCCTATTTCAGACAATTTACACACAGTTCGTGATCGCCATGTTCATCAGTACTCTATACTACGGGTACCAAACAAGGCCTTGATGAGCAGACAGGAAAGTGCGTGCTAATCCTGTACAAAACAAATGGACAGCGCGCGGTCCTCAAGCCTAAATACGCACATCACCTCAGTTGCTGAGACGCGCGGTCTTTGAAGTTTTTGTTGTTGTTTATCAAGCGTCTTTGATTGCTTTTAGAGGTGCTTGAGGCGCACACTAATTTTGCATGCGCGCCAAAGAGGTTTTTGATGCGCGCGTTGTAACAACTCGGACCATTACTGCGAGTAGCCAGAACGCTACAATTAACAGGCCGCTCCCATATGCATAGTACAACGCTGTACAATCCAGAGGGACAACCAATACAACTCATCCCGCCGCCAAGCACAGCGAGACCGAGTTATCCCCGAGTCCGAGTCTAGCCTGACCCCGTTCGGGTAAGTTCTGAGACTGAACGTTTTTAGTTAATATTTCCCATTTTCGTCGTTACCCATCGAATATCTTGTTATTACAGCGTTATTCCGCACATTTCCTAGGCACACGTTCACATTTTGGAGCAAAATTTGACAACTTTTGCAGGCGTACCAGAACTTTCTTTGGGCTTTAAAGGTAAAGACTCAAAATCAGACAAGTTTACGTGTTATGTCGAGGGAGGTGATTTTTTTTTTTTTAATGTGCATTGACTTGACAACGTTTAAGCACCTTTATCTCAGCTGATTTTGCTCCATTTCCTCTGTAACTTAAGAGGAACAATAAGCTGCAGTAATCATGCATTTTATTCTTTGAAATCTCCTCATCAGTTTGACAATTTTGCAGTTTAAAACTGAAAATTAGAATGGAATGTGGACAAAACGATTCCTGATTCATCTTTCACATACATAAGTTTACGTTCCTCGAGACGTATGGCCGAGTGGTTAAAGGCGACGTCTCAGAGACGTGAGGTTGCACACGTGCGGTTCCAACCCCACAAGATCACGAAACAAAATACTTATCTATTTTACTTTTTTTCTTCAATTTTATATTACATATTCGTCCATGTAGAAATCACATTCGTATATAAACGCACCTATACACACACACAGACACACACACCACACACCATATCCCTCCTTTTTGTGTGGAGACCATATTGCTTCGACTGCTGCAAAATTTTGCAGGCTGACTTTGTCAAACCGATCATAGTATGTAATGACGACGACGGAGGTGTTGTACTTTGAACAATTGTCTTTCAAGACCATGTCATTGTTTTGTACTTTGATGACGTCATCACACTGAAAATTGTGATTAAAGGCAAGGTATCAAAACCAGCCGATTATAAGTTTTATGTTTACGGCACGTATTTTTCCCAAGTTGCCAGAAATGGCATAGCGACATCAGTAGTTACAAGGCCGCATTTCCGTCTAGCAATGCAATACATGTTCACGCGGCCACGTTGGTTGAGTGGGCATTGACTTTTCTCCCTGTAATATCTATACATTTCTTTTTTGCCTTACCATTTCCGTGGATGTCCCGTGGCCGAGAGGTTAGAGAAACAGTTTTGCATGCACGCTCAATATAACTTCAATGTGCCTATATCACATTCTTTTCCTTGTCGATCACAGATGACCGACATCTGATGACCCCAAGCGTATCACCTAACTCGTCAGTCTGACGAGTTTCATATCTCGTTGATCTTTGTTCTCGAATTGACTGCTTATCAATGCGGCATAAAACATGCATTATTTTCCAGAGAGAGCCATCACTTTGAAATCAGTAAAAGTAAGTAATACATCAAACTCTGTTAATACCAATTTACTGTGCTTTCAAGTTCCATGATTTTCAAAGCATCATTTTCAATGATTTTCAACGCCTCATTCAATGCGTTATTTCAAGACTTTCATTAATTGAGACGTTGTGCTTTACATTTGTCATTTCAAGACTTTCATTACTTGAGACGTTTGCTTTGCAATTGAGGTCTCAAATACTTAAAAAGCATAAAGGGAGATGAAAAAAGTAGGCAAAGTTGATTGATCTTTGTTGTTGAATGGACTGCTTATCAATGTGGCATAACACATGAATTCTTTTCCGGAGACAGGCATCACTTTGGAATAACAGTAACATCAAACTGTTAATACGACTTTCAAGTTCCATGAATAACAGTAACATCAAACTGTTAATTCGACTTTCAAGTTCCATGATTTTCAATTATAAATGCGTCATTCAGTGCGTCATTTCAAGACTTTAATGAATTGAGACGTGTGCCTTGTATTTTGAGCAAAAAGCATGAAGTAAGATGAAAAAAAAGTCGGGAAGAGTAACAAAATTGATGCATTCACTAATATCCCCAAAACAGTTATCGATCTTTGTTCTGGAATTGACTGCTTATCACTGCTGCATAACACATGCATTCTTTTCCGGAGAGATGCAATATTGAATCGATTGCCTACAAAAATAAAGGAGTTAAACGTCAGTGGTGGCCAAAAAAAGACGGCAAGGGTGGCGAAATCGCTTAATTCCGGGATATGTTTTCCTCATGATTTGCATTGATACAACCATTTCGTTAAAATTGATTGCATCTCTATGTGATTTGCGATGAATAACCTTCAAGTGACTTGCTCTTTTGATTACAGAGCTAAAACCTTTCACAGAGCTGTAAAAAATGTTTAAGCTAAAAGTGGCAGTTGGACATCAAAGAGTGACGAACTGTTTATACGACACGTTTAAGGATAGGTTAGGCATCACTTTGGAATAAACAGTAAAAGTAAGTAATATATCAAACTCTGTTAATACCACTTTGACGTGCTTTCAAGTTCCATGATTTTCAATGTTTAATTCATAATGAATTTCAATGCGTCATTTAATTCGTCATTTCAAAACTTTTATTAATTGAGAGGTGTGCTTTGCATTTGAGGTCTCAAATACTTAAAGAATAAAGGGAGATGGAAAAAAGTCTTCAAGGGTGACGAAATTGATGGTGTCACTAATATCCCCAAAACAGTTATTGATCTTTGTTCTCGAATTGACTGCTTATCAATGCGGCATAGCACATGCATTATTTTCCGGAGAGAGTCATCACTTTGAAATAACAGTAAAAGTAAGTAATACATCAAACTCTGTTAATACCAATTTACTGTGCTTTCAAGTTCCATGATTTTCAAAGCATCATTTTCAATGATTTTCAACGCGTCATTCAATGCGTTATTTCAAGACTTATTAATTAAGTCGTGTGTTTTGCATTTGAAGTCTCAAATACTTCAAGCATGAAGGGAGATGAAAAAAAAAGTAGGCAAGGGTGACGAAATTGATGCAGTCACCAATATCCCCCAAACAGTTATTGATCTTTGTTCTGGAATTGATTGCTTATCAGTGCTGCATAACACATGCATTCTTTTCAGGAGAGAGGCATCACTTTGGAATAACTGTAAAAAGTAAGTAATATATCAAACTCTATTAATACCACTTTGCTGTGCTTTCAAGTTCCATGATTTTCAATGCGTTATTCAATGCGTCATTCAATGCGTTATTTCAAGACTTTCATTAATTGAGACGTTGTGCTTTACATTTGTCATTCCAAGACTTTCATTACTTGAGATGTTTGCTTTGCAATTGAGGTCTCAAATACTTAAAAAGCATAAAGGGAGATGAAAAAAAGTAGGCAAGGGTGACGAAAGTGATAGAGTCACCAACATCCCCAAAATTGATCTTTGTTGTGGAATTGACTGCTTAACAATGCGGCATAACACATGCATTCTTTTCAGAAATAAGAGCATGCATCATTTTTCTCTCAGCTGATCTAGTTAAGTATCTCCGAATTGAGCCCAGGTTACGCAAATAAAATCTTACAGATTAATATAAATATGAAATGTGGTCTTTGAATGTCAGATTTGCATCAAAGATTACGAACTTTCTTCGAATGCTCCATATTACTATTGCCAATTCTCACATTACATGTATCAGAATTCACTTTAGACAACATCTGTTTGGATCCTAACAGATTAAATTGTGACTCACTGTCATTAAATTTCAGACCATTTCTTTCCATCCAGCCTTTGCATTCTAGATCTCAAGTACTTAAAGCATAGAGGGAGATGACAAGAAGTCGGCAAGGGTGACGAAATTGATGCAGTCACCAATATCCCCTAAATAGTTATTGATCTTTGTTCTAGAATTGACTGCTTACCAATGCCGCATAACACATGCATTCTTTTCTGGAGAGAGGCATCACTTTCGAATAACTGTAAAAGTAAGTAATATATCAAACTCTGTTAATACCACATTGCTGTGCTTTCAAATTCCATGATTTTCAAAGCGTCATTCAATGCGTCATTTCAAGACTGTCATTAATCAACTCGTGTGTTTTGCATTTGAGGTCTCAAATACTTAAAGCATAAAGGGAGATGAAAAAAAGTAGGCAAGGGTGACGAAATTGATGCAGACACCAATATCCCCCAAACAGTTCTTGATCTTTGTTCTGGAATTGATTGCTTATCAGTGCTGCATAACACATGCATTCTTTTCTGGAGAGAGGCATCACTTTGGAATAACTGTAAAAGTAAGTAATATAATAATGATAATAATATGGCTACTTGTATAGCGCACAGGTCCACTTTTCAGTCCTCATGGCGCTTCAAAAATGAAAAAATATCATGAATTTATTTACATGCATATACATATTCAAACATTTCAACAAAGAAGAAAATGGTAAACAAAAGCAAATGTATACCATATAAAGAATACAACATATATCAATTAAAAATACAATATTGATCCAATATTAATGACATACAGCAATTACAGTCCTCAATTATCAAATTCCATTAATACCACTTTACTGTGCTTTCAAGTTCCATGATTTTCAATGCCTCATTCAATGCGTCATTGCAAGACTTTCATTAATTGAGACGTGTGCTTTGCATTTTAGGTCTCAAATACTTAAAAAGCATAAAGGGAGAATAAAAAATTATGCAAGGGTAACGAAATTGATTCAGTTACCAATATCCCCAAAATAGTTATTGATCTTTGTTGTGGAATTGACTGCTTATCAATGCGGCATAACACATGCATTCTTTTCCGAAATAAGAGCATGCATCAGTTTTTCTGCTGCTGATCTAGTTAAATATCTCCGACTTGAGCCAAGGTTACTCAAATAAAATCTTACAGATTCAATATTAATGAAATGTGGTCATGTGGTCTTTGAATGTCAGATTTGCATCAAAGATTACGAACTTTCTTCGAATGGTCGATATTACTATTGCCAATTCTCACATTACATGGATCAAAATTCACTCTAGACATCTGTTTGGATCCTAACAGACTAAATTCTGACTTACTGTCATTACATTTCAGACCATTTCTTTCCATCCATCCTTTGCATTCTAGATCTCAAATACTTAAAGCATAGAAGGAGATGACAAGAAGTCGGCAAGGGTGACGAAATTGATGCAGTCACCAATATCTCCTAAACAGTTATTAATCTTTGTTCTGGAATTGACTGCTTACCAATGCCGCATAACACATGCATTCTTTTCCGGAGAGAGGCATCACTTTCGAATAACTGTAAAAGTAAGTAATATATCAAATTCTGTTAATACCACATTGCTGTGCTTTCAAATTCCATGATTTTCAATGCGTGATTTTTCATGATTTTCAATGCGTCATTTCAAGACTTTCATTAATTAAGTCGTGTGTTTTGCATTTGAGGTCTCAAATATTTAAAGCATAAAGGGAGATGAAAAAAAGTAGGCAAGGGTGACGAAATTGATGCAGTCACCAATATCCCCAAAACAGTTATTGATCTTTGTTCTGGAATTGATTGCTTATCAGTGCTGCATAACACATGCATTCTCTTCAGGAGAGAGGCATCACTTTGGAATAACTGTAAAAAGTAAGTAATATATCAAACTCTGTTAATACCACTTTGCTGTGCTTTCAAGTTCCATGATTGTCAATGCGTTATTCAATGCGTCATTCAATGCGTTATTTCAAGACTTTCATTAATTGAGACGTTGTGCTTTGCATTTGTCATTTCAAGACTTTCATTACTTGAGACGTTTGCTTTGCATTTGAGGTCTCAAATACTTAAAAAGCATAAAGGGAGATGAAAAAAGTAGGCAAGGGTGACGAAATTGATAGAGTCACCAACATCCCCAAAATAGTTATTGATCTTTGTTGTGGAATTGACTGCTTAACAATGCGGCATAACACATGCATTCTTTTCAGAAATAAGAGCATGCATCAGTTTTCTCTCTGCTTATCTAGTTAAATATCTCCGAATTGAGCCCAGGTTACGCAAATAAAATCTTACAGATTAGGATATATATGAAATGTGGTCTTTGAATGTCAGATTTGCATCAAAGATTACGAACTTTCTTCGAATGCTCGATATTACTATTGCCAATTCTCACATTACATGTATCAGAATTCACTTTAGACATCTGTTTGGATCCTAACAGATTAAATTCTGACTTACTGTCATTAAATTTCAGACCATTTCTTTCCATCCAGCCTTTGCATTCTAGATCTCAAGTACTTAAAGTATAGAGGGAGATGACAAGAATCGGCAAGGGTGACGAAATTGATGCAGTCACCAATATCCCCAAAACAGTTATTGATCTTTGTTCTGGAATTGATTGCTTATCAGTGCCGCATAAGACATGCATTCTTTTCCGGAGAGAGCCATCACTTTCGAATAACTGTAAAAGTAAGTAATATAGCAAACTCTGTTAATACCACTTTCCTATGCTTTCAAGTTCCATGATGTTCAATGCGGCATTCAGTGAGTCATTTCAAGACATTCATTAATTGAGACGTTGGGCTTTGCATTTGTCGTTTCAAAACTGCAATATTGAATCGATTGCTTACAAACATAAAGGAGTTAAGCGTCAGTTGTGGCCAAAAAAATAGGGCAAGGGTGGTGAAATCGCTTAATTCCGCCATATGCTTTCCTCATGATTTGCATTGACACAACCATTTCGTTTAAATTGATTGCATCTCAATATGATTTGCGATGAATAACCTTCAAGTGACTTGCTCTTTTGATTATAGAGCTAAAACCTTTCCCTAGTTGTAAAAAATGTTTAAGCTAAAAGTGGCAGTTGAACATCAAAGGGTGACGAACTGTTTATACTACACGTTTGAGGATAGGTTAGGCATCACTTCGGAATAAACAATAAAAGTAAGTAATATATCAAACTCTGTTAATACCACTTTGCTGTGCTTTCAAGTTCCATAATTTTCAATGCTTAATTTTTAATGATTTTCAAGGCGTCATTTATTGCAATTCAGTCATCCAGCTGCAATGAAAACATCTCCACGGAAGAAATTCATGAATTTGAATAACAAAGCAGGTACCCTCTGCATGCTATAAGGATTAGAACCAACACTTGCTTTCGGGCGAAAGCTCGGTGGTCTAGTGGAGATGACGTCTGTCCGGTGATCAGGAGGTCGTAGGTTCGCATCCTGCTCGAGTATGTACGCCCATGATTTTTTTATCATGGCTACTAATAAAACACTGATCAATTCAGTGCTTATTTACGTCGATGTAGGGCAATTTGTCATTCAGTTGCAATGAAAACATCTCGACGGAAGAAATTCATGAATTTGAATAAAGGCGTCATTCAATTCGTCATTTCAAAACTTTCATTAATTGAGACGTATGCTTTGCATTTGAGGTCTCAAATACTTAAAGCATTAAGGGAGATGAAAAAAAGTCTTCAAGGGTGACGAAATTGATGGTGTCACCAACATCCCGAAAAAAGTTATTGATCTTTGTTCTGGAATTGACTGCTTATCAATGCGGCATAACACATGCATTCTTTTCCGGAGAGAGCCATCACTTTGAAATAACAGTAAAAGTAAGTAATACATCAAACTCTGTTAATACCAATTTGCTGTGCTTTCAAGCTCCATGATTTTCAAAGCATCATTTTCAATGATTTTCAAAGCGTCATTCAATGCGTCATTTCAAGACTTTCATTTATTAAGTCGTGTGGTTTGCATTTGAGGTCCCAAATACATAAAGCATAAAGGGAGATGAAAAAAAGTAGGCAAGGGTGACGAAATTGATGGTGTCACCAATATATCCAAAACAGTTATTGATCTTTGTTCTGGAATTGACTGCTTATCAATGCGGCATAACACATGCATTCTTTTCCGGAGAGAGCCATCACTTTGAAATAACAGTAAAAGTAAGTAATACATCAGCTTAGTAAAAAAGTTGGAGATATTCACAAGGAATTTGCGGATTGTTATTTTGTGTTAGATGGAGACTGGAATTGTGTTCTAGATCCAACAAAGGACACGAAAGGGTCGAAAAGTTGTTATTATAGAACTGCACATAGACTCAAATCAATACTGAAACAAAAGGGTTTAGTTGATGTATGGAGGAAGTTGCATATGAATGAAAAGCAATTTACGTGGAGAAATTTAAGTTTGAATATAGCGTCACGGTTAGATTTTTGGATGATTAGTAAAGATATAATGAATAAAGTAGTGTCAACTGATATTCGTCCTGTTATAAAAGGCGATCATAATGCTATCTCATTGAAATTAAGGATTAATAAGGTAAATAAAGGACCTGGATATTGGAAAATGAATACATCTTTGTTTTGTGACGAACATTTTTTGAGTGGTATCCGAAATATCATCAAGAAATGCACAGATAGTGTTGAGGGATCAAGTGTTATGAAATGGGAAATTTTGAAGATCAAGTGCAGAGAATTTGCTCAGAAGTACAGTAGGAAAATGAGCAAAACAAAAGATAGGAAAGGTATTTTGGAAAAAGAATTATATGGCTACATCTATGCAAACATGCCATGTAAAAAGTCATGGTGAGGTTTCAAGGAAGTGTGAATGTGCGCGTGCACATGATAATTTAGTGTCCGTTTGTGCGCGTGTCTGTGTGTATGTATGTGTGTGTGTGTGTGCATGTGTGAGTGTGTGTGTGTGTGTGTGTGTATGATGGAAGAATGTGTTTATTATGTCAGTTTTTTGCGTATGTGTTTTTTAGCTGCGCGTGGGGAGGGATACCTAGTAAGCTGTTGATGGCATAAACGTTGATATTGATTTTATCAGCAGCTTTGAATTTGATGAGTTTGTTTGGCGGATTTGTATATGAATTCGGAGTGGAGCTTGCGTGCGGGCGGATGCTGCTTTTCTGCATACGGTCCATTATGTCTTATTTATCAACATTGGGAAGTCGTTTCATCAGGAAGGAATGTGGTATCGGTTCGGGTGTGCGTGTGTATGTGGGAAGGGGGATACATTTCGTTATTGCAAATTCCGAAGGTTCGTTATTCCGAATTTCATTTTTGGATCAACGAATCCCTAGGTATAGGGAATTGTGTGTTTCGGATAAATGAATCCTCGGAAAAAAAACGAAACTTCGGAATAACGAACCTTCGTGTGTGTGTGTGTGTGTGTGTGTGCGTGTATGTATGTATTTGGGTTGGTGAATGTGGGTGGGGGATGATTTGTTTAATCAGGGGTTGGTGAGTTGGGGATTGGATTTGAAGAAGGATAGTTATAAATGGTATGACAGATGTTGGTAGGATTTAATATTTAGGATAGATGTAGGCCCTAGGTTTGTTTCGGTTGGGGAGGGGGGTGGTGGTCGGGTTTTTTATGACTGATTTCATTCTAGATTTGTGTAATGTATTTGTGGGTTTTTTTTTAATGTATATGCTCTTGTGTATGTGGGAAGGGGGATACATTTCGTTATTGCAAATTCCGAAGGTTCGTTATTCCGAATTTCATTTTTGGATCAACGAATCCCTAGGTATAGGGAATTGTGTGTTTCGGATAAATGAATCCTCGGAAAAAAAACGAAACTTCGGAATAACGAACCTTCGTGTGTGTGTGTGTGTGCGTGTATGTATGTATTTGGGTTGGTGAATGTGGGTGTGGGATGATTTGTTTAATCAGGGGTTGGTGAGTTGGGGATTGGATTTGAAGAAGGATAGTTATAAATGGTATGACAGATGTTGGTAGGATTTAATATTTAGGATAGATGTAGGCCCTAGGTTTGTTTCGGTTGGGGAGGGGGGTGGTGGTCGGGTTTTTTATGACTGATTTCATTCTAGATTTGTGTAATGTATTTGTGGGTTTTTTTTTAATGTATATGCTCTTGTAAGTAAGAAGGTGCTACATGATCCAAACCAAACCAATATATTCAAGGAATATAGGTTTGGTATACATGTGAAAAATTTCTCGTGAAGAAATTATTAGTAGGGTTGGTCTATAATCTATCTCTCCGTATCGCCCCGCATATTTTTTCCCGTATGTTTTGTAAAAATGCTCTGGTGACAGCAAGAGATCCCCGGGTGTCCGCAGAAAAAAAAATGACTTGTTTGGACGTAACGCCGGACGCAGAGCATTATGTGACTGGGGCCTTACGTAGACACACGAATGCTCACACACAACACACATACGTAGGGCCTACGTAGCCCACGAACACCAAACCCCTCACCCATGCAGGCACAAAACTGCGCCCACAAACACGCACAATCATATACCCTTTGATATACACATACGCCACTATATACCACATACACACGTAAGCATACAGGCACACGTATACAAACAGACAAACAAACCACTACCACTATACAACCACCACACATGCACAGTTTTTACATATTGTATTATTATACTCCAAACACACACACACACACACACACACAACAATACGGAAAATCATACACATTACATATCATGCAGCTCACAATACACACACACACACACACACATACGCATAACTTAGCAGTCATACCCATCCCACCAAAGCTTAACACCGGAGGAACCACCCCGAGCCTGGTCGACAATCCGTGTCGCAACAAATTTTATTGCCATCACGTATTGTCGCCTTCGAGGTCAAAAACTGGGAACTGCACAAGCGTCACGGATTGTCGTCAGGCAAACGGGGGCGACAATCCGTGTCGCAACAGCATCACTTTGGAATAACAGTAAAAGTAAGTAATACATCAAACTCTGTTAATACGACTTTGCTGTGCTTTAAAGTTCCATGATTTTCAATGCGTCGTTCAATGCATCATTTCAAGACTTTCATTAATTGAGACGTGTGCTTTGCATTTGAGGTCTCAAATACTTAAAAAGCATAAAGGGAGATGAAAAAAGTAGGCAAAGGTGACGAAATTGAGGCGAAATCGCTTAATTCCGCGATATGCTTTCCTCATGATTTGCATTGACACAACCATTTCGTTAAAATTGATTGCATCTCAATGTGATTTGCGATGAATAACCTTCAAGTGACCTGCTCTTTTGATTACAGAGCTAAACCCTTTCACAGAGCTGTAAAAAATGTTTAAGCTAAAAGTGGCAGTTGGACATCAAAGAGTGACGAACTGTTTATACGACACGTTTAAGGATAGGTTAGGCATCACTTTGGAATAAACAGTAAAAGTAAGTAATATATCAAACTCTGTTAATACCACTTTGACGTGCTTTCAAGTTCCATAATTTTCAATGCTTAATTTTTAATGATTTTCAATGCGTCATTTCATTCGTCATTTCAAAACTTTCATTAATTGAGACGTGTGCTTTGCATTTGAGGTCTCAAATACTTAAAGCATAAAGGGAGATGAAAAAAAGTCTTCAAGGGTGACGAAATTAATGGTGTCACCAATATCCCCAAAACAGTTATTGATCTTTGTTCTGGAATTGATTGCTTATCAGTGCTGCATAACACATGCATTCTTTTCCGAAATAAGAGCATGCATCACTTTTTCTGCTGCTGATCTAGTTAAATATCTCCGAATTGAGCCCAGGTTACGCAAATAAAATCTTACAGATTAGGATATATATGAAATGTAGTCTTTGAATGTCAGATTTGCATCAAAGATTACGAACTTTGTTCGAATGCTCGATATTGCTATTGTCAATTCTAACATTACATGTATCAGAATTCACTTTAAACAACATCTGTTTGGATCCTAACAGATTAAATTCTGACTTACTGTCATTACATTTCAGACCATTTCTTTCCATCCATCCTTTGCATTCTAGATCTCAAATACTTAAAGCATCATAGATGGAGATGACAAGAAGTCGGCAAGGGTGACGAAATTGATGCAGTCACCAATATCCCCTAAACAGTTATTGATCTTTGTGCTGGAATTGACTGCTTACCAATGCCGCATAACACATGCATTCTTTTCCGGAGAGAGGCATCACTTTCGAATAACTGTAAAAGTAATATATCAAACTCTGTTAATACCACATTGCTGTGCTTTCAAATTCCATGATTTTCAATGCTTGATTTTTAATGATTTTCAATGCGGCATTTCAAGTCTTTCATTGATTGAGACGTGTGCTTTGCAATTGATGTCTCAAATACTTAAAGCTTAAGGGGAGATGAAAAAAGTCTGCAAGGGTGACGAAATTGATGCAGTCACCAATATCCCCAAAGCAGTAATTGTTCTTTGTTCTGGAATTGACTGCTTATCAATGCTGCATAACACATGCATTCGTTTTCGGAGAGAGGCATCACTTTGAAATAACTCTAAAAGCAAGTGATATATCAAACTCTATTAATACCACTTTGCTGTGCTTGCAAGTTCCATGATTTTCAATGCGTCATTCAATGCGTCATAACAAGACTTTCATTAATTAAGACGTGTGCTTTGCAATATGAGGTCTCAAATACTTCAAAAGCATAAAGGGAGATGAAAAACAAGGGTGACGAAATTGATGCAGTCATCAATATCCCCAAAATAGTTATTGATCTCTGTTGTGGAATTGACTGCTTATCAATGCGGCATAACACATGCATTCTTTTCCGGAGAGCGGCATCACTTTGAAATAACAGTAAAAGTAAGTAATACATCAAACTCTGTTAATACCAATTTGCTGTGCTCTCAAGTTCCATGATTTTCAAAGCATCATTTTCAATGATTTTCAAAGCGTCATTCAGTGCCTCCTTTCAAGACTTTTATTAATTAAGTTGTGTGTTTTGCATTTGAGGTCTCAAATACTTAAAGCATAAAGGGAGATGAAAAAAAGTAGGCAAGGGTGAAGAATTTGATGCAGTCACCAATATCCCCAAAACAGTTATTGATTTTTGTTCTGGAATTGATTGCTTATCAGTGCTGCATAACACATACATTCTTTTCCGGAGAGAGGTATCACTTTGGAATAACTGTAAAAGTAAGTAATGTATCAAACTCTGTTAATGCCACTTTGCTGTGCTTTCAAGTTCCATGATTTTCAATGATTTTCAGTGCGTCAATAAATGCGTCATTTCAAGACTTACATTAATTAAGACGTTTGCTTTGTATGTGAGGTCTCAAATACTTAAAGATAATGAAAAGTTTTGGTACCTCAAAAGTTTCCCTGAATTTCCTTGTCTTGGTTTGTTTTTCAGGTTAAAGTACGTTGTCTGTGAGAATTACTCGCCCCAAAGTGCTCTCATGTCGTAGTAATCATGCAATAATGGTTTCGTACTAGAGCCGTCGTGGTACCGCGGCGAAAATTATAGTACAATGTATGTGTATTGTACGAAACCACTGACTGCAACCAGCACCGTGCAGCCCCATACGCATAGCTAACAGCGACCAGCAGCCCCATACGCATAGCGTAATGGGGCTTCGCATTGTAGCATTCAGGGGGGCGTTTCATCAACGAGTTCGTCGGAGTTTTCACCGACAAATTTGCTATCAGCCAATCAGACGCAAGGATTTCATTAGCTTTTAACAGTTGTCAGTGTAAATCCTTGCGTCAATTTAAAATCCAAAAATTTCTTCAATTTGAAGACTTACCAACTAAGTTAAAGTATTGAAAACAGGCTTCGGACAACGTTTGGTTCTGCCAATAGTCCCTTTCTGTTCGAATCGATGACTGAATGTGACTCGGTTGGGAGAGCTACATACACTGAATACTACGGCCAGCGCATGCGCACACAAACATCTTATCCGTTCATGGATTTGAAATCCGTGTGAATGCATGTGATGTGTTCTCATTCACTGGCTGTAGTATTCAGTGTACGTAGTTCTCCCAAGGTCCTCTCGACCGAGTCACATTCAGTCATCAATTCGAACAGAAAGGGACTATTGGCAGAACCAAACGTTGCCCTAAGCCTGTTTACAATACTTCAACTTAATTGGTAAGTCTTCAAATTGAAGAAATTTTGGGATTTTAACTTGACATGTACCCGCGATACTAAATCTGTCATGATCCTGAATGCTACAATGCGAAGCCCGATTACGCTATGCGTATGGGGCTGCTGGTAGCAGTTAATTGCATGATTACTAAGACAAGAGAGCACTTTGGGGCGAGTAAGTCTCACAGTGTTAGTTATATGAAAGGTACTTTAACCTGAAACACAAACTAAGACAAGGAAATTCAGTTAAACTTTTGAGGTACCAAACTTTTTATTATCTTTAAAAGCATAACGGAAGATGAAAAAAAGTCGGTAAGAGTGACGAAATTGATGCAGTCACCAATATCCCCAAAACAGTTATTGATCTGTGTTCTGGAATTGCCTGCTTATCAATGCTGCATAACACATGCATTCTTTTCCCGAGAGATGCAATATTGAATCGAGGAGTTAAACGTCAGTGGTGACGAAAAAAAGGCTGAGTTAAACGTCAGTGGTGACGAAAAAAAAAGGCGGCAAGGGTGACGAAATCGCTTAATTCCACGATATGCTTTCCTCATGATTTACATTTCGTTAAAACTGAATGCATCTCAATGTGATTTGCCATGAATAACGGGGGGGGGGGGGTTGTGAATAGAGCGGTCTGCTTTAAAGTAGGGAAAATGTTCTCCTAGGTTTCCATATGGAAGTTCTAGTCTGATATCTCCTCAACAAATCCATCCAGTTTCATGAAAAGATAAGTGGTTTGTCTTCAAAAATAATCTCTTCTAAAGCAATGTCATAAGCCGTCCAAATATTTGTGTACAAAGCCTATGGGGTTATTTCGTGACGAGGGGAGGGGGGTGAATAGAGCGGTCCATTTTGAAGTAGAGAGAATGATTTCATAGGTTTCCATATGGAAGTTGTAGTCTGATATCACTTCTACAACTTCCAAACAGTTTCCTGAAAATATAAGTCGTTTCAGGTCATAAAAAAATCATCTCTTTTAAAGCAATGTCATAAGCCGTCCAAATATGTGTATACATAGCCTAAGGGCTTATATCGTGAGAAGGGGGGGGGGGGGTGTAGAGCCCACTAATGTCAAAATCGCCCACTAATGTCAAAACAACCACTAATGTCATAACACGTCGACGACAAATGTCAAAACAACCACTGTCATAACACGTCGACGACAAATGTCATAACAACCACTAATGTCATAACACGTCGACGACAAATGTCAAAATCGGATCAACCACTAATGTCATAACACGTCGACGACAAATGTCAAAATTTCAATTTTTACTGCAAATGTCATAACACGTCGACGACAAATGTCAAAATCGGATTAACCACTAATGTCATAACACGTCGACGACAAATGTCAAAATCGGATCAACCACTAATGTCATAACACGTCGACGACAAATGTCAAAATTTCAATTTTTACTGCAAATGTCATAACACGTCGACGACAAATGTCAAAATCGGATTAACCACTAATGTCATAACACGTCGACGACAAATGTCAAAATCGGATTAACCACTAATGTCATAACACGTCGACGACAAATGTCAAAATTTCCAACTTTACTGCAAATGTCACGACGCGTCACAAGGGCGGATCCAGGAATTCCATAAAGGGGAGGCGCCTTTACAAAATCAAAGGCTGGCGCGACCCTCGCCCCCCATTTTTTTATTTTTATTTCTGTTGTGTTGACAAAATAAAGAGAGAGGCACTAAAGGGGGATGCGCCCCCTCTAAATCCGCGATTGCGTCAACCACAAATATCAATATTGGGTTAACCACAAATGTCATAACACGTCGACGACAAATGTCATAAATCATCACAGGGGCGGATCCAGGAATTCCGTAAAGGGGGGGGGGGGGAAGGAGGCGCCCTTACAAAAGCAAAGGCTGGCGCGACCTACTTTTTCTTATTTTTGTTTCTGTTGGTTTAACCTAATATAGTGAGGGTGCACCACGAGGGGGAAGCGCCCCTCTCGATCCATCATTGCGTCAACCATAAATGGAAAAACTCATTGCTTGCATTACAGGGGCGGATCCAGGAATTTTGTAAAGGGGAGGTGTCTTTACAAAGTCAAAGGCTGGCGCGACCTTCCCCCCTCCCCATTTTCTTCTTTTTATTTCTGTTGTGTTGACGAAATAAAGAGAGGGGCACTAAAGGGGGATGCGCCCCCTCTCAATCCGCGATTGCGTCAACCGCAAGTCAAAATCGGGGATTAACCACAAATGTCATAACGCGTCACAGAGGTGGATCCAGGAATTCCGTGAAGGGGGGGGGGGCGCCTTTACAAAATCAAAAGCTGGCGCGACACTCCCCCCCCCCCATTTCTTATTTTTGTTTGTGTTGTTTGAACCTAATAATTATAGTGAGGGTGCACCAGAGGGGGATGCGCCCCCTCTCGATCCATCATTGCGTCAACCACAAATATCAAAACTCATTGCTTGCATTACGGGGGAGGATCCAGGAATTCCGTAAAGGGGAAGCGGCTTTACAAAATTAAAGGCTACCGCATCCCCGCCCCCAATTTTTTCTTTTTATCTATGTTGTTCTAACCAAAAAAGAAAAAGAAAAGAAAGAGGGCACCAGAGGGGGATGCGCCCCCTCTCGATCCATCATTGCGTCAACAAATGACCAAACTCATTGCTTGGCATCACAGGGGCGGATCCAGGAATTTCGTAAAGGGGAGGTGTCTTTACAAAATGAAAGGCAGGCGCGACCCTCCTCCCTGCCCCATTTTCTTCTTTTTATTTCTGTTGTCTTGATGAAATAAAGAGAGGGGGAACTAAAAAGGGATGCGCCCCCTCTCAATCTGCGATTGCGTCAACCGCAAATGTCAAAATCGGAGATTAACCATAAATGTCATAACCCCTCCAACACATGATTATGTCAAAATTTTCAAACTAACTGCAAATGTCATAACGCGTCACAGGGGTGGATCCAGGAATTCCGTAAAGGGGATGGGCGCCTTTAAAAAATCAAAGGCTGGTGCAACTCCCCCCCCCCCCATTTTCTTATTTTTATTTCTGTTGTTTTAACAAAATATAGTGAGGGGGCACCAGAGGGGGAAGCGCCCCCTCTCGTTCCTCGACTGCGTCAACCACAAATATCAAAACTCGTTGCTTGCATTACAGAGGCGGATCCAGGAATTCCGTAAAGGGGAGGCCCCTTTACAAAATTAAAGATTGCCGCACCCCCATTCTTTTCTTCTTCTTTTTTTTTACGTGTAAACAAAAGAAATAAAAATAAATAAATAAGGGGGAGGGGGATTGCGCAAGCCTTTCATTTTGAAAAGACGTTTCCCCTTTGCGCTTTACGGAATTCTTGCACCCGCCCCCGTAATGCAAGCAATGAGTTTTGACATTTGCGGTTGACGCAATCGCGGATTGAGAGGGGGCGCATCCCCCTTTATTGCCCCTCTCTTTATTTCGTCGACACAACAGAAATAAAAAGAAGAAAATTGGGAGGGGGAGGGTCGCGCCAGCCTTTGACTTTGTAAAGACGCCTCCCCTTTACAAAATTCGTGGATCCGCCCCTGTAATGCAAGCAATGAGTTTTTCCATTTATGGTTGACGCTATGATGGATCGAGAGGGGCGCTTCCCCCTCGTGGTGCACCCTCACTATATTAGGTTAAACCAACAGAAACAAAAATAAGAAAAGGTGGGTCGCGCCAACCTTTGATTTTGTAAGGGCGCCTCCCCCCCCCCTTTACGGAATTCATAGATCCGCCCCTGTTACGATTTATGACATTTGTCGTCGACGTGTTATGACATTTGTGGTTAATCCAATATTGATATTTGTGGTTGACGCAATCGTGGATTCAGAGGGGGCGCATCCCTTTTTAGTGCCTCTCTCTTTATTTTGTCAACACAACAGAAATAAAAATAAGAAAATGGGGGGGGGGGCGAGGGTCGCGCCAGCCTTTGATTTTGTAAAGGCGCCTCCCCTTTATGGAATTCCTGGATCCGCCCTTGTGACGCGTCGTGACATTTGCAGTAAATTTGGAAATTCTGACATTTGTCGTCGACGTGTTATGACAATAGGGAGTTTTCGATTGGGTGAACGAGAAGGACGTGCCGCCGAGCGCAACCGTACGTCAAGGCGTCACGTCTGTACGTTGACCGGCTGCTAAAACACATTTCGATTTCGGGCGCCGGCGGCGTCACGTCTCGTGGCGTGTGCAGGAGGCAACCAGGCCCTGTGCCTTGCGTGCATATAAGCGGAATTTGTGACTCGTTTCTGTACTTGTAATATTTATTTTGTCTTTGACTAGATGCGTATCCTGGGAGGAATTACGTGGATTTTAAAATATGATGCATGGTAAGACTACTAGGCAAATGCACTGCTGCACTAGCTAGGCCAAAAGCACCAAAATCTGTTTGCGTACAGCATTACGTGTAAATGCATGTGTGGGACTACGGTAGGCAGTTGCAAAGTGCGAAACAGTCAAAACGGGCAAATAAAGTAGGTACCAGAGGCTGTAGTTTGTATGTCAGCGCTGCTGCTGTGACGTATGAAGATCATAAGCTTTCATGTAATTAGAATATAAATATTCTCTCGAAAGAAAAAAAAAGAAAAAAAGAACTGAGCACGGATTTCCCGAGAGTCATCGTGCTCTTTCGCACGATACCAGAGAGGAGTGTGATGTCATAGCAAGGGTGGGTTGAGCGCGGCGCAACCGATTTGGGTGGACGGTGATAACCGGGGTAAACGCGTTCGAAATTTGTGCGATGAGCCGAGGGTCGACACTCGCGCATGCGCAGTACGTAAAAACTACGTCATAACAGGGTGACGCCTGGCTCATCGTGCAAATCGAAAAGTCCCTATTAGTGGTTAATCCGATTTTGACATTTATCGTCGACGTGTTATGACATTTGCAGTAAAAATGGAAAGTTTGACATTTGTCGTCGACGTGTTATGACATTAGTGGTTGATCCGATTTTGACATTTGTCGTCGACGTGTTATGACATTAGTGGTTGCTTTGACATTTGTCGTCGACAATTTATGACATTAGTGGTTGTTCTGACATTTGTCGTCGACGTGTTATGACATTAGTGGTTGTTTTGACATTTGTCGTCGACGTGTTATGACATTAGTGGTTGTTTTGACATTAGTGGGCGATTTTGACATTAGTGGGCTCTACAGGGAGTGAATAGAGCGGTCCGCTTTAAAGTAGGGAAAACGTTCTCATAGGTTTCCATATGGAAGTTGTGGTCTGATATCTCCTCAACAAGTTACATGAAAGTATAAGTGGTTTCAGGTCTTCAAAAATCATCTCTTCTAAAGCAATGTCATAAGCCGTCCAGATATCTGTGTATTAACCCTATGGGGTTATTTCGTGAGAAGGGGGGGGGGGGTGAATAGAACGGTCCGCTTTGAAGTAGAGAAAATGTTCTGATGGTTTCCATAATTATGGAAGTTGTAGTCTGATATCCCCTTCACAAGTTTCACCCAGTTTCATAAAAATATATAAGTGGTTTCAGGTCTATGGACTCCATCAATAATTTTGTTATTTTTGCCAACTTTTTTTCGCCCTGATTTGCAAAGCACATGTCTCAAGGTGAGAAAGTTGTTGAGATGGACGCATTTAAAGGCATGGAACTGAAAACACAGCACAGTCGTATTAACAGAGTTTTATATCTTACTTACTGTTACTATTACAGTACGAGCTGAAATTTTCGCGGTGGTTTTATTTTCGCGAATTTCGCGAATCGCCTTCGAACCGCGAAAATAACAACACGCGAAAATAACAACGCGCGATTTAGTAAGTTCAGTTAGACCCTCGTAACCGCGAAATAAACAACACGCGAAAATGTCCTCCAAGTAGCAATTCGCGAAAATATCTGTACGCGAAGATTTCAGCTCGTACAGTATACCAAACTGATGCCTAAGGAAAGCAAAACATATCATAGTTTCACTTCAACTGCCGTAATGGGATTTCGTCACACTTGTCGCGTTTTTGCGTCAACGTATATTTGCAACATTCTAATATAAATATATTTCACGTTCACTATTCAAAGGCCAAAGTCATTTGAAGATAATTAATCGCAAAGCACACTGAGATGCATTCACTTGTAAGGAAATTGTTTTTTTTAATGTCATCTATAACAAAAGCATATCTGTGTAATTAAGCGATTCCTTTACCCTTGCTGCCTTTTTTCGTCACCACTGACGTTTAACTCCTAAATGTAAGCCTTCTAGGAGCAGTGGTAGGTATTCAACACTGGGCCAAAGATGGATTACTGTTTTGGATAAATAAATATATCGTTGACTCCATCAATTTTGTCATCTTTGCCAACTTTTTTTGGAGATGAAATGCAAATCACATGTCGCAAGATGAGAAAGTCTTTGGGATAGACGAATTCAAAGGCATGGAATTCGAAAGAATAGCAAAATGGTGTTTACAGAGTTTTATATATTCCTTACTATTACTATTATAACCAAAGTGATGCTTACGGTAAGCAAAACGTATTAAAACTTCACTTCGTGATTTCGTCAAACTTGCCTCGTTTTTACTTCAACTTTTACTTATAACTATCTCACAAATTTGAGCTCTCTAAACAAAAGTGCAAGTCACTTGAAGATAATTAACATCGCAAAGCACATTGAGATGCATCCAATTGTAAGGAAATTAGTGTTTTAATGTTATCCGGGGAATTAAGCGATTTCATCACCCTTGCAGCCTCTTTTCGTCATCACTCACTTTCAACTCATTTATGTATCTTAGCCTTCAATTGCGTATTGCATCTCTAAAAAAAAAAAAAAAAAGAACGCCTGTGTTAGAAAGCAGTGATAAGCAGTCAACGCCAGACCAAAGTTGGATAACTGTTTTGGATAAATAAAACATATTGTTGACAGTATCAATTTCGTCATCCTTGCCGACTTTTTTTTCATCACAATTTATGCTTTAAGTATTTGATGCCTCAAATGCAAAGCATACTTCTCAAGGAAGTCTTTGGCATGGACGCATTGAAAGGAATACAGCAAGTGGTATTTAAAGTTTGGTATGTTACTTGAGGATGTCGCTGACCGAATGCATTAGTAACCCTTGCCGACAACACCCTTTATGCTTTAAGTATTTCAGCCCTCCAATGCAAAGCAGTCGTCTCAATTAATGAAAGTCTTTTTTTTTTACGCATTGAAAGGCATGAAACTTGAAAGACCAAAGCAAAGTTGTATTAACAGATTTTGATATATTACTTACTATCACTATTATACCAAAGTAATGTCTATGCTAAGCAAAACGTGTCATTATTTCACCCTACTATGTTCAACTGCCGTATTCATCACCTTTGCCGCGTTTTTGCGTCAACCTTTATTACAATTGTCTAATAAATCAAAAAATCAAGTCACTTGAGATAATTCATCGTAAAGCACATTGACATGCATTCAATTGGAACAACATTGGTGTATCAATGTACGTCATAACAAAAGCATATCCGCGGAATTAAGCGATTTCGCCACCCTTGCCGCCTCTTTTCGTCACCACTGACGTTTAACGGCCTTTATGTATGTAAGCCCTCTATTGCATCTCTCCGGAAAAGAACGCCTGTTACGACAAGGATTGTCGCTCCCGGCTCGGGGCGACAATCCTTGACGCCCCGTCGCCCTTGTCGCCCTTGTCGCCCCGTCAAGGATTGTCGTCTGGCGACAATCTTTGACGCTTGTGCAGTTCCCAATTTTCTTACCTCGATGGCGACAATCTATGATGGCAAAAAAATTGTTGCGACAAGGATTGTCGCCCCGTCAAAGATTGTCGTCCCCGGCTCGGGGTGGTTGCTCCGGTGTTATGCTTTGGTGGGATGGGTATGACTGGTAAGTTATGCCTATGTGTGTGTGTGTGTGTGTGTGTGTTTATTGGGAGCTGCATGGTATGTGCTGTGTATGATTTGTAGGTGCGTACAATAAGTGACTTGTGTATGAGTTTCCGTATAGCTGTGTGTGTGTGTGTGTGTGTGTTTGGAGTATAATAATACAATATGTAGAAACTGTGCTGCATGTGTGGTGGTTGTATAGTGGTAGTGGTTTGTTTGTCTGTTTGTATACGTGTGCCTGTATGCGTACGTATGTATGTGGGTATATAGTGGCGTATGTGTATATCAAAGGGTATGTGATGATGCGTGTTTGTGGGCGCAGTTTTTGTGCCTGCATGAGTATCTAAGGGGTTTGGTGTTCGTGGGCTACGTAGGCCCTACGTATGTGTGTTGTGTGCCAGCGTTCGTGTGTCTACGTAAGGCCCCAGTCACATTATTGCTCTGCGTCCGGCGTTACGTCCAAAAAAAGTCATTTTTTCTGCGGACTGCCGCGGATCCCTTGCTGTCACCAGAAAAATTTTACAAAACATAGGGGAAAATATGCGGGCGATATGGACAGATACGACCAGATGCGAATATTTGCGTCCACTTGCGGATATTCTTAACGAATTGGCACGTAATTTTGTTCTTTCAACTTGCATAAACTTCCGAATAGTTCGGAACACTTGCGGAGAGATGCGACTATTTACGGGATTTGCGGATATTTTCGGATAGTTACAGATTGTTATAAATAGTTTTGTACAATATGACGATCCCTGCCAAGTCAGTGTATTATGACAGCAAATTTATCACATATTGGACTGTCTTACATTGTACACTGGGGAAAACTGAAATTGAATTTACGTACAAGTTGTAAAAAGTTTTCGCATTCCTTTAATTTGCTTTACAGTAATAAAAGATATATGAAATTTTGAACTTTGAAGTTTGAAGTTTGAATTTTATTTGTGCAGCTCAAATATGGATAAACATCATACATGTAAAGAATACATAACATAATTATACCACATATACAATACAATATAGATCGATAAGTTAAACAGAGTAAGAAAAAAAGTACTTACAGTCATGGAATAGACAAACTGTGGTTACTCTGTCATTGTTCATCGATATTCATGACTTTCTGGGTTATGTTAAGGAGAATGTTATAATAAAGCAATACCTATTAAATTTCCAGAAAAGAAATTAGGACATTGGGACACCCCTCCCACACCCAAATACAATATTAAAAACAATGTAATATCTATGGAGCGTAAAGTGATGAAACGACTTCCCAAAAGACATAATGACCGTATGCATAAAAGCAGCATCCGCCCGCACGCAAGCACCACTCCGAATTCATATACAAATCCGTCAAACTCATCAAACTCAAAGCTGCTGATAAAATCGGTATAACGTTTATGCCAGCAACAGCTTATCCCTCCCCACGCGCAGCCAAAACACATACGCTGACATAATTAACACATTCTTCCATCATATACACTAACACATACACACACACGCACACACACACACACACACGCGCGCGCGCACAAACGGACACTAAGTTATCATGTGCGCGCGCACATACACACTTCCTTGAAACCTCACCATGACTTTTTACATGGCATATTTGCATGGATGTAGCCATGTAGGTTATGTGTTGGTATTTCAATGACTATGTCAAGAACGATATTACCCAGCAAAATGTGCTTCAAGGGGGGGCGACAATCTTTGCCGCCAGCCCTCATCAAAGATTGTCGCCAGACGACAATCTTTGACGGGGCGACAATCCTTGACGCTAACTCCGTCAAAGATTATCGCCCCCTAACCGGGGGCGACAATCCTTGTCGCACAATACGTCCTTCTCCATCGGCAGCCCGATAACTTACTACAAAGTACACATTATTAACATAAATCCCAATTTTGAAGACATCACAGGATGAAATCCTAATTCTCTTCCAGAGTAACAAACTTTTAAAATGCTCGTGCTGTGCTGACGAAATAAATTCTTTCGTTAATACAAATGACGCAATTGTTTGAAACCTCGTGAAGTCACACGAAACTTTCCAATTTCAGTACTTCTTCACGAAATCAGTTTTCTGATGAAAATAAACAGAATAACGTTGTTTGTAGCATAACTCGGTCAAGTTTCGGTTATTCTCAATTTTCAGTGTTCCTTGATTGTCTTGTATCATAAATACTATTGAAACACTGATCAATATAGTGCTTATTCACTACGTCAATGTGGGGCAGTTGTTTGTCAGATGAATTTGAACAAATAACTAAATGTTAACATAATTTATCCAAAATAATTCATTCGTTTAGTGTACTAAACCGTATGGTACAAGTTCTTGAAACGCGGGAAAGGACAACAGAGTCAAGTAATGAAACCCTCATAGAAGTACGGACATTAAAGGTAATGAACACCGATATTGGCTAAATCCTACAGTGTATTGAAAATACCAAACTCGTTGTCAAGTAATAAAACAGACTTTTAGTGCATGATATACGAAAGCAGACACCCCTTTTCCATAAACTGAACTGACTGTGGCAAATTCGAAATCTCTAAGGTTTAAAGTAGTGCAAAAATTACAATTGACCAAGTGAAAGGACAAAGAGAAAATCAATTCAAGGAACCAAATGCTTTTTCTCTCGTTTCGTTCTATATTTGTGCTGTTTGACGAATTCAGTTCGTTCCTTTACGTCATTACCCAAAATTACGCAGTTTATGTCCAATTCAACTAAACTGTTTTCACATTGGTAACAGTTGGTGCATTATTTGATTTGTCAATCTCGTACAGAGCATCGAATGCTTTTTCAGTCCAAATGAAACAGATCATGAAATGCATGTGACATTTTGTTGATATCATTTTGTTGTGGACACAATGGCTCGAATTCACGAAGGTGGTACAAACAAAACCATGGTCTAAACCATGGACAAAAACCATGGAGCGCCAAGTGTCAAACAGAATATTTCGTTACGAAATTGGTCATTTCGGCAACAAAATGACTGTTTCGTTAACGAAATTATCATTTCGTGGACGAAATGTTCATTTAGTTACAAAATGTTGTCATTTCTTTACAAAATAATCATTTCATCGAAGAAATGACTGATTTCGTAGCGAAATATCGGCATGCGACACTTGGCATTCCATGGTTTTTGTCCATGGTTTAAACCATGGTTTCATTTGTACCACCTTCGTGAATTCGGGCCAATAACGCAGTATTCACAGCAAATTTAACAAATTTTGTTAACTCCTTTAAGAGGACATCATATATCGTTGTGTGAAAATTATTTGCTTCAGAATGGTCTCATATGCAACTAATGTGCAGTTTAATGTTTCCCGGTTAGCATGCCTGGGGGACGGGGCGATCGATAATGGCCCGTTTGTATCACCCCTAAATGTAATATCAACGCTAAATGTAATATCGTCCCTAAATGTAATACACCTTAACCCTAAATGTAATAACAATACAAAATGTAATACATTTTAACCCTGTCATGATATGACATGTTTTGTATTTGTCACGTAATAATTTGTCCCATTGTACTACTTTTTATTATGTAGCTCATGTAAGAAATTGATGTTATCGCAATGGTTACAAAAGAAGTGCAGCTTTAAAGACAAAAAAACGTGCATCAAAATAACCATATAAGGAGATGTTGCGATGCACAATCAAAGCAAACGACAGAGATTTGAAGTTAAATGTTTTTAGGATTAGTAAACCCTATGTGACGTCAAAATAGAGGAGAGGGTTTCCTGAAAGTATGCCTCATACTGTTTGGAATGTGGACGTCATTCACGACGTCAAACACAAGTTTCTAGCTAGGTCAAAACAGGACCACTTCAAAGAATTTTGGTTTCCGTGGACAGGAAGTGATGACGTCAAGCAGAGGCTTGACCAATGCAAAATGAGATACTCAGGAAAGTTTTGACAGACAGAAAACGCCAACCAATAAGAAAAGGGGGCAGGACTTCTGTAAAAACTTTCTAGGAAGTCAATTCATTTAATTTATTTTACATGGAGGCCTATGGTCCAACAAATGAATAAATAGGCAATGTTTAGGCGCAAAATTCAGATGCCATATAATTTGCGGAACACTCAGGACCAGGCTACGTTACTTCGAGATTGCGAAGTTAGAGAGTAGCAGAGTGTTATTTGGGATCAGTGTGATTCAGGGATTGTTGCATTTCGGCTTGGACAGCCTGACCGTCCGGAAGAGAATCTAGGAGGATTCGAGTTTAAACACCAACAACTGTTGTAAGTACATGATCATTTAACCCTATTCTAACTGGGGGGGGGGGGGGGTCAAATTGACCCCCCCCCCCTCGACGTTTCGCGCCACGATTTCGCAACGCGCAAAGCTTTTGCCGCGTCGTTTCATGACTTTTTTCATTGAAGTCTCCCGCATATTTTGAGACCAAATTTGCGACGTCCGGGTACACCGTTTTGAAGTTACGTAATGTTTTGCATATGCATGTCAACCAAAAAACAGCTCAAATTCATGATATCGTGTGCAATTCCAATGCAAATTGTGTTTTTTGGTTAAATTGATATAAATTAGATTATTTCAGCTTTTAACCATTGAAATTAATCAATTCTTGTGGAGATCAGCCTGAAAAAGTGCCTGCAACAAGTTTTGGCAAAAAAACAATGGAAAACAAAAGGTTGAAAAAACAGTAAAATACATAAGAAATTAACAAAACAATAAAAACAAGAGAAATTCATGTCAATTGAGCTATTTTTTTTACACAAAAATTGTTTGATGTGTCTTGAGGAATTCTGACACAAAAATTTAGCAATCCTCCAGTCTTTTTAATGGAGTTATAGGTGAAAATATGATTTCATGCACAAATTTGCATAATTAATTTATTAAAAATAGACAGGCAATATTTTTCTATTGTATGACGATGTAATCTTGTATTTGACATCCAGCTCTATCTTCAGGCAAAATTTCGCGGCGATCGCGCGATCGGCGGCCGAGATCTGAAGGGGGGGGGGTCAAATTGACCCCCCCTCAGTAAAAACTCGGTCTCAAATAGCCCAGTTAGAATAGGGTTAAAGGGTGTGTACAGTTCTGGTCGAGGTGAGGATTTAGCTATTGACGTTTTGCGAGATATTCAGAAACCACTCTATGAGATGTCTAAGAGCATGCAATTCTAAAGGGTATCAAAAGTTTATTTGATGAAAATTGGTTTTGAAATGGTTGAGATATCCAAAAACAAGGTGAAACAAAGAGATCCTAATAAAGTTGTGGCCTGTCGCCTTTTATTATTATCACTTTTTTGGATATCTCAGCCATTTCAAAACCAATCTTCATAACAAAATAAACGTTGAATCCTTCTTAAGATTACATGCTCTTTCATATTCTATAAGAGGTTTCTCATTATCTCACTTAGAAATGTTCAAAACATGAATCCCTTACCTCAACCAGTACTGTACAGTCCCTTTAATTCAAGTTGTTTGTGCCTTGCAAGTTTCTATGTAATTTCCGATATGGCATGTATGTGTGATGTTTGTATGTCAAACCGAATTTTAATTGCCTTGTGAAAGAAATAGAGACCTAGAAAAACGCTTAGATTTTAATGGGCTGAGATAATGCTGCATTGTGAAACATTATCATGAAGATTATGTGTGGCTAATCAGTGGTAATATGATGGAATATAAATGTGTTTTGTTTAAGTTATATGAATAGAATCAGGAATAACCAAAGACCACAAATTATAAGGAAGGTATTATGTTATTAAATTAACAGGGTGTTTAGGGTTCCAGGGAGAGAGCCACCGTTTAGGGTTCCAGCGAGGACCAAGTTTAGGGTTCCAGAGAGGACCACAGTTTGGGGTTCCAGAGAGGACCAGAAGTTGGGAAGCCAGCGACCCGAAAAGGGAGACGACCCGCTACATCAGGCAGGGCATCAGGGCAACCAAGCACGGGAGCTTCTAGAATAAACCACCGAGCAGAGCAACCAAGCTCAAGATCAAGTGGAATTGGATATCTGTACTCAAGTTTGTACTACATGTATATGTTAATATTGTTGTTAACGACCACAGTTTTGAGACCAGTATAATAAATCCCGTTGATTGTTATATTGTAAGAACACTGTGACTGGCTACTTATTTCGAGGCACATTAGTTGCGCATGTCGAAAGAGTTGATTGAATGAATGGTCTGCTAACAATCTGCTGCTTTTGAGAGAGTCAACCTTTGACTATATAGAAAAGATCCCAGTCGCAGGGAGGACTTTCGTTCCTCACATTCAGAGGAAAGTCCCCTGTGACAAACCCTAAATGTAATAATCGAGTCAACCCTAAATGTAATACATTTTAACCCTAAATGTAATAACCGGAGACAACCCTAAATGTAATACTTTTTAACCCTAAATGTAATATCGACCCTAAATGTAATACATCTTAACCCTAAATGTAATATCGACTCTAAATGTAATACACCTTAACCCTAAATGTTATAACAACCCTACATGTAATACATTTCAACCTTCAATATAATATCGACCGTAAATGTAATACATTTCGATATTACATTTAGGGTTGTTATTACATTTAGGGTTGTCTCCGATTATTACATTTAGGGTTAAAATGTATTACATTTAGCGTTAAAATGTATTACATTTAGGGTTAAGGTGTATTACATTTAGCGTTGATATCACATTCAGGGGTGATACACTGTTAACGATCACACAGTCACTGTACAGGCATGCTCACCTGGTAACATGGAACTGCACATTACTTGAATGTGAGACCATTCTGAAGCAAATAATTTTCACACAACAATAGATATATAATGTCATATAAATTCATATCAATATAAATATAGATTCATTTAAGAGTTTAAATGAATCCCACAAGAATTGGAACAATCATCCCGAGCATTCCCACTGATCAGTTACTAGCCATCCCCTTTAAGGTAGCAGGATATTTTGATGTGGATTATTATTGAACAATTTGCCTATAAAGTGGAAACATTTAAATAAACTTCTTGTATTAATTCTTATAATGAATTTCATTAACGCTGTCTGTTAAGCAATCAAACAGAAAAGGCGTGCACACGAACGAGGATGCACATAAGGAATATTTCTCCTCCCACACGAGGGTGATTTTACATTTTTCAGACCTGAAATTCAGCTATCTGGTGCAAACTTTTGATGCAATGCTTGGAATTTTTTTCTAGCTCCCCCCCCAAAAAAAAAATAATGGAAATAATTCGTTGTTTTTTTTTTCACGGAAGTATTAATAGCAAAATCACGGCATTTAGCTCTCACACCGCGTGTGCATCATATGTGTGTATGTACAAAGTCTAATGAGGTATAGGGGGAGGGTGTGGGAGGGAGAAGCCCCCTCCCGCTCGACGGAGCTTTTGCGTTTTTAAAAATTGAAATAAAGCGACCTGATGCACACTTTTTGTGCGAAATTCTGAAATTGTAATTACCCCCAAGTGTACTAAGTCTATAGAGGGGACCAATCAATGGGAGGGTGGCAAGATACCCCTCCCATATTCGAGGGAGCTTTTTTTTTTCCATTTTTAGAACTAAAATTCAACAATCTGGCGCATATTTCTGTTGGAATATCTGGAAATTTTGTCAATGTGTGGAAGGAGACATAGCAGGATGATGTGGGAGGGGATAAGCCCTATTCTCCCTCTTACATGAGGGAGATTCTGTATTTTCTGATTGCAGTTAAACGTTTTTGGAGTACACATTTTTTGGAATATATTTGGAAAACTCAAAGTGTAACGATATTCTATAGTTGTATGCACAGGACGGGGGGGGGGGGGGTGATCAGGGAGAAAGCGTGGGAGAGTGTTATCCCCACCCTTTCCGTACGAGGGAGCTTTTGCCTATTTGAAGTTGAGATTGAGATATCTCGTATACGCATATTTGATGGAATATTTTGGAAATAATAAACAAAATTATCGGGGGAACTGAGAGAGGAAAGGGTTGATTAAAAGGGGATATTCCCCTTGTTTTCATGAGGGAACTATTGATTTTTCGAAATGTAAGTGATAAATCTTGTGCACTCACAATTATTCAGAATATTAAGGTGGCGACCGCCCCCATCGCCCGCCCCCTTTTTTTGTTGCGCCGGTAGTTAGACGGAAACTTTATGTAAGGGCGGAATCTTTGGAAATTCAAATTTATGGGTGTTTTGAGTTTCCCCCGATTTCTTTCCTTTTTTTTTTCTTTCTTTCTTTTCGCTTTTTTTTTTCACGAACCAAAAGTGTATGTGTTTGTGTTTGTGTGTGTGTGTGTGTGTGTGGGGTTCCGCGGCCCCTGTATGAGAGGTGTTTTCCAGGGGGACCCTCTTTCGCCGGTAATATTTTTAGCATGCTTCAACCCTCTGATCGAATATTTGTCTAAGTTAGAAGAACAACGCGGGTATAGTTTAAAAGGTACGAGAGTGATTACTACTCCCTATGCGTATGATTTTAACCTTATCACTAGCAAAAAAAAACCCCACAAAAACACACCAAAACATAATCGATCAGCTACACAGCATTGCTCTACTATGGGTCTCACTCTCATACCATCAAAATTTTGTAGCTAATTTTGTAGGTCTGTTACATTATACCTAACGGAATGAATTTACCACAATTATCAGACATCTATCGTGCATGTCATACCCACGCATACGCGCGGTCAAGAATAAAAGGTAACAACTTAGTGAACCACGCACATGATTGTACTCTCAGGCGAGAACTACAATGGTCAAATAAGCAGTCAATGATTCCCCACTGTCCTGAAAGTCTGCAAAAGGCCAAAGACACCACTGATGTCGATAACAGTAAGTGGAATTCTGTAAAGAAAACGAATAAGGGGGGGGGCACTTGAAGACAATATAAACGAGTACTGGAAAAAAACGCATCGAGCCGCTGTTGGTGCAAGGTCAACTTGTAAAGCTCCTGATTCTTTCTAACGAAAATCTCACCTGGAAATCAATTATGTACAACTTGCCGAAAAGGGTACTAAGTTTAATAACAAATGCATGTATTGACTCCTTACCATCATAGGGAAATCTTTATAGGTGAGGGTTAACAAAACATGCATAATTTGTCCTAATACAACCGGCGCTCTCCACCATATTTTGTTAAATTACCCGGCATTTTTGGAAAGGTACGAATGGAGACACAACAACATAATGCAATATGTTTACCCTACAATCAAATAGTTTCTTCCCACTGGCCATGTCATATATGGTGATCTAGATGGGTGCGCTCGGAACGATTCCAAACCACGTAGTTACAACTAATCAACGACCAGACATAGTAGTCTTGCTAGAAAGAGTAAAGGGAATCCTAATTGTTGAATTGACAGTACAGAAAGATAAGTACAGAAATACAAAGTATTGTTGAATGAACTAAAACGCAAGGGCTATATGCATTCCTTTCTTGCCATCGAGATCGGAGCAAGGGGGCAGATGACACTAGAAAACAAACAACGACTGAAAGGCCGACTCAAAAGATATAGATCCAAAGAAAGTCCCACTGTATTTTATCAAGACATTAGTAGATATGCAGTTTAGTTTCATCATTCACCATATTCTATGCAAGAACAGAACTGGGGGGGGGGGGCGTTAATCACTTAGAAAGTAACATGTAAGAATGAAAGGCGCTTGGTAATTATGTAGTAATTATGTGGGATTATTACATTAATCGGATAAATGTAATGATTTACTGGAATGACATTTGGCACTTATCAAAAAATGTGTATCAATTAATAAAATTGGATTGCCACGCGACTACTTGGAAATGCATTTATAGCGGACATAATGATTTATTCGGATTTCACTTGATCAGTTAGAAAATGTGATAGAACATCCTGGACAATATAACGAAACGAGTCTTGGTAATACAGTGTACTGTGTAGGGAAATGTACGGTGATTAATTAATTTTGTGTAATTGTTGTCAACCTCATAAATCTGTTGTGAATAAGGCTATATTGTCATTAATTTACTGTGTAAGTATTTGTGTGTCATTACCTGCCATGTGTCCAGAATAGGACCATGGACCTAGTATATATGTCAACATGTCCTTTGTTTTACTTATCAATAAATACATGATTACAACAACTGTGTCTGTAATAAGTCCATAAAAATTTTTGTTTATTTACAACACGAAATCATAATAATTCTGCAGAAAATTAAGATAATGACGTTATTTTTCTACAAATTAAACGAAATTTTCCTTACAAGGAGGAAAAGTCTTCGATCTAGCACATTGAAAAGTAGAGGTGGTATAACAAGTTGATGTGTAACTGCTTCATGTGTTACCTACACATATTGGATCCCGTTACTGTTGCCGCCCTCTTCGTTACCCTTTGTTTTGAAATGATCATCTGTTACGTTACCCTTTGTTTCAAAATGATCATCATTTGTAATTGCCATTACCTCGTCTTACCATTTTAGTGACAATTATAAGCTTCTCAACGTGTAGTATCAAGAACTTTTCCTCGAAGAGATATTGCGTTTTAATGAGAGGGCTTAAGGACGTTCCTCAGTTGCGTTTGTGCGCATCCTAGCTGCGCAGGTTGGCAGTGACGTAACAAAGAGCGTAGAAGCGCACGCACGAGTGATAAGCTGAGCTAGCTGAGCTGAGCAGCTGCTGGTAGATCGAGCTACAGTGTGGTACGTACGGATACCGGCCGCGACCGCGGCCGCGCTGGGCGGCCTCGCTCGGCTCGCGTGCCGACTGTACGCGTTACAACCTGTATGTACTACGCAAAGTTCAGCGGTCCGAGCCGCATATAAGGTCATGGTAGCACAACACTGGTCGACGGAATCGGGAAGCTTGGAAATGGAACTGAGCTGTTTCCATTTTCAATCCATAGATCTGTTTTGTGACATGCAGTTCATTATCTGTTCATCAACATGGTCAAGTCGAGTGCTAAGGTACTTAGGGCCTATAGCCGGCCGTAGTCGGGGACTAGGCCTACTGTTTTGTTGTTGTTAACACCTTGTCTAGTAGACTAGACAAGGTGTTAACAACAACAAAACAAAAATATGACACACATTTCATTTTTAGGTCTAACAACTAAAACAACCTGAGTATCTCTGTTAAAATCTAAATTAGATCAAAACTTGTCATTACTAATACAAAGTATTTTTTTCCAATTTTTGGTTACAAAATAAAAGGTCACGAAAGTATTACCAAACATGTATATTTATCACTTTCACCATTCAGATATCAATTTGTTATTACCAAATCTGGTGTAACAAAAAGAGAATCAAAGAATTTTTTCGGGGGGGTACTCAAGGTACATCTTCATAGTTCATAAAACACACTTTACCAACCACTGCAACATTTTAACCAACACATGCAATCTACAATCAACGTCATTATAGTTAGATTTGTTTTTCCTTTGGAGGAACGTGAGACTAATGCCAAAACTGTCATTTCCTTATATTTATTCTTCTCCCTCCATTATCACTATACCATAAGCACATGGTCATAGCAAGTGGGTAAAACAAACAAACAAACATGTCAATGTGGAGTTTTCCACGCTTGCGTCCACATAATATCATTATGGCTGCATGTGTAAGGAATATAATAACAAAAACGCATATGGACCTTCCTTTCTGAATATTTTTCAACCATAGGACTGCAATTGTAACACTTTTTTTTTTTGAAAGAAAGAAAAGAAAATGGGGCTTTGAGTGAACCGCATGAGATTCATGCATCCTAGCAGGGTATATCCCTGCATTGGTTCCTGACCAGATTTGGGGGTCTTACGATGATTTCTGTCGCAAGGAGACTCTGCTAGCACAAAAACGAGCACATGAACCCCCCATTTTTACAATTGTTATGCATTTAGTAACCCTTCTTGTACAATTTGATAAAGTTTCGTAAAAATGACATGGGTTTTGAATGTACAGCATGACATTCATGAACCCCACATAATCAGAGCACCCACGATAGGTTTATAACCAGACTTTCGGGTCCTAGGATGATTTCTATCATATCAGCACAAAAACTATCACATGAACCCCCACTTTTCATTGTTTTTCTGGAATAAGTAAACCTTCTTCTACAATTTGGTCAAGTTTCGTGAAAATGACATGGGTTTTGAAAGTACAGCGTGAGATTTATGAACGCACCCTGCCAGGGCATCCCTGCATAGATTCCTGACCAGATTTTGGGGGCTTACGATGATATATGTCGCATGGGGGCGCTGCCAGCACGAAAAAAAAAAAGCACATGAAACCCCACTTTTTATTGTTTTTTTCTGGAATTAGTAAGCCATCGTTTACAATTTGGTCAAGTTTCGTGAAAATGACATTGGTTTTAAATGTACAGCATAAGTTTTATGAACCCATCCTGTCAGGGCATCCCATCATAGGTTCCTGACCAGATTTGGGGGACTTACGATATGTCGCATGGAGGTGCTGCTATCACAAAAACGAGCACACGAACCCCCACTTTTTATTGCTTTTCTGGAGTATGTAAGCCTTCTTCTACAATTTGGTCAAGTTTCGTGAAAATGACATAGGTTTTGAATGTACAGCATAAGTTTTATGAACCTTGTCCTTTAGCTCACCCCTAACAGAAAACGTCGATGAGAAGGATTTGAGAGATTTCGATATTTTCTGCCGCGTGAGGGCGCTGCTTGCTCAAGAATGAGAGTGTAAACCCTAACTTTAAAAACTTTTCCTCGTTTTGGGTACCTTTTTCTGCAATTCTTGCAAATTTGGAGAAAATATCGTGGATTTTGAAAGAATTATGGGGATTCAAGTTTGTCATTGCAGATTTTGTTGCCAATCATGGTCTTGATCCTGTAACGCTATCATTTTGGTACAGGACGGCAGATTAGTAATATTCTTCAAAGTCCCGTAGAACAAAAACAAGCACTTGAACCTATGGTTTTATTTACATATTTGGGCTTCGGATGGGCCAAAGTTACGGTATAGAAAGCTTGAAGAAAATGACATGGACTTCCCTTTAACTGAAGAAGCCCTTAAGCCCTTTTTTTTACAAACGTAAGAGAGTTGTCAATTAAAAGTGACGATAAAAAGGCAACTACGGTGACGAAATCAAATCAGCCAACAAAATATGCTTAGCTCATACATCAAATTGTACGCTGTTTTCCCTAGAAATGCATGTTTCTTAAATGTGAAATGTCAAGACGTTTTGACCCAGAAACATGTGCTATGCGCCGTCCTATGTCTCGTGTACATGAGGCTGTCGGAGAAAAAGGGTGACGAAATCGAATCACACCCTACATGTTTATATGCTTATATAAGTAATAACATCAAATTGTCTTACTTAATTGTTTAGGGTTCAAAACTTTACAGATGTGCCTTATCGCAAAGAATGCAAAAATTCAAGGGCTCAAATGCATGTGTTGCGACATAAATTGTCGCCCCGTCAAAAATTGTCGCCCCCTGAAACAGGCGACAATTTTTTACGGAGTTGGCGGCTTAAATTGTCGCCCCGTCACAAAATGTCGTCTGGCGACAATTTATGATGAGGGCTGACGGCAAATAGTGTCGCCCGCCCTCGAAGCACATTTTGGGGGTAATATCATTCTTGACATAGTAATTGAAATACAAAATATCATAACTTACATGACTACATCCATGCAAACAAGCCATGTAAAAAGTCACGGTGAGGTTTCAAGGAAGTGTGTATGTGCGCGCGCACTTGATAATTGAGTGTCCGTTCGTGCGTGTGTGTGTGTGTGTGTGTGTGTGTGTGTGTGAGTTATTGTTTATCTTGGAAGAATGTGTTCATTATGTGTTTTGGCTGCGCGTGGGGAGGGGTAAACTGTTGGTGGCATTAACGTTATATTGATTATTTGTGTTTTCAGAATTTAAATTCAGCTATCTT